>NC_091302.1:46613786-46898786 GCF_038502225.1 Cherax quadricarinatus | reverse complement strand
TTAAAAGCTTGTTTGATAACTTTATGGAAGCTGGATACCACAAGAATAGACTCTATTCCTATTACTACACAAAGTTAATTGCACACTACATAAATATTAGGTTTTAATGTTCCCTTTCATGATTATGTAATAATCTCTCTCTTTCAAAGATTTTTTTTTTTTCAACAAGTTGGCCATCTCTCACCTAGGCAGGGTGACACAAAAAGAAAAATCCCCAAAATGAAAATACTTTCATCATTCAACACTTTCACCTCACTCATAAATAATCACTGTTTTTGCAGAGGAGCCCAGATACAACAGTTTAGAAGCATATACTATAAAGATAAAATATAAAAAGTGACCTGAAATATAATAAACTCCATATGTTTAAATATATGTTAGTGTGTGTAGGTTAGGGTGTGTAGAAGAGAGGGAGAATACAGTGGACCCCCGGTTAACGATTTTAATCCGTGCAAGAGGGCTCATCGTTATGCGAAATAATCGTTATGCGAATCAATTTTCCCCATAAGAAATAATGGAAATAAAATTAATCCGTGCAAGACGCCCAAAAGTATGAAAAAAAATTTTTTTTTACCACATGAAATGTTAATTTTAATACACACAAACTGAAAAAGGCATGCACAATTAAATGACACTTACTTTTATTGAAGATCTGGTGATGATTGATGGGATGGGAGGAGGGGAGAGAGTGTGTTAGTGTTTAGAAGGGGAATCCCCTTCCATTAGGACTTGAGGTAGTAAGTCCTTTTCTGGGGTTACTTCCCTTCTTCTTTTAATGCCACTAGGGCCAGCTTCAGAGTCACTGGACTTCTTTCGCACAAGATATCTGTCCATAGTGGCCTGTACCTCTCGTTCCTTTATGACTTGCCTAAAGTGTTTCACAACATTGTCAGTGTAATAATCACCAGCACGGCTTGCAATAGCTGTGTGAGGGTGATTTTCATCCATGAAGGTTTGCACTTCAAGCCACTTTGCACAGATTTCCTTAATCTTTGAAGTAGGCAACTTCTTCAATTTCTCTCTCCCCTCCTCCGAAGCAATTTCCTCAGGTGTGGCCTCTTGCTGTTGAAGTTGATCTAGCAGCTCATCAGTGGTTAGTTCTTCATTGTCCTCCTCCACCAACTCTTCCACATCCTCCCCACTAACCTCCAACCCCAAGGACTTTCCCAATGCCACAATGGATTCCTCAACTGGCACAGGATTCTCAGGGTTAGCCTCAAACCCTTCAAAATCCCTTTTGTCTACACATTCTGGCCACAGTTTCTTCCAAGCAGAGTTCAAGGTCCTCTTTGTCACTTCCTCCCAAGCCTTACCTATAAGGTTTACACAATTGAGGATATTAAAGTGATCTCTCCAAAACTCTCTTAGAGTCAGTTGAGTTTCTGAGGTCATTACAAAGCACCTTTCAAACAGAGCTTTTGTGTACAGTTTCTTGAAGTTGGAAATAACCTGCTGGTCCATGGGCTGCAGGAGAGGAGTGGTATTAGGAGGCAAAAACTTCACCTTAATGAAGCTCATGTCCCCATAAAGTCGCTCTGACACGTCTGTAGGATGACCAGGGGCATTGTCTAACACCAGGAGGCACTTAAGTTCTAATTTCTTTTCAGTTAGGTAATTTTTCACATTGGGGGCAAATGCATGGTGTAACCAGTTATAGAAAAATTCCCTAGTGACCCATGCCTTACTGTTTGCCCTCCACAGCACACACAAATTATCCTTGAGGACATTCTTTTGCCTGAACGCTCTGGGAGTTTCAGAGTGATACACTAATAAAGGCTTCACTTTGCAATCACCAGTAGCATTGGCACACATCAACAAAGTAAGCCTGTCTTTCATAGGCTTATGTCCTGGGAGTGCCTTTTCCTCCTGAGTAATGTAGGTCCTGCTTGGCATTTTCTTCCAGAACAGGCCTGTTTCATCACAATTAAACACTTGTTCAGGTTTCAGTCCTTCAGTTTCTATGTACTCCTTGAATTCCTGCACATATTTTTCAGCCGCTTTGTGGTCCGAACTGGCAGCCTCACCATGCCTTATCACACTATGGATGCCACTACGCTTCTTAAATCTCTCAAACCAACCTTTGCTGGCCTTAAATTCACTCACATCATCACTAGTTGCAGGCATTTTTTTAATTAAATCGTCATGCAACTTCCTAGCCTTTTCACATATGATCGCTTGAGAGACGCTATCTCCTGCTATCTGTTTTTCATTTATCCACACCAATAAGAGTCTCTCAACATCTTCCATCAATTGCGATCTTTGTTTCGAAAACACAGTTGAACCTTTGGCAAGAACAGCTTCCTTGATTGTCTTTCTGGTGCCCACAATAGTAGCGATGGTTGATTGGGGTTTCTTGTACAGCTTGACTAGGTCGGCTATACGCACTCCACTTTCATACTTATCAATTATCTCTTTCTTCATCTCTATAGTAATTCTTACCCTTTGAGGTGTAGGGTTGGCACTAGAAGCTTTCTTGGGGCCCATGGTCACTTATTTTCCAGAAACAGCACCGAAAATACTGTAATAATACGAAATATTCCGAGTGTATGCTTGGATGTTACCGCGGAGGCTGGCTGGTAAACAATGGGACGGAGCGGCACATGTGAGGCTGGCTGAGGGCACATTGGACGCGTCTCGGACGAAAATCGGTATGCGGGTTTTTAATCGGTATGCGGGGCAAAAATTTTGCGATAAAAGTAATCGTTATGCGGAAAAATCGCTATGCGATGCCATCGTTATGCGGGGGTCCACTGTACTTCCCGGTAAAGGTGGGTCTTAGACAGGGATGTATAATGTCACCATGGTTGTTTAATATATTTATAGATGGGGTTGTAAAAGAAGTAAATGCTAGGGTGTTCGGGAGAGGGGTGGGATTAAATTATGGGGAATCAAATACAAAATGGGAATTGACACAGTTACATTTTGCTGATGATACTGTGCTTATGGGAGATTCTAAAGAAAAATTGCAAAGGTTAGTGGACGAGTTTGGGAGTGTGTGTAAAGGTAGAAATTTTAAAGTGAATATAGAAAAGAGTAAGGTGATGAGGGTATCAAATGATTTAAATAAAGAAAAATTGGATGTCAAATTGGAGAGCAGTAGTATGGAAGAAGTGACTGTTTTCAGATATTTCGGAGTTGACGTGTCAGTGGATGGATGTGTGAAGGATAAGGTTAATCATAAAACTGATGAAGGAAAAAAGGTGAGTGGTGCATTGAGGTATATGTGGAGACAAAAAGCATTATCTATGGAGGCAAAGAAGGGAATGTATGAAAGTATAGTGGTACCAACACTCTTATATGAGTATGAAGCTTGGGTTGTAAATGCTGCAGCGAGGAGGTGGTTGGGAGCGGTGGAAATGTCCTAAGGGCTTTGTGTGGTGTAAACATTATGCAGAGAATTCAGAGTGTGGAAATTAGGAGAAGGTATGAAGTTAATAAAAGTGTTAGTCAGAGGGCTGAAGAGGGGTTGTTGAGGTGGTTTGGTCATTTCGAGAGAATGGATCAAAGTAGAATGACATGGTGAGCATATAAATCTGCAGGGAAAGAAAGTCGTCCTCAAAAAGGTTAGAGGGAGGAGATAAAGGAGGTTTTGTGGGCGAGGGGCTTGGACTTAAAGCAAGCATGCATGAGTGTGTTGGGAGTGAATGTAGACGAATGGTATTTGGGACCTGACAAGCTGTTTGAGTGTGAGCAGGGTAATATTTAGTGAAGGGATTCAGGGAAACCAGTTATTTTTATATAGCTGGACTTCAGTACTGGAAATGGGAAGTACAATGCCTGCACTTTAAAGGAGGGGTTTGGGATGTTGGCCGTGTGGAGGGATACGTTGTGTATCTTTATATGTATATGCTTCTAAACTGTTGTGTTCTGGGCACCTCTGGAAAAACAGTGATTATGTATGAGTGAGGTGAAAATGCTGAATGATGATTAAAGTATTTTCTTTTTGGGGATTTTCTTTCTTTTTGGGTCACCCTGCCTCACTGGGAGACGGCCAACTTGTTAAAAAAAAAAAAATTGTCATCTGGAAATACATCTGTTATTATTATTATTATTATTAAAATGCCGGGAACAATGGGCTAGTAACCCCTTTTCCTGTAAAGATTACTAAAAAGAATAAGAAGAAGAAAATTGTCAAAGTGGAAAGTCTGAATGTGCATGGATGTTGTGCAAATGATAAGAAAGAAATGATTGTGGATGTTATGAATGAGAAGAAACTGGATATCCTGGCTTTAAGTGAAACAAAGCTGAAGGGGGTGGGAGAGTTTCAATGGAGAGGAATAAATGGGATTAGGTCAGGGGTTTCAAATAGAGTTAGAGCTAAAGAAGGAGTAGCAATAATGTTGAAGGATAAGCTATGACAGGAAAAGAGGGACTACAAATGTATAAATTCAAGGATTATGTGGAGTAAAATAAAGATTGGATGTGAGAAGTGGGTTATAGTAAGTGTGTATGCACCTGGAGAAGAGAGAAGTGTAGAGGAGAGAGAGAGATTCTGGGAAATGTTGAGTGAATGCATGGGGAGTTTTGAATCAAGTGTGAGAGTAATGGTGGTTGGGGATTTCAATGCTAAAGTGGGTAAAAATGTTATGGAGGGAGTAGTAGGTAAATTTGGGGTGCCAGGGGTAAATGTAAATGGGGAGCCTTTAATTGAGCTATGTGTAGAAAGAAATTTGGTAATAAGTAATACATATTTTATGAAAAAGAGGATAAATAAATATACAAGGTATGGTGTAGCACGTAATGAAAGTACAGTGGTCCCTCGCTTTTCGTAGTTCTCGGCAATCGTAGATTTCGCCAATCATAGGGGTATTTTCGTATAAACATGGACTCGCTTTTCATAGGTTGACTCGCAAATAGTAGTTCGTCCAGGACGCTTACGCACGGTGTGAGCCGGGGAGGCCTCCCTACCCAGCCAGTCTGGCATTGTTTACCAGTGAGTGAAGGTCCTCTCAAGTGCTCCTACGAAATATTTCATAATATTCCACTCATTTTAGTGCTTGCAAGTACTAAGTAAGCTACCATGGCTCCAAAGAAAGCTCCTAGTGCCAAGCCTGTTTTAAAGAAGGTGAGAACTATGTACAGTGACAAAGTCTTGTACCATTTTAGGGAAGTGTTAAAGAGACACCAGAAACAGAGCTCTCTCCACAGTTACTTTGCGAGACAGGACTAGAGTGACTCTCAAGGTGGTCCTGGTGGCATTAAGAAACAGAGAAGAGAAGCAACCCCAGAGAAGCAATTGGTACCTGAGGTGTTGCTGGAAGGGGATTCCCCTTCCAAACTGTAAACAATCCAATCTCTCTCCTCCTCCAGTCTCCCATATACTAAGAAGAATCTCCAATAAAGGTAAGTGTTATGCTGTTAATGTTTCATTCATCATTTCCCATTGTATTGTTTATGTACTACATGTATATTTCATGTAAAAATTTTTTTTGTTTTAATACTTCTGAGTGTCAAAAACGGATTAATTGTATTTACATTATTTCTTATGGGGAAAATTGATTCGCAAATCGTAAATTTCGTTTATAGTAGCTCCTCCAGGAACGGATTAATTACGAAAAACGAGGGACCACTGTAGTTTGTTAGATTATGTATTGGTGGATAAAAGGTTGATGGGTAGGCTCCAGGATGTACATGTTTATAGAGGGGCAACTGATATATCGGATCATTATTTAGTTGTAGCTACAGTTAGAGTAAGAGGTAGATGGGAAAAGAGGAAGGTAGCAACAACAAATAAGAGGGAGGTGAAAGTGTATAAACTAAGGGAGGAGGAAGTTCGGGCGAGATATAAATGACTATTGGCAGAAAGGTGGGCTAGTGCAAAGATGAGTAGTGGGGGGGTTGAAGAGGGTTGGAATAGTTTTAAAAATGCAGTATTAGAATGTGGGTCAGAAGTTTGTGGTCATAGGAGGGTGGGGGCAGGAGGAAAGAGGAGTGATTGGTGGAATGATGAAGTAAAGGGTGTGATAAAAGAGAAGAAGGTAGCTTATGAGAGGTTTTTACAAAGCAGAAGTGTTATAAGAAGAGCAGAGTATATGGAGAGTAAAAGAAAGGTGAAGAGAGTGGTGAGAGAGTGCAAAAGGAGAGCAGATGAAAGAGTGGGAGAGGCACTTGTCAAGAAATTTTAATGAAAATAAGAAAAAATTTTGGAGTGAGTTAAACAAGTTAAGAAAGCCTAGGGAAAGTATGGATTTGTCAGTTAAAAACAGAGTAGGGGAGTTAGTAGATGGGGAGAGGGAGGTATTAGGTAGATGGCGAGAATATTTTGAGGAACTTTTAAATGTTGAGGAAGAAAGGGAGGCGGTAATTTCATGCACTGGTCAGGGAGGTATACCATCTTTTAGGAGTGAAGAAGAGCAGAATGTAAGTGTGGTGGAGGTACGTGAAGCATTACGTAGAATGAAAGGGGGTAAAGCAGCTGGAACTGATGGGATCATGACAGAAATGTTAAAAGCAGGGGAGATATAGTGTTGGAGTGGTTGGTACTTTTCTTTAATAAATGTGTGAAAGAGGGGAAGGTACCTAGGGATTGGCGGAGAGCATGTATAGTCCCTTTATATAAAGGGAAAGGGAACAAAAGAGATTGTAAAAATTATAGAGGAATAAGTTTACTGAGTATACCAGGAAAAGTATACGGTAGGATTATAATTGAAAGAATTAGAGGTAAGACAGAATGTAGAATTGCGGATGAGCAAGGAGGCTTCAGAGTGGGTAGGGGATGGGTAGATCAAGGGTTGACATTGAAGCATATATGTGAACAGTATTTAGATAAAGATAGGGAAGTTTTTATTGCATTTATGGATTTAGAAAAGGCATATGATAGAGTGGATAGAGGAACAATGTGGCAGATGTTGCAAGTATATGGAATAGGTGGTAAGTTACTAAATGCTGTAAAGAGCTTTTATGAGGATAGTGAGGCTCAGGTTAGGGTATGTAGAAGAGAGGGAGAATACTTCCCGGTAAAAGTAGGTCTTAGACAGGGATGTGTAATGTCACCATGGTTGTTTAATATATTTATAGATGGGGTTGTAAAAGAAGTAAATGCTAGGGTGTTCGGGAGATGGGTGAGATTAAATTATGGGGAATCAAATTCAAAATGGGAATTGACATAGTTACTTTTTGCTGATGATACTATGCTTATGGGAGATTCTAAAGAAAAATTGCAAAGGTTAGTGGATGAGTTTGAGAATGTGTGTAAAGGTAGAAAGTTGAAAGTGAACATAGAAAAGAGTAAGGTGATGAGGGTATCAAATGATTTAGATAAAGAAAAATTGGATATCAAATTGAGGAGGAGGAGTATGGAAGAAGTGAATGTTTTCAGATACTTGGGAGTTGAAGTGTCGGCGGATGGATTTATGAAGGATGATGTTAATCATAGAATTGATGAGGGAAAAAAGGTGAGTGGTGAGTTGAGGTATATGTGGAGTCAAAAAACGTTATCTATGGAGGCAAAGAAGGGAATGTATGAAAGTATAGTAGTACCAACACTCTTATATGGATGTGAAGCTTGGGTGGTAAATGCAGCAGCGAGGAGACGGTTGGAGGCAGTGGAGATGTCCTGTCTAAGGGCAATGTGTGGTGTAAATATTATGCAGAAAATTCGGAGTGTGGAAATTAGGAGAAGGTGTGGAGTTAATAAAAACATTAGTCAGAGGGCAGAAGAGGGGTTGTTGAGGTGGTTTGGTGATTTAGAGAGAATGGATCAAAGTAGAATGACATGGAAAGCATATAAATCTATAGGGGAAGGAAGGCGGGGTAGGGGTCGTCCTCGAAAGGGTTGGAAAGAGGGGGTAAAGGAGGTTTTGTGGGTGAGGGGCTTGGACTTCCAGCAAACGTGCATGAGCGTGTTAGATAGGAGTGAATGGAGACGAATGATACTTGGGACCTGACGATCTGTTGGAGTGTGAGCAGGGTAATATTTAGTGAAGAGATTCAGGGAAACCGGTTATTTTCATATAGTCGGACTTGAGTCCTGGAAATGGGAAGTACAATGCCTGCACTTTAAAGGAGGGGTTTGGGATATTGGCAGTTTGGAGGGATATGTTGTGTATCTCTATACGTATATGCTTCTAAACTGTTGTATTCTGAGCACCTCTGCAAAAGCAGTGATAATGTGTGAGTGTGGTGAAAAGTGTTGAATGATGATGAAAGTATTTTCTTTTTGGGGATTTTCTTTCTTTTTTTTGGGTCACCCTGCCTCGGTGGGAGACGACCGACTTGTTGAAAAAAAAAAAAAAAAAAACATGTATGTGCAGGTGACCTAAGTGTATGTAGAAGTAGGAAGATGTACCTGAAATCTTCCATGTTTGTGAGACAGAAAAAAAGACACCAGCAATCCTACCATCATGTAAAACAATTACAGGTTTCTGTTTTACACTCACTTGGCAGGATGGTAGTACCTCCCTGGGCAGTTGCTGTCTACCTACCTACTACCTAGACTCAGTAAACTTATTCCCCTATAAATTTTACAATCTCTTTTGTCCCCTTTCCCTTTATATAAAGGAACTATACACGCTCTCTGCCAATCCCTGGGTACATCCCCCTCCTTCATACATTTATTAAACAAAAAATACCAACCACTCTAACACAGTATCTCCCCCTGCTTTTAACATTTCTGTCATGATCCCATCAGTTCCAGCTACTTTAACCCCTTTCATTCTATGTAATGTCTCATGCATCTCCTCCACACTCCTCTTCACTCCTAAACGATGTGATACCTCCCTGGCCAATGCATGAAATTACCACCTCCCTTTCTTCATCGACATTTAAAAGTTCCTCTAAATATTCCTGCCGTCTACCCAATAAATCCAGCTCCCCATCTACTAACTCCCCTACTCTGTTTTAAACTGACAAATCCATTCATTCCGTAGGCTTTCTTAACTGGTTTATCTCACTCCAATTTTTTTCTTATTTTTCTGCAAAATTTCTTGACAGTGCTTCTCCCACACTATCATCTGCTCTCCTTTTGCACTTTCTCACTACTTTCTTCACCTTTCTTTTGCTCTCCATATACTCTGCTCTTCTTATAACACTTTTGTTTTGTAACAAACTCTCATAAGCTACCTTTTTCTCTTTTATCACACCCTTTACTTCATTCCACCAGTCACTCCTCTTTCCTTCTGCCCCCACCCTCCTATGGCCACAAACTTCTGCCCCACATTCTAATACTGCATTTTTAAAACTATTCCAACCCTCTTCAACCCCCCCACTACTCATACTTGCATTAGTCCACCTTTCTGCCAATAGTTGCTTATATCTCACCCAAACTTATTCCTCCCTTAGTTTATATACTTTCACCTCTCTCTTACTTGCTGTTGCCATTTTCCTTTTGTCCCATCTACCTCTTACTCTAACTGTAGCTATAACTAAATTATGATCTGATATATCCGTTGCCCCTCTATAAACATGTTCATCCTGAAGCCTACGCATCAACCTTTTTTTTTTTTTTCTTCTTCAACAAGTCGGCCGTCTCCCACCGAGGCAGGGTGACCCAAAGAGAAAGAAAATCCCCAAAAAGAAAATACTTTCATCATCATTCAACACTTTCATCTCACTCACACACAATCACTGTTTTTGCAGAGGTGCCCAGAATACAACAGTTTAGAAGTATATACGTATAAAAATACACAATATATCTCTCCAAACTGCTAATATCCCAGACCCCTTCTTTAGAGTGCAGGCATTGTACTTCCCATTTCCAGGACTCGAGTCCGGTTATATAAAATAACCGGTTTCCTTGAATCCCTTCACTAAATATTACCCTGCTCACACTCCAACAGATCATCAGGTCCCAAATACCATTTGTCCCCATTCACTCATATCTAACACGCTCACGCACGCTTGCTGGAAGTCCAAACCCCTCGCCCACAACACCTCCTTTACCCCCTCCCTCCAACCTTTTCGAGGATGACCCCTACCCCGCCTTCCTTCCCTCCTTCCCCTACAGATTTATACGCTCTCCATGTCATTCTACTTTGATCCATTCTCAACCTTTTATCCACCAATATATAATCTAACAAACTACTTTTATTACATGCTATGTCATACCTTGTATATTTATCTATTTTGTTAGTAGATATGTTTCTGTTAGGGATGGTACAATACAAAATTTTTTTTGCTGATATTGATTCCCAGTTTTTGGCCACTACTAATATTTTTCCTGTATTTTTTAATCTTAAAACTGTAATGACTATTTTCATTATACGTGTAAGGAAATGCTTATTGCACAGTGCCATTACTTGTAATTTAAATTTTGTGTGCAATATCAAGATTATTTTACCGAACCCTACTCCACCTTACTACCTGTCACTTGTATTAAGTTTAAATAAGAGTGTGAAACAGTTAACCACTACTTCTTGTCTAGTTTTAAGTATAGTTACTATGTACTATTATCTTAATTTTAATTAGTTACAATGTATTAGGATTTTTTTTTTTTTTTAACAAGTCGGCCGTCTCCCACCGAGGCAGGGTGACCCAAAAAGAAAGAAAAAATCCCCGAAAAGAAAATACTTTCATCATCATTAAACACTTTCACCTCACTCACATATAATCACTGTTTTTGCAGAGGTGCTCAGAACACAACAGTTTAGAAGCATATACGTATAAAGATACACAACATTAGTTTGCCCAAAATGCCTCGGCATGATAGTGGCTGTCTTTGTACTTAGCAAATCAAAATTGTAATTACACATTGTAACCTTTACAAAGAAATAAACCTTACTTTACTTTACTAAATAATTCAGGAAGGTTTAATTTCTCTGAGATGATAATGTCATTACTCATCGCTTGGCCTGTTGTGTTAAGAGCGAGTGTGAGAGAGAATGAGAGTGAGAGAGAGTGAGTGAGTGAGAGTGTGAGAGTAATATAAATATTTTAAAAGTATTGGTTCGTATTGACCATTTTTTCACTGATAGTAAAAAAAATGACCATTATTGATACTGATACTTTGTCACATCCATCCATAGTTTCTATTTATATAATGAATTAGGATAAAAGTTTTGTTATCCAACTCCTGTGAGACCTGGAGGAAATCAGATAATTGAAAAATTTAATTTTCTTTGACAGAATGATATAAAGTCCCTCCCATATCTGCGGGGGATAGGTTCCAAGACCTACTGTGGATAGTAGTGGACCCTATATATGATTTTTTTTATTTTTGTACATACCTATGATAAAATTTAATTGATAAATTATGCACACTGAGTTGAAAAATTTCACTTTTTCACTGATGGGAAGTACTTCATGGCTTCTCTTAGGCTTGGAAGAACTACTTTTGTGTTTTGGTGTCATTATTAAGCAAAATTAAGGGTTATTTTCAGGTCACGGTAAAACATAGATAACAAACTGTGGAAACCGAATCCATGGATACAGGGGTTTTACTGTACAGTATCTTTTTTTTTACATTGTAGGCATTCATTTTTGTACCAGTCATATATAATATATTCACCAGCATTTTATTAGAAATACTTTGCCAAATTCTGGCTTCCTTGTGCTTTGCACTGAGAGGTAGTGGATTACATGGATTAAAAAAATAAACTCTAGCTTTTAAGGTAATTGTTTTCATGTGATTTGTGCTGCATATTTGTGCTCTAAGAATCCCTTATTGAATGTGTTATTACTGTAATTATAATTTGTCACTCAATATTAACCCTTTGAATGGCTGTCACATAGAACTACATTATTGATTCCAGGATCCCTCATGTAGATCTACGTCATGAGGTCAGCTCACTCACATAAGCTGTGAGTGGTAAATTTTGGCCTAGATATGAGAGAAATGGGTCTGTGTGGTGAGTGTGCACGATATAAAAAAGTCCTGCTCTATACATTGCATGATGGGAAGGCAAAAAACTGATCTTGTCTTTAGTTTAAAATGGCAAATTTGAGGTATTTTTTTGGAAAGCTTTTAATAGAATGGAAAACATGCTACTGAAATAGATAATTTTAAAATTGGGTTCAAGTTATCGGACATTTTTGACTTTTGACGATTTTCCTGAGGATGGATAAGGCCCGCAACAACCTGTAGTCTGTTTTATGGGTTTTTAATGGGTCTTGATTCAATTATTGGGACTCTGTAAACCATAACATAGGAGAGGCCTGGGGAAGTGATTAATGAACAGAGGAAGTGTTGTTTTGGTGCCTGGAATCTCTACTTTGTTTATTTTTTACTATGTTTTTAAATTGGTATTTATTTTTTGTGTAAAACTGGTCAAATTACTGACTTCCGTGAACTTTATTGGGTACAGCAGGGTCCCGCTTTATGATGTTCCACTAATACGGACATTTCAAATAATGACCAAAACTCTCTATACGACTCTAATATGGTCACTGCATGCCAACTGGTTTGTTTACATTTTCCGTGAGCATGGCTCTCCATTATGTCTGCAAACTTTCCAGAATTTTGAGTGTACGTATTAAAGTTATTTCGTATTTTGTGTAATCTGATAATTACATACTTATGAGTACCTATAAAAGTAGGTCTTAGACAGGGATGTGTAATGTCACCATGGTTATTTAATATATTTATAGATGGGGTTGTAAAAGAAGTAAATGCTAGGGTGTTCGGGAGAGGGGTGGGATTAAATTATGGGGAATCAAATACAAAATGGAAATTGACACAGTTACTTTTTGCTGATGATACTGTGCTTATGGGAGATTCTAAAGAAAAATTATGAAGGTTAGTGGATGAGTTTGGGAGTTTGTGTAAAGGTAGAAAGTTGAAAGTGAAAATAGAAAAGAGTAAGGTGATGAGGGTATCAAATGATTTAGATAAAAAAAATTGGATATTAAATTGGGGAGGAGGAGTATGGAAGAAGTGAATGTTTTCAGATATTTGGGAGTTGACGTGTCAGTGGATGGATTTATGAAGGTTGAGGTTAATCATAGAATTAATGAAGGAAAAAAGGTGATTGGTGCATTGAGGTATATGTGGAGACAAAAAATGTTATCTGTGGAGGCAAAGAAGGGAATGTATGAAAGTATAGTAGTACCAATACTCTTATATGGGTGTGAAGCTTGGGTTGTAAATGCTGCAGTGAGGAGGCAGTTGGAGGCAGTGGAGATGTCCTGTTTAAGGGCAATGTGTGGTGTAAATATTATGCAGATAATTCAGAGTGTGGAAATAAGGAGAAGGTGTGGAGTTAATAAAAATAGAGGACTTGTTGAGCTAGTTTGGTCATTTAGAGAGAATGGATCGAAGTAGAATGACATGGAGAGCGTGTAAATCTGTAGAGGAAGAAAGGCGGGGTAGGGGTTGTCCTGAAAAAGGTTGGAGGGAGGGGGTAAAGGAGGTTTTGTGGGTGAGGGGCTTGGACTTCCAGCAGGCATGCATGAGCATGTTTGATAGGAGTGAATGGAGACAAATGGTTTTTAATACTTAGACGTGCTGTTGGAGTGTGAGCAAAGTAACATTTATGAAGGGGTTCAGGGAAACCGGCAGGCCGGACTTGAACCCTGGAGATGGAAAGTACAGTGCCTGCACTCTGAAGGAGGGGAGTTAATGTTGCAGTTTAAAAACTGTAGTGTAAAGCACCCTTCTGGCAAGACAGTGATGGAGTGAATGAAGGTGAAAGTTTTTCTTTTTCGGGCCACCCTGCCTTGGTGGGAATCGGCCAGTGTGATAATAAAAAAAAAAAAAAGGAAACTTTCTTTTTTCTCTTTGGGCCACCCTGCCTTGGTGGGATATGGCCGGTTTATTGGAAGAAGAAGAATTATACTTATGTGTACCTGTATGTAAATAAACTTCCTGTGCTGGTGTGCAGGTACACGTTAAAATCACTAAGAGTGTCTTTTTAGTCTTGAAGATGCCATATTAATAATAATAACAATAACACAATACTCACTCTGAGGTGCATTAAATGTCGTATATTGCGTTAATATAGACATTTTGATTAATCTATCCATGATATTTTTTCGAAATTATACAATAAACATGCTACGTAACATATAAACAGTAGAATAAATTAACATAAATTCAAAGGATGAGGTTAACCATAGAATTGATGAAGGAAAAAAGGGGAGTTGTGCATTGGGATATCTTTTGAGACAAAACACGTTATCCATGGAGGCAAGGAAGGGAATGTGCAAAAGTAGAGTGGTACCAATACTTGATATGGGTGTGAAGCTTGGGTTGTGAATGCTGCAGCAAGGAGTAGGTTGTAGGCAGATGTCCTGTCTAGGGGCATGTGTGGTGTAAATATTATGCAGAGAATTAGTAGTGTGGAAATTAGGAGGAGGTGTGGAGTTACTAAAAGTATTAGTCAGAGGGCTGAAGAGGGGTTGTTGAGGTGGTTTGGTCATTTAGAGAGAATGGAACAAAGTAGAATGTGTTGGAGAGTGTATAAACCTGTGTGGGAAGAAAGGCAGGGTAGGGGTCATCCTCGAAAAGGTTGGAGGGAGGGGGTAAAGGAGGTTTTGTGGGTGAGGGGCTTGGATTTCCAGCAAGCATGCGTGAGTGTGTTATATAGGAGTGAATGGAGGTGAATGGTTTTTGGGACCTGACGAGCTGTTGGAGTGTGAGCAGGGTAATATTTTGTGAAGGGATTCAACTAAACCGGTTAGCCGGACTTGAGTCCTGGAAATGGGAAGTACAATGGTTTCAATTTAAAGGAGGGGTTTGGGATATTGACAGTTTGGAGTGATTATCTAAACTGTCATATCTGGGTGCTTCTGCAAAGACATTGATTAGGTATGAGTGATGGTGAAAGTGTTGAATGTTAATGAATTTTTTTTTTCTTTCTGGGGTTTTCTGTCTTTTGGGTTACCCTGCCTCAGTGAGAAATGGCTGACATGTTAAAAAAAAAGTATATGTTGTTTTTCCGCTCGTCTTGTTGGAGTGTCTGAAAGAATAATGTTTTCTGTAGTTCAGCACCAAAGACAATGTGTGCACAATAGTATTACTGGGGGTAACTGTAGAAAATTATTCTTTTCGTATGCCTTCACTCTGAGCATCATTCCTCCTAAAAATGGTGTGTTACATGAGTCTAGAAGTGTTGCTTTTTATTTATGCTGCTGTACCAATGTGGAGACAACTTGTACACAATGTAAGGTGTTCGTATTATGGTATAAGCTCCACAGACATTGGAATGAACGTGTATCAACCAAAACCAGACGCATTTGTCTGTTTGTTTGCATACTCTGTGGATCTGTCCTCTCTCATTTACTCTCTCTCATGTATTTGTTTTTATATCATATACTCACCTCTCACCCTATATTAAGACTGCAAATATTTTAAGGTAAGTAATGAGTGTACTGTATATGCATTTTATCGCTCCAGGGCACTTTAAATGTTGTAGTATATTACATGTGAGTGGGTTGGCCAGGCGGGCTATAATACCTCCCACACCTGACTTTCTTTAAATAAGTACTATTCACTTCTCACCCTACATTAAGGCTACAAATCTTTTGAGGTAAGTAATGAGTGTACTGTGTGTGTTTTTTAATGCCTAGTTTTATTGCTAACTTAATATATGTTAGTGTAAACTTATTATCTCGCATTTATATGCATTTATAAGTGAAAAAATGGCGATGTCTGCTTTCTGGTGGTAGCCTGGAACCTAGCCTGCCATATAAGTGGGTCCCTACTGCATTTCCAATAATTGAGTGGGGAGTTTCTTGTTCTCACTCAATAGAATGGAAAGCATACTAGTGAAATAGCTAAGAATTTGATTAATTGGAGCAATGGAATTGGCTTAAAATAGGACTCAAACTGGGTGAAATTGTTGTGTAAATTGCACCTATTGTAAATTGTACCTGTGTAGTTTTGTAAGTTTTCCATCAAATTTCGTACTTTTGGTGTCATTACCTTCAGAAAAAGATTCTCTACCATTTCAGAGGATTTTTTTTTTTTTTGAGTGGGGGATGAGGTAAAGAGTTAAAGGCAACACATTTCCTTTCATTGAAGTTTTTGACGAACTGCCAGTTGATACATTATCAGCATTACCGACTATCTTACTGACAGGAATTTCATTGCTTTCATAGATGCATTCACAAATAACCCGCACATAAAAGAGAGAAGCTTACGACGACGTTTCGGTCCGACTTGGACCATTGACAAAGTCACATTAACCAGAGGTGGAGCAGGACGGCTATATATAGGCAGGAAGAGGTGGTGGTAGTAGTAGTAGTAGAAGTAGTAGTACAAGAGTTGTATATAATACCGACAAGATGAAATTAAGACACATGCACAACACCGGGGCATCCCCATCATAGACGTTTCACCATCCAGCCAGCCACTGGATGGCGAAACGTCCACAACAAAGACAACCAAACGCCGCACATGTGTCTTAATTTCATCAGTAGTTGTAGTAGTAGTAGAAGAAGAAGAGGTAGTAGTAGTGGTAGAAGTGGGAAATAAAAAAGACGAGCCAGTCAAATACAAAGGAAGGGGAGCACTGCAAGAGAGCTAGATGCCCACAGAGGAAGAGCAAGTGCACAGAGGTGCGTGAAAGGGAAGTGGTGAAATAAATGAAGAAGGAACAGAAACACGAGACAGGAGAGAGAAAGACAACCCAGAGGAGAAGAGGAAAGGGGAAGAGGAAGAAGAAAAAGAAAAAGAAAAAATGAGGATTCAGGTTAAGTCACGGGTGTTCTGAAGTTTGGAGCATTTTACAATGTAGTGGGAGAGGAAGGCATCTACAGAGACGAAGCCAGGGCTATGGTTCATACAAGGAAAGTTGTGTATTAGAGAGGATTCAACTAGACGGCGACTGTTTGAGTTGGAAGTAGGGAAGACAGTTTTAGCAGAAGACCAGTCAATAGGATGGCTATGATCTACAACTACTGATGAAATTAAGACACATGTGCGGCGTCTGGTTGTCTTTGTTGTGGACGTTTCGCCATCCAGTGGCTGGCTGGATGGCGAAACATCTATGATGGGGATGCCCCGGTGTTGTGCATGTGTCTTAATTTCATCTTGTCGGTATTATATACAACTCTTGTACTACTACTTCTACTACTACTACTACTACCACCACCTCTTCCTGCCTATATATAGCCGTCCTGCTCCACCTCTGGTTAGTGTGACTTTGTCAATGGTCCAAGTCGGACCAAAACGTCGTTGTAAGCTTCTCTCTTTTATGTGCGGGTTATTTGTGTATCGTTCCAGTCACGGTATTGTGCCTTTTTTTGTTATTTTTCATAGATGCAGCTTGAGGGCAAGGGTGAATATAACCATTTAGTAAGTGTGAGGGGAAGGAGGTTGCAACTATCAAAAGCAGTTTTAAGAAATTCAAGAGCATATGAAGCACTTCTTTTGACTGTTGCAAATATCTAAGGCTGTTAAATTGGTATAAATTTTGTCTAAGAATTAGAAAAGGATAGTGATAAATCTGTCCTACTTGTAAAGTTTGATAAGAGAACTTACAGTATAGTTTGCAGTAATTATGTTAATTATAAATTTTTAAGTTATAATTTTTACAGTTTATCCTCAATGTGCGACTGGACTACCGAATCAGCTGCCTCTTATCAATATTCAAGAAGGAGTCAGATGAAAACCCAAGTTCCATTACTGGAGATGGAATTTCACAAGGATTGAAAAACAAAAACCTCGAAAATATTTGGGCTCAGGCTCAAAGCATTTTTGATGAAACGTAAGTTCAGTATCTAAAGGGTTTGTGATATTTTATCTGTTTTGATGTAAATAGAACCTATATAAAATGAAATTTGCTTTTCTTTATAGTTACCTGTTTGTGTACTTTTTTGTCCACATATCTCTGTGTTGTTTCCTTAGAAATTTCATTACAATTTCCAGATGCAAGTTGTACAGTATTACCATACAAAATATTTTAAACAAATGTGGTAATATCTTACTTTGATTAACACATTCTTGTGGTGTCTGAATAATATGGATTGGACACAACTGCCTTTCTTTTTCTGAAAACATCAGCCTGAATTAGAAGGAATCAGTTTTGGACATACTATCAGGGTTATATTCCCAATGGAGAGAGAGCGTTGCCCCATACTATAGTAAAATCAATTAAGAATGATGTAAAGCAAACTAACTGTGTGACAGATGTCTTGAGTGACTTTGGAAGTGCTCCTTTTTTTCTACCAGATTTTTCTATTTCTATACAAATCTGAACTGTAATTGTACTCCCTGAACATTCTAATATGAAAATTCACAATTGGCACTGCAGTGCTAGTTGTGAATTTCCATATTAAGAAAATATTCAACAGATGTGTATGGTGCATTGCTATCAAGTATCTGTCTCCCTTTTTCATCTGCCATAAACCTTTGCAATATTTAAAGCAAACTTTTTTGAGAGCATACTTCAGCAAAACAAAGTGCACTATTTCAGTGTTGACAAACAACATGAGGCAAGTCATCAACATTTTGTTAGCTTATGTGTCTAGGTATTGTAGTACATGTAAGTAATTTGTATGTACAATTAATCAGATTACATATAGTCATTAAGACATATTGACTCATTATTGATATTCAAAAGTGGCATTTTTTGATGACTAAGTTATATATTGTTGGTCACCTAATTTCTGATAAATTTGACACATGTACAGCATTTGGGTATCTTTATTGAGGAAGTGTTTTGCCACACAGTGGCTTCATCCTTCTGAAGATCAGAAGGAGTTTGAGGTAATCAGTCCACCAGTCTTGAAAAGAATACAGCATACGCATGAAGAAGTGGCTAATGTACTGTAGAGAGGTGAGGTAAAGCAGTCATAGGTGTTATCACATTGGACAAATCCACAGGTAGAAGTAGGTCATGCCTATAGGTTAGGCAAGTGAAGAATTCCGTGTCAGGATCCCAAGATGTTGGTGTGTCAGACATTCCTGACATTTGGGATATCTTTATTGTGGAAATGTTTCACTAGCCAGTGGCTTTTTCAGTCCAATACAGAGAAGAACAGTGGGAGATGAAGAGGAGTTTGAGGTAATCAGTGTGTTGAGTCCATCAATCTTAAGAAATATACAGCATGTGCACTGAGAAAAACTTTATATATATACTTTAGTCAGGTGAATTTGCACCTGACTGCAGCACAGGTCCTCCATCACAAATCCTGCATCATTGGGACCTGTAGTGTGCCGGATTATTGAGTTTGCCGGATTAGAGAGTGGTTAGGTTAGAATACACTTAATAAAATTAACCAACCTGACTTACACAAAGTTCATTGAACATCGACAAAAATCAAACATTTCTGCTACTTTGAGCTCAATTTCAAGGTACTTTTCGTCATGAAAGCAATCAAAATCATGTCTATTTCTGTAATATATCTTCCATTCTATCAAATGAGTCCAAAAAAATGAGAATACAACCATAAAAAACATACGAAAATATACTGCAAAGAGGGGGCTAATGGCTGAGAAGTGAACTCCCTTATTTATCATCCATCTTTTTTATTTTTGTTGTACATTAAGAAGCATCTTTCCATCATACATTGCCCAAGTTTCAATGAGATAGCCCAACAAACAACCAAGAAAAAAAAATATTTACCAAAAATCATATATGGCAAGCCCAAGCCAGGTACTGGAAATAAGTCACTTTGTCTGACTTTTCTGGGTTATCCTAGGTTCTCTATACATACACTGCTATGTATGATAATCTATGTAACTGTATTTGTGTGTACCTGAATAAACTTACTTCTGGTCTGTCAACTGAATACAAGAAACCGCCCATTCACTTATTTCAACTACCCAATAAAGTGGTCAGAAATTGGCAATTTGGCCGATTTCACACAATTTTCAACAGATGCCAGTTTCAAAATAGGGTCCAGAATAAACAATGCAGACATTCCTGGCACTAAAATAAAATTTTCTCTGTTCATTAGTCATGGGTCCAGGCCCCTCTTATATTACTCTTGCTTACCATTTGGAATTTTTATTCACAAAAAAATAGAAGATTTACTGTTATTCAGACTGCTGCATTATTGTAATAATTGTATAAACAATGTCAACCCATTCTTGACTCCGTATTGGAATTTGCACTGGCAGGCAGACAGGTATTGGACGGTGATGTCATTTGTTTACTCTTAAGCTTTGCTAAAGAATAGAACATTTTCGCTACTGTGAGCGCAATTTCAAGGTACTTTTCGTTATGAAAGCAATCAAAATCATATCTATTTCTGTAATATATCTTTCATTCTATCAAATGAGACCGAAAAAATGAGAATATAAAAATAAAAAACATAGAAAAATATACCGCTAAGCGGCCGCTAATGGCTGAGAAGTGAACTCCGCTATTTATGGTCTGATTTTTTTCATTTTTGGTGTACGTTTTAGGAAGTATCTTTCCATCATACATTGCCCAAGTTTGAATAAGATAACCCAACAAACAACTGAGAAAATAATTGTGGAAAATAAATTCCCATAATTATACTGTATATATTTTTATAATGTAAATATACATGATTAATACATTACTGTTGTTCTAAATTGTATTTTGAATAGAACCAACCGGGTTCGCCCTGCGCCTGCGCGGATGTGCGGGGGGGGGAGAGGTCGAGTCAGGGCAGAGAGAGGCGGGAGTGTTTTGAATGTAGTGAGGAGGCTGTGAAAACATGGGACCAGGAAATTGGTGTTCACGGCAGCCTAAGGATTAATATAGGCCTCACTTCATAATAGGAAGGGTCATAGCTGTTCCTGGTGAAGAGTGAGGGAACGTGATTTATGGGCCCACCGTAAAAGGGTGGTAAAATTAGTGAATAATGGTTCGACCGGGAGTGACTGGTGCGCGGCCATGGTGTGTGTCCAGGGGAAATACCCGTGAGTTAATCCTCACTCATCGGTCTCAGATCTTAATGGAGTGACCTCTAATGTGTATAATAATTATGAGACATTAAATCGTCTTGTGAATTGTAATGTAATCAGTGATAATAAAACTAAGTTAAGAGAATATGTGAAGTGAAATGAGTCGCCGTTCTCAGAGTGAGCTTCTGCTTATCTCGTGTTCCTGTCTCGAGGATAGTGAAGGTTTTATGGAGTTACGACTTCTAAACCGGGATAAACCAACGAATACCTCGTCCTGTTGGAATAAGAACTGTGTCGGTGTAGCATGACATCGAAATGAAATGGTGAATGGAGGAAATAGGAGTATCAATCGCCCACAGTTAAGTAACCCTTCTAGTTATAGCAGACTGATACTGGCCAGTTAGGTATGTTGTAATTGGATAGGTTATGGGTGATCCAGCTACATCAAGTGACCACCAGAGAATATCTGGTAAGTGGTGGGATTATGTACAAGTGTTTTTCCTTGATGGATATATCCTAGTGTAACCTACCCCCCTCCCTTCATTCAGTTAAACTAATAAGAACATAAGAACATAAGAATGTAGGAACACTGCAGAAGGCCTACTGGCCCATACGAGGCAGGTCCTTATCAAAACGACATCTACCTAAAGCTACTCAAGAAATAACTCCCGTACCCATTGACACCAATCTATACAGTCCACAATTAATTAGTAGCGCCGTGCTTGTGGGTGCTATCCAATTTATACTGGTCCCGGATAGATATGGATAAGATTGTGAGGTCGAAGGAACCACCTGCCGTGACCAGGGGTGGTTAAGTTTTCTCACATGTCTACACGGGGTGACTACGGTAAACAATATGGTTGTCTCCCAATGAGATTACGTGTATGCATGTAATGTTGAGGTACATACAGGTAACACCCTATAAAATTTTCCATAATAATATAATAATAATAATAATAATAATACTTCCCGGTAAAAGTAGGTCTTAGACAGGGATGTGTAATGTCACCATGGTTGTTTAATATATTTATAGATGGGGTTGTAAAAAGTAAATGCTAGGGTGTTCGGGAGAGGGGTGGGATTAAATTATGGGGAATCAAATTCAAAATGGGAATTGACACAGTTACTTTTTGCTGATGATACTGTGCTTATGGGAGATTCTAAAGAAAAATTGCAAAGGTTAGTGGATGAGTTTGAGAATGTGTGTAAAGGTAGAAAGTTGAAAGTGAACATAGAAAAGAGTAAGGTGATGAGGGTATCAAATGATTTAGATAAAGATTAATTGGATATCAAATTGGGGAGGAGGAGTATGGAAGAAGTGAATGTTTTCAGATACTTGGGAGTTGACGTGTCGGCGGATGGATTTATGAAGGATGAGGTTAATCATAGAATTGATGAGGGAAAAAAAGGTGAGTGGTGCGTTGAGGTATATGTGGAGTCAAAAAACGTTATCTATGGAGGCAAAGAAGGGAATGTATGAAAGTATAGTAGTACCAACACTCTTATATGGATGTGAAGCTTGGTTGGTAAATGCAGCAGCGAGGAGACGGTTGGAGGCAGTGGAGATGTCCTGTCTAAGGGCAATGTGTGGTGTAAATATTATGCAGAAAATTCGGAGTGTGGAAATTAGGAGAAGGTGTGGAGTTAATAAAAGCATTAGTCAGAGGGCAGAAGAGGGGTTGTTGAGGTGGTTTGGTCATTTAGAGAGAATGGATCAAAGTAGAATGACATGGAAAGCATATAAATCTATAGGGGAAGGAAAGAGGGGTAGGGGTCGTCCTCGAAAGGGTTGGAAAGAGGGGGTAAAGGAGGTTTTATGGGTGAGGGGCTTGGACTTCCAGCAAGCGTGCATGAGCGTGTTAGATATTAGTGAATGGAGACGAATGATACTTGGGACCTGACGATCTGTTGGAGTGTGAGCAGGATAATATTTAGTGAAGGGATTCAGGGAAACCAGTTATTTTCATATAGTCGGACTTGAGTCCTGGAAATGGGAAGTACAATGCCTGCACTTTAAAGGAGGGGTTTGGGATATTGGCAGTTTGGAGGGATATGTTGTGTATCTCTATACGTATATGCTTCTAAACTGTTGTATTCTGAGCACCTCTGCAAAAGCAGTGATAATGTGTGAGTGTGGTGAAAGTGTTGAATGATGATGAAAGTATTTTCTTTTTGGGGATTTTCTTTCTTTTTTTTGGGTCACCCTGCCTCGGTGGGAGACGACCGACTTGTTGAGGAAAAAAAAAAATAATAATAATAATAATATCTTTATTTACTACACGTACATGTACAAGGTATACAGGCCTAGCTGACATCAGTGACATACTACTATATAGAAACCCGCGTGTTATGGAGAGTATTTCAAGAAAATTAGGTCAATGTCCCAGGATAACACCCACACTAGTCTGCTAACACCCAGGTACCCATTTACTGGTGGGTAAACATAGACAACAGGTGTAAAGAAACACACCTAATGTTTCTACCCTGGCTGGGAATCGAATATTTACCAAAAATCATATATGGCTAACCCAAGCCAGGTACTAAAAATAAGCCACGTTGACTTTTTTGGGTTATCCTAGGTTCTCTACACATATGCTGCTGTGTGTGATAATCTATATAGAGAAAATAACTTTTTTGTTTAAGGTTTATGGTGCAGTACGTGTATATCACAGTTAGCCCTGTGTTATACTCCGTTTTCTCTAATATAAACCCCCAAGACAGGGATAGGAGAATGGTATTTGTATACCATATCCTCTTCATACCTCCATCGAACTGCTCGGTATTATGCTGTAGTGTGATATTAGTGTAATAATAAAGCATATTCTCCTGCATCATGAGACTGAGCTCATGGCAACTGACAGTGGCTTCAAAGCCACCTTATCTTTAATGGATAATGTACTGTGTAGGTGCTTTACATAATGAGAAGCATTTCTTTTATTCATTGGAACCATGGTAGGGCTAAAAGTAAGCAGGTTAAAACAATAAATGGGGAAAAAGAAATTTGAATGACTTATACAGCAAGTAGCGCCACCAAACAGTACCAGCAGGTTTTTGTGGCGACCCTGGAAATTTGAAATTATGCTAGCCAAAATTAGTGCCGAATAACTGATTGCTGGATTTGTGATGGCGGACCTGTATATAAACCACTTCTCCATGCTTGGATGTAACACTGAGGGGTGGTGGAGTGACTTGATTTCTAGATAGCTGCCATAATGAGTCCTTGAACAAAGGCTTTATGAAATTCAGAGTCTCTGATGTGTTGGTTCCTGATCACCGTATCTAATTCGCGTTGGAGCTTTTGTACTCTTTTGGCAAATTTAATGTACCTCCTGCCTCACCTCACCTTTGCTTCTGGTCACCACCTGCACTGTCTACCATATATTAACCTGTTTTTGCTTTCTCCATATTAGGAATGAAAAAGCCACTCATGGTGATGCTTCCCTTTAACAAATGTCCTGAAATGTATACACATACCCCTTTCTAGAGTTTGTCGGTATCACCATACCATTTACAACAAAGCTGAGTAGCAGTGAAGATAGCTTTTCCTGACAGAGGCTTTTCTTTAGAAAAAAAAAATTGATGCAACATTTATAATGAAATCAATTAATCTCTAGATTCCCAATTGATTGCCAATTTTTTGATGGTTAAAAACACTAGTGTTTGGTTTTGCATTTGTTTAAAATTCTGAATGCTAGATATTTGATGATCTTCAGGGAGGAGAATTCTAACTTGGATTTGGATGGTGAAGGTGGCAAGAAGTTTCTTCGTGTATTACTGCACTTGACTATGCACGAGTATCCTCCTCTGGTCTCACGTTCATTGCAACTACTCTTCAGGCACTTCTCACAAAGACAAGAAGTGCTTCAGAACTTTAAGCAGGTAATATTTTGCAGTAGTTTGTGATTGCCTGTTTGTAGTTTCTGTATTTATACTCATAGTGTATCATTATTAATTTGTCCATAAATGTTCATGGAATTTTCAGTAAATATGGCACATAGACACCACTTCTTAGCACCTCTTCCAACTATATAGTACTCTCTGTGAAGAAGTAATTCCTCTTTGTTTCTAATTTTATATTGACATGTTCTCCATCTTATTGCTGGTAAAATAAATATTCTGTTCTTGTTTTTCTATGAAACTATAAGTGTTTTATTATTTCACCTTTTTTTTTCCTTCAGGTTTTCAACAAAAATTATGTCTTTATCTCTGGAATCCACTTCATTGCACATCTTTGGACATCTGTTATGTACTGTACATGTTTAGATTCAGATACAATTTAACAAAGCAATAATCCAATATAGGTATGACAAATGATATTCTAATATTTTAAGAGCATTTAGGATCTATTATCTTAAATGTGTAAAATTCTCAGCCAGGTTCAGTGGACCCCCGCCATTCGGTGGCTGCAACTTTCGTGAAATCCGACTCGGCAAGTTTTTTTGGCAGAATTTAGCTTCGTGGTTCGTGATTGGACTCGTGATTCGGCGACCTTCTGGTACGCGTCTGCCCGTCAGCGCACACGCAAAGCCAGTCTCCTGCACTATTCACACTCAGTATGCCATTGTTTACCAGCATGTGACCATCACCCCACGGGTTCATACAACACATTTCATAATAATTCATTGTTTTTTTGTGCTTGCAACTGGTAAATAAGCCACCATGGGCCCAAAGAAAGCTCCTAGTGCCAGCCCTTTGGTAAAGAAGATGAGAAACATGATAGAATTCAAGAAAAAACTCATAGCAAAGTACTAAAGTAGAGGAGGAAGAGAGAAGGGAGAATGTGCCTTCTGCAGTGATTCAGTGATTCTACAATGTGTATGATACTAAAGCAGCAGGTATCGATAAAGGCTATAGCTCCAGCCAGCGATAAAGTGTAGAATTAACAGTGTAACAAGTAAGTTAAGCAAGTAAGCGATAGAAAAACAACATGAGAGTAACTCTCCAATGTTGTTGGATGTGTATAGGACTGCTGAGCATGCACCACCCTGCTATCTTCCACCACCCTAAACCTCTGCCAACATCTTCATCAAACTAACTAATTAAACTAACATCTCCTCCAAGGTAAGTGTAAATATAAAAGTGTAAGTATAAAAGTAAATATAAGTGTAAATATAAAAGGACACCAGTGAAAATGTGTCACTCTTGAATTTTTTGGGTTATCCAGGGTACTTTACATATATGCTGCTATGTATGATAATCTATGTATGTAACTCTTTGTGTATACCTGAATAAACTTATTTATAAATTAAAATGTAAATATTTCTTATTTATAAATTACATACATTGTTTAAGTGTGATAGTGGTGGCCAAAGCCTCCACCGCCACCAACACGGCTTCTCTCAGTGGCGGCCCTTAAACCCAACAACAACACTTACACTATTTACTCCTCTCATGCATTATGACATATTTTATTCACTCTAGAGCATATATCATGTTTCTTTCTTTCAACACACCAGCCGTATCCCACCGAGGCGGGGTGGCCCAAAAGGAAAAACGAAAGTTTCTCCTTTTTTTTTTTTTTTTTTTTTTTTTTTTTTTTTTTTTTTATCACACTGGCCGATTCCCACCAAGGCAGGGTGGCCTGAAAAAGAAAAACTTTCACCATCATTCACTCCATCACTGTCTTGCCAGAAGGGTGCTTTACACTACAGTTTTTAAACTGCAACATTAACACCCCTCCTTCAGAGTGCAGGCACTGTACTTCCCATCTCCAGGACTCAAGTCCGGCCTGCCGGTTTCCCTGAACCCCTTCATAAATGTTACTTTGCTCACACTCCAACAGCACGTCAAGTATTAAAAACCATTCGTCTCCATTCACTCCTCTCAAACACGCTCACGCACGCCTGCTGGAAGTCCAAGCCCCTCGCACACAAAACCTCCTTTACCCCCTCCCTCCAACCTTTCCTAGGCCGACCCCTACCCCGCCTTCCTTCCACTACAGACTGATACACTCTTGAAGTCATTCTGTTTCGCTCCATTCTCTCTACATGTCCGAACCACCTCAACAACCCTTCCTCAGCCCTCTGGACAACAGTTTTGGTAATCCCGCACCTCCTCCTA
Organism: Cherax quadricarinatus; assembly: GCF_038502225.1. NCBI lineage: Eukaryota > Metazoa > Arthropoda > Malacostraca > Decapoda > Parastacidae > Cherax > Cherax quadricarinatus. Next base: position 46,872,031 of record NC_091302.1, on the reverse strand, counting down.
ACTTCCAAACTACGAATTCTCTGCATTATATTCACACCACACATTGCCCTCAGACATGACATCTCCACTGCCTCCAGCCTTCTCCTCGCTGCAACATTCATCACCCATGCTTCACACCCATATAAGAGTGTTGGTAAAACTATACTCTCATACATTCCCCTCTTTGCCTCCAAGGACAAAGTTCTTTGTCTCCACAGACTCCTAAGTGCACCACTCACCCTTTTCCCCTCATCAATTCTATGATTCACCTCATCCTTCATAGACCCATCTGCTGACACGTCCACTCCCAAATATCTGAATACATTCACCTCCTCCATACTCTCTCCCTCCAATCTGATATCCAATCTTTCATCACCTAATCTTTTTGTTATCCTCATAACCTTACTCTTTCCTGTATTCACTTTTAATTTTCTTCTTTTGCACACCCTACCAAATTCATCCACCAATCTCTGCAACTTCTCTTCAGAATCTCCCAAGAGCACAGTGTCATCAGCAAAGAGCAACTGTGACAACTCCCACTTTATGTGTGATTCTTTATATTTTAACTCCACGCCTCTTGTCAAGACCCTCGCATTTACTTCTCTTACAACCCCATCTATAAATATATTAAACAACCACGGTGACATCACACATCCTTGTCTAAGGCCTACTTTTACTGGGAAATAATTTCCCTCTTTCCTATGTACTCTAACTTGAGCCTCACTATCCTCGTAAAAACTCTTCACTGCTTTCAGTAACCTACCTCCTACACCATACACCTGCAACACCTGCCACATTGCCCCCCTATCCACCCTGTCATATGCCTTTTCCAAATCCATAAATGCCACAAAGACCTCTTTAGCCTTATCTAAATACTGTTCACTTATATGTTTCACTGTAAACACCTGGTCCACACACCCCCTACCTTTCCTAAAGCCTCCTTGTTCATCTGCTATCCTATTCTCAGTCTTACTTTTAATTCTTTCAATAATAACTCTACCATACACTTTACCAGGTATACTCAACAGACTTATCCCCCTATAATTTTTGCACTCTCTTTTATCCCCTTTGCCTTTATACAAAGGAACTATGCATGCTCTCTGCCAATCCCTAGGTACCTTACCCTCTTCTATACATTTATTAAATAATTGCACCAACCACTCCAAAACTATCCCCACCTGCTTTTAACATTTCTATCTTTATCCCATCAATCCCGGCTGCCTTACCCCCTTTCATTTTACCTACTGCCTCACGAACTTCCCCCACACTCACAACTGGCTCTTCCTCGCTCCTACAAGATGTTATTCCTCCTTGCCCTATACACAAAATCACAGCTTCCCTATCTTCATCAACATTTAACAATTCCTCAAAATATTCCCTCCATCTTCCCAATACCTCTAACTCTCCATTTAATAACTCTCCTCTCCTATTTTTAACTGACAAATCCATTTGTTCTCTAGGCTTCCTTAACTTGTTAATCTCACTCCAAAACTTTTTCTTATTTTCAACAAAATTTGTTGATAACATCTCACCCACTCTCACATTTGCTCTCTTTTTACATTGCTTCACCACTCTCTTAACCTCTCTCTTTTTCTCCATATACTCTTCCCTCCTTGCATCACTTCTACTTTGTAAAAACTTCTCATATGCTAACTTTTTCTCCCTTACTACTCTCTTTACATCATCATTCCACCAATCGCTCCTCTTCCCTCCCGCACCCACTTTCCTGTAACCACAAACTTCTGCTGAACACTCTAACTACATTTTTAAACCTACCCCATACCCCTTCGACCCCATTGCCTATGCTCTTATTAGCCCATCTATCCTCCAATAGCTGTTTATATCTTTCCCTAACTGCCTCCTCTTTTAGTTTATAAACCTTCACCTCTCTCTTCCCTGATGCTTCTATTCTCCTTGTATCCCATCTACCTTTTACTCTCAGTGTAGCTACAACTAGAAAGTGATCTGATATATCTGTGGCCCCTCTATAAACATGTACATCCTGAAGTCTACTCAACAGTCTTTTATCTACCAATACATAACCCAACAAACTACTGTCATTTCACCCTACATCATATCTTGTATACTTATTTATCCTCTTTTTCTTAAAATATGTATTACCTATAACTAAACCCCTTTCTATACAAAGTTCAATCAAAGGGCTCCCATTATCATTTACACCTGGCACCCCAAACTTACCTACCACACCCTCTCTAAAAGTTTCTCCTACTTTAGCATTCAGGTCCCCTTCCACAATTACTCTCTCACTTGGTTCAAAGGCTCCTATACATTCGCTTAACATCTCCCAAAATCTCTCTCTCTCCTCTGCATTCCTCTCTTCTCCAGGTGCATACACGCTTATTATGACCCACTTCTCGCATCCAACCTTTACTTTAATCCACATAATTCTTGCATTTACACATTCATATTCTCTTTTCTCCTTCCATAACTGATCATTCAACATTACTGCTACCCCTTCCTTTGCTCTAACTCTCTCAGATACTCCAGATTTAATCCCATTTATTTCCCCCCACCGAAACTCCCCTACCCCCTTCAGCTTTGTTTCGCTTAGGGCCAGGACATCCAACTTCTTTTCATTCATAACATCAGCAATCATCTGTTTCTTATCATCTGCACTACATCCACGCACATTCAAGCATCCCAGTTTTATCAAGTTTTTCTTCTTCTCTTTTTTAGTAAATGTCTACAGGAGAAGGGGTTACTAGCCCATTGCTCCCGGCATTTTAGTCGCCTCATACGACACGCATGGCTTACGGAGGAAAGATTCTTTTCCACTTCCCCTTTTATATTTAGTAATATATACAGGAGAAGAGGTTACTAGCCCCATGCTCCTTGCATTTTAGTCGCCTCTTAAAATACGCATGGCTTATGGAGGAAGAATTCTGTTCCACTTCCCCATGGAGGCAAGAAGAAATAAACAAGAACAAGAACTAGAAAGAAAATAGAAGAAAACCCAGAGGGGTGTATATATATATGTTTGTACATGTATGTGTAGTGTGACCTAAGAGTAAGTAGAAGTAGCAAGACGTACCTGAAATCTTGCATGTGTATGAGACAGAATAAAAAGACACCAGCAATCCTACCATCATGTAAAACAATTACAGGCTTCCGTACCTCCCTGGGCGGTTGCTGTCTACCAACCTACTACCTAGATATATCATGTTCTGTGTTACTAATATTGTTTATAATGTCATATTAGATGAATTGTGATATATAAATAAGCCGTAGAGATGATATTAGCGTCATATTGAAGCATAATAAACTCGCCTTCCTCTTGCCTCCTACCCACCTCCTACACCAACAAGAATCAATAAAGGATAAGTGTGATGTTAAATGTTCATTTATCCATTTTATTAGTGCTTTATATTTATTTTTCATTGTTTTCTGTATATAAATCTATATTTAATCTTTAAAAAAAAATATTTTTTGTTAATACTTTTGGCTGTCTGAAACGGATTAATTGGGTTTCCATTATTTCTTATGGGGAAAATAGATTCGCCAGTCGTGAATTTCGCCTGTCAGCCGACTCTCTGGAACGGATTAATCATGAAACTCGGGGGCCCACTGTACAATGTTTGTTTTCACTTATTTATATTATGTGGCATCTATGAAGTAAATTTTCCAATCTTTTATTTTTAGAATGCAAATTTGCATTTTAAAAAAGTCAAGCCTTGTTACGACTATGATTAGGTCTGCTGTTTTTTTTCACACACACATAGTCAACAAAATTCCTAGAGAAAAAAGAGGATAAAAGATTGAGCTGTCATTGGTAAATAAAGGCTCATGGTCTATAAATTTAATATTTTATAACCACTTGAACACTTTCTTCTTTGCATTTTTATCTCTTCTGATCCAAGACTACTAAGCATAAGTAATCCTTCAAAATTCATGGCTTCATATATAGAAATTTTGGCAGTTAACTGAATTGTATTATAAATGTCCTATAAAAACTAGACATATGAAGGAAAGCTAAATTTTTTTCCATACTCCTAATTGTATACAAATGTTAATAAAATTAGTGTAGCCAACACCATGAATGTATTCTAGGGTGTGTTGTAGGTGTTGATGGTATGTTTAAACCACAACCTTCTTTTGTTTGGCTGACTCAACAATGTTTTAATTCTAACATAACTAATTCATTAGTTCTTCCTTCACCACTATATTGTACTATATAATGCAGTACTTGAATTACTGTGTTGTAGTGTATTATTACTGTATTGTATTAGTGTGTATCATGGCCTGTAAAAGAAAGAAAAATGGATAAAATGAGTCTGTTCCTAAGATAAAGGTTATAATAGAACTTAGTAAAAAGTAGAATTGTTAGATATGCTTTCATGGGGTGAGAGAGTTGTCCTTGAATGATCCTAAAGAAAGAGAGTTGGATTCCCATGCTGCAACAACAGCATCTTGTTAGTCATCTTTTTTTTTTTTTTTTTTTTTAAACAAGTCGGCCGTCTCCCTCCGAGGCAGGGTGACCCAAAAAAGAAAGAAAATCCCCAAAAAGAAAATACTTTCATCATTCAACACTTTCACCACACTCACACATTATCACTGTTTTTGCAGAGGTGCTCAGAATACAACAGTTTAGAAGCATACACAACATATCCCTCCATACTGCCAATATCATCTGTATAACATAAATAATTTACATCACATCAGTCATTTGCATCAGTTCATCGTAAATGTTATCTAACAATAGGTACAATCCTGTATTTCATTGTAATGTATAGTTCTGCACTTTTATACATAATTCATAATTTTCTTATTATTTCTTTCAGTCTCTGAATATACTGTGAATGAGGGGTGTCGCTACATTTTGTTTACACTGATAAAATTTTTACCTCTGTTATATTAAAAACTCTAGATGATTATCAAGAATTTACTTCAAAAGACATGTGCATGAATGTGTGTTTGTGTTATTGGTGTAAAAGAGTGACTTGGGTAATAAAGAGGCATAGTGTCAAATAAAAGGTCACACTTACAGATTTTGTAGGACACAAACCTTATACAGCAAACTGATCATCTTGCTAAACGGTATGAGGTACAGTATATTAGATAATGAAAATAGGTGGAAAATAAATTAAAAAATATGTATAAAAATGTAATTGTTTTGAAAAATATATTCCTGTACAAATGTATATTAATTATTAATTTGACATTTTTAGGTACAACTTTTAGTTCAAGACGGGGATGTGGAGTCATACAAGCAAATAAAAGAAGATTTGGATGATTTACGCAATCTTGTTGAGAAGTCAGAACTATGGGTCTATAAATCCAGAAGCACTGATGAAGATAGTGGTGGAACTAAAAAGAAAAAGAAGAAAAATAAAGATGATGACGACGATGAAAGTAGGTTTTATTGATTGCAGTTTTTCTGACTTACTATAACTCTTAAGATGTCATGTTAACTTACCTTTGCACTCCCACTTTTCAACAACTAGTTACCTTACCAAAAGATGACTGCCTTAATTATAAATTCCTTTTGCAGTATTAGAATGTGGAGCAGAAGTTTGTGGTTATAGGAGGGTTGGTGCAGGAGGAAAGAGGAGTGATTGGTGGAATGATGAAGAAAAGGGTGTGATAAAAAAGAAAAAGGTAGCTTGTGAGAGGCATTTACGAAGCAGAAGTGTTATAAGAAGAGTAGAGTATATGGAGAATAAAAGAAAGGTGAAGAGAGTGGTGAGAGAGTGCAAAAGGAGATCGGATGATAGAGTGGGAGAGGCACTTTCAAGAAATTTTAATGAAAATAAGAAAAAAATTTCGAGTGAGTTAAGCAAGTTAAGAAAGCCTAGGAAACGAATGGATTTGTCAGTTAAAAACAGAGTAGTGGAGTTAGTAGATGGGGAGATGGAGGTATTGGGTAGATGGTGAGAATATTTTGAAGAACTTTTAAATGTCGACAAAGAAAAGGAGGCGGTAATTTCATGCACTGGCCAGGGAGGTATACCATCTTTTAGGAGTGAAGAAGAACAGGATGTGAGTGTGGGGGAGGTACGTGAGGCATTATGTAGAATGAAAGGGGGTAAAGCAGCTCGAACTTATAGGATCATGACATAAATGTTAAAAGCAGGGGGAAACATAGTGTTGGAGTGGTTTGTATTTTTGTTTAATAAATGTGTGAAAGAGGGGAAGGAGAGGTGGAGATCATGTATAGTCCCTTTATATAAAGGAAAGGGGGACAAAAGAGATTGTAAAAATTCTTTCTTTCTTTCAACACACCGGCCGTATCCCACCAAGGCAGGGTGGCCCAAAAAGAAAAACGAAAGTTTCTCTTAAATTTAGTAATTTATACGGGAGAAGGGGTTACTAGCCCCTTGCTCCCAGCATTTTAGTTGCCTCTTACAACACGCATGGCTTACGGAGGAAGAATTCTGTTCCACTTCCCCATGGAGATAAGAGGAAATAAACAAGAATAAGAACTAGAAAGAAAATAGAAGAATACCTAGAGGGGTGTGTATATATATGCTTGTACATGTATGTGTAGTGTGACCTAAGTGCAAGCAGAAGTAACAAGACATACCTGAAATCTTGCATGTTTATGAGACAGACAAAAGACACCAGCAATCCTACCATCATGTAAAACAATTACAGGTTTTCGTTGTACACTCACTTGGCAGGACGGTAGTACCTCCCTGGGCGGTTGCTATTTACCAACCTACTGCCTAGGATTGTAAAAATTATAGAGGAATAATTTTACTGAGCATAGCAGGAAAAGTGTACGGTAGGGTTATTATTGAAAGTACAGTGGACCCCCGCATACCGCACGCATCGCATACCGTACAATCCGCATACCGCTCGCTTTTTTCGCAAAAATTTTGCCTCGCATACCGCCCAAAAACCCGCTCACTGCTCTTTGTCCGAGACGCGTCCAATGTGCGGCCTGAGCCACGCTCACATGTTCCGCCGGTGGCATTGTTTACCAGCCAGCCTCCGCGGTAACATCCAAGCATACAATCGGAACATTTCGTATTATTACAGTGTTTTTGGTGATTTTTTCTGGAAAATAAGTGACCATGGGCCCCAAGAAAGCTTCTAGTGCCAACCCTACAGCAATAAGGGTGAGAATTACTATAGAGATGAAGAAAAAGATCATTGATAAGTATGAAAGTGGAGTGCGTGTCTCCGAGCTGGCCAGGTTGTATAATAAACCCCAATCAACCATCGCTACTATTGGTGGTACAGCTGCTGTACCACCGTCAGCTGCTGCTGCACTGTCAGCTGCTGCTGCTGTTGTACCACCGTCAGCTGCTGCTGCTGCTGTAGCATCATCTGCTGCTGCTGTAGCATCGTCTGCTGCTGCTGTAGCATCGTCTGCTGCTGCTGTAGCATCGTCTGCTGCTTCTGTAGCATCGTCTGCTGCTGCTGTAGCATCGTCTGTTGCTGCTGTAGCATCGTCTGCTGCTGCTGTAGCATCGTCTGTTGCTGCTGTAGCATCGTCTGTTGCTGCTGTATCACTGTCAGCTGCTGCTGCTGCTGCTGCTGTAGCACCGTTGTTGGTGTGGCTTATTGAGAATACCAAGAAACAATTAACCCCAGAGGATTTTTCACCCAGGATAACCCAGAAAAGTCAGTGTCATCGAAGACTCTCTAACTTATTTCCATTGGGGTCTTTAATCTTGTCTCCCAGGATGCAACCCACACCAGTCGACTAACACCCAGGTGAACAGGGAAAAATGCCTGGAACTAGTGCTCATATTGGTGAATTTAAAGCCAGCAAAGGTTGGTTTGAGAGATTTAAGAATCGTAGTGGCATACACAGTGTGATAAGGCCTGTTCTGGAAGAAAATGCCAAACAGGACCTACAGTACTCAGGAGGAAAAGGCACTCCCAGGACACAGTGTCTCATCAGTCATTGCTGCATCTTCAATAAAGGTAAGTGTCATTTATTCTTCATTTAGTAGAGTAGTACATGCACAATATATATTGTGCATGTACTACTCTACTATTGTGCATGTATCCTCTTTGTGTGTAGGAAAATGTATACTTCATGTGGTAAAATTTTTTTTTTCATACTTTTGGGTGTCTTGCACGGATTAATTTGATTTCCATTATTTCTTATGGGGAAAATTCATTCGCATACCGAACATTTCGCATAACAATCAGCCCTCTTGCACGGATTAAAGTCGCTATGCAGGGGTCCACTGTACTAGAGATAAGACAGAATGTAGAATTGCGGATGAGCAAAGAGGTTTTAGAGTGGGTAGGGGATGTGTAGATCAAGTATTTACATTGAAGCATATACGTGAACAGTATTTAGATAAAGGTAGGGAAGTTTTTATTGTATTTATGGATTTAGAAAAGGCATATGATTGAGTGGATAGGGAAGCAGTGTGGCAGATGTTGCAAGTACAGTGGACCCCCGCATAACGATTACCTCCGAATGCGACCAATTATGTAAGTGTATTTATGTAAGTGCGTTTGTACGTGTATGTTTGGGGGTCTGAAATGGACTAATTTACTTCACAATATTTCTTATGGGAACAAATTCGGTCAGTACTGGCACCTGAACATACTTCTGGAGTGAAAAAATATCGTTAACCGGGGGTCCACTGTATATGGAAGAGGTGGTAAGTTACTAAATGCTATAAAGAGTTTTTATCAGGATAGTGAGGCTCAGGTTAGGGTGTGTAGAAGAGAGGGAGACTACTTCCCAGTAAAAGTAGGTCTTAGACAGGGATGTGTAATGTCACCATGGTTGTTTAATATATTTATAGATGAGGTTGTAAAAGAAGTAAATGCTAGGGTGTTCAGGAGAGTGGTGGGATTAAATTATGGGGAATCAAATACAAAATGGGAAGTGACAAAGTTACTTTTTGCTGATGATACTGTGCTTATGGGAGATTCTAGAGAAAAATTGCAAAGGTTAGTGGATGAGTTTGGGAATGTGTGTAAAGGTAGAAAGTTGAAAGTGAACATAGAAAAGAGTAAGGTGATGAGGGTATCAAATGATTTAGATAAAGAAAAATTGGATATCAAATTGGGGAGGAGGAGTATGGAAGAAGTGAATGTTTTCAGATATTTGGGAGTTGATGTGTTAGCGGATAGATTTATGAAGGATGAGGTTAATCATAGAATTGATGAAGGAAAAAAGGTAAGTGGTACATTGAGGTATATGTGGAGGCAAAAAATGTTATCTATGAAGGCAAAGAAGGGAATGTATGAAAGTATAGTAGTATCAACACTCTTATATGGGTGTGAAGCTTGGGTTGTAAATACTGCAGTGAGAAGGTGGTTGGAGGCAGTGGAGATGTCCTGTCTAAGGGCAATGTGTGGTGTAAATATTATGAAGAAAATTTGGAGTGTAGAAATTAGGAGAAGGTGTGGAGTTAATAAAAGTATTAGTCAGAGGGCTGAAGAGGGTTTGTTGAGGTGCTTGGTCATTTAGAGAGAATGGATCAAAATAGAACGACATGGAGAGCATATGAATCTGTTGGGGAAGGAAGGCGGGGTAGGGGTCGTCCTCAAGAAGGTTGGAGGGAGGGGGTAAAGGAGGTGTTGTGGGCGAGGGGTTTGGACTTCCAGCAAGCGTGCATGAGCCTGTTAGAAGTGAATGGAGATGAATGGTTTTTGGGACCTGACGAGCTGTTGGAGTGTGAGCAGGGTAATATTTAGTGAAAGGGTTCAGGGAATCCGGTTATTTTATATAACCAAACTTGAGTCCTGGAAATGGGAAGTGCAATGCCTGCACTCTAAAGGAGGGGTTTGGGATATTGGCAGTTTGGAGGGATATATTGTATATTTTTATATATATATACTTCTAAACTGTTGTATTCTGAGCACCTCTGCAAAAACAGTGATTATGTATGAGCGAGGTGAAAGTGTTGAATGATGAAAATATTTTCTTTTTGGGGATTTTCCTTCTTTTTTGGGTCACCCTGCCTCATTGGGAGACTGCCGACTTATTGAAAAAAAAAAAATTGCCCATTCAGATTTAGATTCTTTATTCACAAAACATTACATGAATATTGTATGAACAGGTAAATGGTTGTAGATACATAAGGGACTAGAGTAATTTGAATGTAATGCCCTCAGCAGAAATAGGTATATTTTCTCTGTATTTTATTCAGATATAATGCTTAAACAAAGATCATTGTTAATTAAAAACATTTTAAACATAAAGAAAACTCACCTACTATGTAATGAAAGAGTGGTTAACAGTTTCGAATAAGCTTCCTTTTGAGTGGTAGGCAGGGTAAGCAAGTATGTAGGCAATCAACTGCCTAGCTTTGTTCATACTCTTAACTTCCTTGATTCATTGTATTAATGTAAAGAAAAGCTCTTCCCTCATTAATGTTTGTGTAAATATTTGTGTGTTAACCTTGGAACAATTGTGAAAAGAAGACTTGGTAACTGTGACCTATAGTTTGTAAGTGTATTTATTAGGAAATATGGTTTACACTCGAGAACAAGGTAACATTTTACTTAATTCTAGCATTGCAAGATTGGAACATACATATCCACCTCTTTGTGTTAATTTTTATTTTTATTTGTAATTACAGCAGATAGGAAACCTAAAAAGCCTCCTGCACCAATGCTTTCGGCTCAAGACAAGCAGGAGTCAGCCATAGATTTGGGTCTTGGTCCTCCACTTGAACCTGAGCAAGCAGATAACTACAAGCGAATTCAGCAGGTAAGAGATTATTATGCATTGTTGTAGATGGTTGCATTATGATACTGTATATGCATTACTGCATACTGTTGATAGTGGTAAGAAACATGTATTGCAAAACATTGTCAGCATGTAGGTTACATTCCTGAAAATCCATACGTTATATAAAATACTATTATGTAAAATGAAGAGCATAAGGGAAAAAATTGGGTTATTTGTATGTGCAACTTTTGTATAATTTATGTTTAAGGGGACAGTAATGGTGTTTTAAGGTAAGGAGAAAGTAAGAAGTTGGCTACATCACACTTTGGCTGAAAGAAGCCGGAGCCAGCAGTGATATGTTATTAAATGCTGTAAAGTGTTTTTGTGAAGATAGTGAGGCTCAGGTTAGAGTGTGTAGGAGAGAAGGAGATTACTTCCCAGTAAAAGTAGGTCTTAGACAGGGATGTGTAATGTCATCATGGTTGTTTAATATATTTATAGATGGGGTTGTGAAAGAAGTAAATGCTAGGGTGTTGAGGAGAGGGGTGAGATTAAATTCTGGGGAATCAAGTACAAAATGGGAGTTGACACAGTTATTTTTTGCTGATGATATTGTGCTTATGGGAGATTTTAAAGAAAAGTTTCAAAGGTTAGTGGACGAGTTTGGGAGGGTGTGTAAAGGTATAAAGTTGAAAGTGAATATAGATAAGAGTAAGGTGATGAGGGTATCAAATGATTTAGATAGGAAACATTGGATATCACATTGAAGAGAGGGAGTATGGAAGAAGTGAACGTTTTCAGATATTTGGGAGTTGACATGTCAGCAGATGGGTTTATGAATGATGAGGTTAATCGTAGAATTGATGAAGGAAAAAAGGTAAGTGGTGTGTTGAGGTATTTATGGAGACAAAACATGTTATCCATGGAGGCAAAGAAGGGGATGTATGAAAGTACATATAGTGGTATGAACACTCGTATATGGGTGTGAAGCGTGGGTTGTAAATGCTGCAGCAAGGAGGCCACTGGAGGCAGTGGAGATGTCTTGTCTAAGGGCAATGTGTGGTGTAAATATTATGCAGAGAATTCGGAGTGTGGAAGTAAGGAGAATATGTGGAGTTAATAAAAGTATTAGCTAGAGGGCTGAAGAGGGGTTGTTGAGATGGTTTGGTCATTTAGAGAGAATGGATCAAAGTAGGATGACTTGGAGAGTGTATAAATCTGTAGGGGAAGGAAGGTCGGGTAGGGGTCGTCCTCGAAAAGGTTGGAGAGAGGGGGTAAAGGAGGTTTTGTGGGCGAGGGGCTTGGACTTCAAGTAAATGTGTGTGAGCATGTTAAATAGGAGTGAATGGAGGCGAATGGTTTTTGGGACCTAACGAGCTGTTGGAGTGTGAGCAGGGTAATATTTAGTGAAGGGATTCAGGGAAACTGGTGATTTTTGTATAGCTGGATTTGAGTACTGGAAATGGGAAGTACAATGCTTGCACTTTAAAGGAGGGGTTTGGGATACTGGCAGTTTGGAGGGATAAGTTATATATCTTTGTATATGCTTCTAAACTGTTGTATCTGGGCACCTCTGCCAAGACTGATTATGTATGAGTGTGGTTAAAATGTTGAATGATGATGAAAGTATTTTCTTTTTGGGAATCTTCTTTCTTTTTGGGTCATCCTGCCTCGGTGGGAGACGGCCGACTTGTTGAAAAAAAAAAAATTACATTTAATTCAGTTATATTAAATTCTTGTTTTTGGAGAGCTATTCATCTTCACAACTTAGTAATAGTTCTTTAAAAGTTCTCAGTAAATGTAGTAATTTCATCCTTTCTTTGATCCTATTCTGGTATTCGACTATTAGTTTCTCCTTGTAGCCACATGTGCCTTATGGTGCTTAGAAGTTATTTATTTCACTGTATGCTATCTTTATATGATCCCGTATTTCATTATTGTCTTTCTCCTGTAAGCCAGCAAGGGAACCATTTTTTGCCATAGCTCCGGAATCTTTTTTTTTTTTTTTTTTTTTTTTTTGGCTTGTCAAAAGACAAGTAATTATACACTGATGTAATGCCAGTTCTTCTAAAAATAATATTGTGAAATGTTCTAGTCTGTAGATATTTTTTTACATTAAATCTCGATTAAATTCTTGGCAGATACTAGTGAGGATGAACAAGCTCTGTGTTACACAATCCAGTCATGGCAATCTGACACCAAAGAGGAATGAACAACGTCTTTTAAGAAATATGGGCATTCATAGTGTTGTTTTAGAGCTTTTGCAGGTATGTATATATTTGTATGTATGTATAAATGAAGGAAATTAAAAGTGAACATAGAAAAGAGTAAGGTGATAAGAAAGACCAAAAATGTCTAGGCAGTGAAAGATTGGATGCCTGTATCAGATTGGAGGGAGGGATTATGGAGGAAGTGGGTGAACAGTAAGTTTTCTTATGAAGCTCCTCTGTATGGTGGAATTTTTGGCAAATGCTATTGAAGGTGCATCCAAAATTGAATAACGAATAAAATGAAAGCCTTTCCATGCACTACTGGATGTACTTTTTTAATTGCTTTTATACACACCATGTTATATGGATGAGCATTGTAATAGATCTTAACATGTTTAGATATGTGGGAGTAGACATGTTGACACATAGGTCTGTGAAACAATGTGAACCACTGAACAGATAAGGAAAAGAGGTAGGTGGTGCATTGAGGCAGCTCTGGACAGCAAAATATTTATATATGGAGGCAGAAAAGGGGAGCTTGGACATCCAACATGCTTGTGTGAGAATTTTAAATAGAAGCAAGTGGCTTTTATGATTTGACATGCTCTTGGAGTGTGAGCAAGGTAACATTTAGGAAGGGATGCAGAAAAACTGGTTAGCTGAACTTGAGTCCTGGAGGTGGGAAGTACAGTGCCTGCACTCTGAAGGAGAGGTGGAGATGTTACAGTTTGGAGGGTCATCTGAACTGTGATGTAAGTGCCCTTCTGGCAAGATAGTGATTAAATGGGTGACAGTGAAAGTGCTTTTTGTTTTTTGTTTTTTGTCAGGTCACCCTACCTCAGTGGGAGGTGGCCAGTGTTAAAAAAAAAAGTGTGTATATACTAGATTATTGTGATTCCAACACTTTTATGAGTGTGAAACATGGGCTTTGAATATTGTAGTAAGGAGATGACTAGGGGCTGTGGAAATATGTTTGAGAGCATTGTGTTGTGTAAATTTTATACAGAGAATTCAGAGTGTAGAAATCAGATGATGTAGGGTTACCAAAGGCATAATTCAGAGGATTGAGGAAGGATTGTGGTGATGGTTTGGGCATTTATAATGGATAGAGCAGAACAGGTTAACAAAGGTGTATAAATTGGGAACAGGAGGGAAGGAGGGGTAGGGTTTGTCTTTTTGGTAGAAGAGAGATAATGGAGGTTTTGAGTGCTAGGGGCTTGAGTATCCAGTAGGCTTTTGAGTGTGTTAGAGTGATTGGAGTCAACTGTTTTTACAGACTGATGTTCTCTTAGAGTGTGAGCAAGTAGCATTTACGAAGGAATTCAGGTGATATTGTTTAGCTGGATTTAAATCCTGGAGGTGGGAAGTGTAATGTCTGTACTCAGGAGGAGGGGTTGGGGATGTTGCTGTTCAGTCATTTGACTTATGATGTCTGTGCACCTCTGGCAAGACAGCTACTAAATGAATAATGGTGAGTGTGTTTTTGTTTTGCATTATCCTAACCTTGGTGGGAGACAACCGGGGTGTTAAAAAATTATTTGTATCATGAACACACAATTTTTATCATCCTCATGAAAGAGCTGGACCAAGTGCTTCATGTAACTCATTATTTTGCATATACAGTGGACCCTCGGTTATTGGCCAGCTCAGTTATTGGCTGGGTTTTCGGCTCCAGGTTATCGGCTGTTATTTCGGTTATCAGCCGTATGGGACGTGTCAACCAGCCGGCCACCACAGCTTGTGCATCAGTCTAGGTGTGTCTGGGCAAGTGAGGAAGTTTGTGGTCATTCATCCAAACATTTTCATTGTTTTTGGAGGTTTTTCATTAAGTGCAACTGCAAAATAAGTTACCATGGCCCCAAAGAATGTTCCTAGTAAAGTTCCTCTGGTAAAAAAAGTGAGAAACACCATGGAATTTAAGAAACAAGTTGTTGAAAAATATGAGAATGGCCTTCGATTGCTTGAGCTTACCAGGATGTATGTGAAAAACAAATCAACAATCACTGCTATCCTGGCAAAGAAGGAACGAATCAAGCAAGCTGATGTGGCAAAAGGGGCAAATGTGCTAACCAAAGGCCACCAATAATTGAAAATATGAAGAAGTTGTTGTTGTTGTGGATCACTGAAAAACAGTTAGTGAAAGACAGTGTTGTGGAATCCATTGGTGAGAAGGCAAGGCAGGTGCATGCAGATCTTGTAAAGAAAATTCCTGGAACAAGTGCTGATGTTAGTGAATTTAGGGACAGCAAAGGCTGGTTTGAGAGATTTAAGAAGCGTAGTGGCATACGCAGTGTGGCAAGGCATGGCAAAGCTGCAAGTTTTGACAAATGTGCGGCTGAAAAATTCGTACAGGAATTCCAGGGGTACATAAAGGCTGAAGACTTCAAACCCCAACAAGTGTTCACTTGTGACAAAACAGGCCTGTTTTAGAAGAAAATGCCAAAGAGGACCTACATTACTCAGGAGAAAAAAGCACTGCCAGGCCACAAGCCTATGAAAGACAGGCTTACTCTTTTGTTCTGTGCTACTGCTATTGGGGATTTCGGAGTGAAGCCTTTGCTGGTGTATCACTCCGAAAATCCCAGTAGTGTTCAAGAAAAACAATGTCATCAAGAATAGATTGTGTGTGATGTGGAAAGCTAACAGTAAGGCATGGGTCACAAGGCACATTTTCAAAGAGTGGCTCAATGATGTGTTTGGCCCCAGTGTGAAAAAATACCTCCTGGAACATAAATTGCCACTCAAGTGCCTCCTGGTACTGGACAATGCTCCTGCTCATCCTCCAAACTTGGTAGACCTCTCATCTGTGGAATTACGTTTCATCACAGTGAAGTTCTTGCCTCCTAACACCACTCCTCTCCTCTGGCCCTTGGACCAGCAGGTCCATGGGCCAGAGGACTTTGAACTCTGTTTGGAGAAAATTGTGGTCAGGTTGTGCCTAAGAGAGGGATTTTGAAAGGTTTAAGGCTGACCCTGATGACCCTCTGCCTGCTGTGGATTCTGTTGTGGCATTGGGGAAGTCCATGGGGTTGGAGGTTAGTGGTGAGGATGTGGAAGAGTTGGTGGACGACCACAAGGAAGAGCTAACCACTGAAGAGCTGCAAGAGCTTCAACTTGAACAGCAACAGACTGCAGCTGAGGAACTTACTTCAGAGGAGGAGGTAGAGGGAATGAAGGAGTTGCCTTCTTCAGAAATTAACGAGATTTGTGCAGTGTGGACTGGGGTGCAAGCTTTTGTAGAGAAATACCACCCTAACCAAGCTGAAACAAGCCATATCTGCAACATATTCAGTGACAAAACTTTGTCCCACTTCAGGCAAATCTTAGAGATGCCAGAAACAAAGCACTCTTGACAGTTATTTTGTGCGACAGGTGTGCAGTCACTCTCAAGCTTGTCCTAGTGGCATTAAAAGACAAACAAGGGAAGTAACCCCAGAGAGGGACTTGTTGCCTGAAGTCATTATGGAGGGGAATTCCCCTTCCAAACAATAACCCCAATTCCCTCTCTCCTCCTCCCTATCTTCCATAAGTCAAGAAGAGTCATCAATAAAGGTATGTAATCCTGATTTAATTGTTCATGCATTTATTTTAATTCATTAATTAATAAAACTTTTTTGTGAATATTTTTAGTTGTCTGGAGTGGATTAATTGTATTTACATTAATTCTTATGAGAAATATCATTCGGTTTTTGGCCATTTTTGTTTTAGGCCAAGCTTCTGGAATGGATTACGGCCGGTAACTGAGCGTCCGCTGTATTCTTCTAAGTCTTTGATATCACTAATGCTTGCAGGGTTCTTTCCATTTTTTAAATGTATAATGTTTTCACTATTTTTGTGGTGTTGATATTCATTGAAAGTAATTTTAATGAAGCTGGTGAAAAGCAAACTCAGTTTATAATTTTGCCTTCATATAAACTTGCATCATTTTCTGTTATGGCAAAATATTGTTTTTTTTTTTTTGTCAATAAATCAGCCGTCTCCCACTGAGACAGGGTGACCTAAAAAGAAAGAAAATCCCCAAAAAGAAAATACTTTTATCATCCAACCCTTTCACCTCACATATACATAATCATACATAATCACTGTTTTTGCAGAGGCACCCAGATACAACAGTTCAGAAGCATATATAAGGATATATAACATATCCCTCCAAACTGCCAATATCCCAAACCCCTACTTTAAAGTGCAGGCATTGTACTTCCCATTTCCAGCACTCAAGTCCGGCTATATAAAAATAACCGATTTCCCTGAATTTTTTTTTTTTTTTTTTTTATTATCACACCGGCCGATTCCCACCAAGGCAGGGTGGCCCGAAAAAGAAAAACTTTCACCATCATTCACTCCATCACTGTCTTGCCAGAAGGGTGCTTTACACTACAGTTTTTAAACTGCAACATTAACACCCCTCCTTCAGAGTGCAGGCACTGTACTTCCCATCTCCAGGACTCAAGTCCGGCCTGCCGGTTTCCCTGAATCCCTTCATAAATGTTACTTTGCTCACACTCCAACAGCACGTCAAGTATTAAAAACCATTTGTCTCCATTCACTCCTATCAAACACGCTCACGCATGCCTGCTGGAAGTCCAAGCCCCTCGCACACAAAACCTCCTTTACCCCCTCCCTCCAACCCTTCCTAGGCCGACCCCTACCCCGCCTTCCTTCCACTACAGACTGATACACTCTTGAAGTCATTCTGTTTCGCTCCATTCTCTCTACATGTCCGAACCACCTCAACAACCCTTCCTCAGCCCTCTGGACAACAGTTTTGGTAATCCCGCACCTCCTCCTAACTTCCAAACTACGAATTCTCTGCATTATATTCACACCACACATTGCCCTCAGACATGACATCTCCACTGCCTCCAGCCTTCTCCTCGCTGCAACATTCATCACCCACGCTTCACACCCATATAAGAGCGTTGGTAAAACTATACTCTCATACATTCCCCTCTTTGCCTCCAAGGACAAAGTTCTTTGTCTCCACAGACTCCTAAGTGCACCACTCACTCTTTTTCCCTCATCAATTCTATGATTCACCTCATCTTTCATAGACCCATCCGCTGACACGTCCACTCCCAAATATCTGAATACGTTCACCTCCTCCATACTCTCTCCCTCCAATCTGATATTCAATCTTTCATCACCTAATCTTTTTGTTATCCTCATAACCTTACTCTTTCCTGTATTCACCTTTAATTTTCTTCTTTTGCACACCCTACCAAATTCATCCACCAATCTCTGCAACTTCTCTTCAGAATCTCCCAAGAGCACAGTGTCATCAGCAAAGAGCAGCTGTGATGACACTGTGCTCTTGGGAGATTCTGAAGAGAAGTTGCAGAGATTGGTGGATGAATTTGGTAGGGTGTGCAAAAGAAGAAAATCCCTTCACTAAATATTACCCTGCTCACACTCCAGCAGCTTGTCAGGTCCCAAAAACCATTCGTCTCTATTAACTCCTATCTAACACACTCACGCACGCTTGCTGGACGTCCAAGCCCCCTTGCCCACAAAACCTCCTTTACCCCCTGCTTCTAACCTTTTTGAGGACGACCCCTACCCGACCTTCCTTCCCCTACAGATTTATATGCTTTCCATGTCATTCTACTTTGATCCATTCTCTCTGAATGACCAAACCACCTCAACAACCACTCTTCAACAACCCCTCTTCAACTCCTCACCTTCTCCTAATTTCCACACTCCGAATTTTCTGTATAATATTTACACCACACATTGCCCTTAGACAGGACATCTCCACTGCCTCCTTGCTGCAGCATTTACAACCCAAGCTTCACACCCATATAAGAGTGTTGGTACCACTATACTTTCATACATTCCTTTCTTTGCCTCCTTGGATAACGTTTTTGTCTCCACAGATACCTCAGTGCACCACTCGCCTTTTTTCCTTCATCATATCTATGGTTAACCTCATCCTTCATAAACCCTTCCGCTGACAAGTCAACTCCCATGTATCTGAAAACACTCACTTCTTCCATACTCCCTCTCTCCAGTGTGATATCCAATTTTTCTTTATCTAAACCATTTGATACCCTCATCACTTTAACTCTTATCTATGTTCACTTTCAACTTTCTGCCTTTACACATCCTCCCAAACTCGTCCACTAACCTCTGCAACTTTTCTTTAGAATCTCCCATAAGCACAGTATCATCAGCAAAAAGTAACTGTGTCAACTCCCATTTTGTATTTGATTCCCCATAATTTAATCCCACCCCTCACCCCAACACCCTAACATTTGCTTCTTCTACAACCCCATCAATAAATACATTAAACAGCCATGGTGACATTACACATCCCTGCCTAAGACCTACTTTTACAGGGAAGTAGTCTCCCTCTCTTCTACACACCCTAACCTGAACCTCATTATCCTCATACATATTTATTTTTTTTTTAACTCAGTGGCCCTCTACTGCCAGTACAGGGTGATACAAAGAAAACACATTCACTAAAATTCAATCAATTGTTTTTATGCTTATGAAATATTTTTTTTTTTTTTTTGTCTGCTAGTCAATCTTCAGGTGTATCAGGTGTGTGTTTAAGAATTATCCCTATTGTCACCTTTTTTATTCTTGTATCTCATATGGTTTTTCTATTCATAGCAATTTCTTGTTTTTCAATACTGTTGCATTGCTTAATTCTTCAGTCTTCTTATGTCTTTTTGTAATGTTTTTTATCATAGTCTTTTTAACTCCTCTCAGATTCCCTATGACAAAAAAGAAGATAAACGTATGAATGAGTTGATTGAACTAGCTCATCAGTTTCTGCAAAACTTTTGCCTTGGTGATCGGCCAAATCAAGCTCTTCTCTACAAGAGTATTGATCTCTTCCTCAATCCAGGGGTAAATAATGAACTGTATTAATGTTTTTGTGAAACTCACTGAATAGATATGCAGTGTTATGAGTTTCTTATGAATGTTAGATTTTGAAGTCTCTCACTTCCTCTTTGCAGAACAGAATTATTTAAGTTAATCTGAATGATGACCTTGTTGAGTCATAACTAATTTATTTGGCTAAGAGTAATTGCTTCATTCATGTTTTTTAATAATTTTCAAAATCTTTTTTGAGTGCATATAATTTTATGAGCTACTGATATTCAATACATTTTTTTTAATAGTGAATTAGCTTTCATATAATAAATGTTACAACTTTCACATTTTAGGGTATTCTTATTTTCACTTGAATATCTCAAAAATGTATTTTCTAGTATTTTTTTTTTTTTTATTATCACACCGGCCGATTCCCACCAAGGCAGGGTGGCCCGAAAAAGAAAAACTTTCACCATCATTCACTCCATCACTGTCTTGCCAGAAGGGTGCTTTACACTACAGTTTTTAAACTGCAACATTAACACCCATCCTTCAGAGTGCAGGCACTGTACTTCCCATCTCCAGGACTCAAGTCCGGCCTGCCGGTTTCCCTGAATCCCTTCATAAATGTTACTTTGCTCACACTCCAACAGCACGTCAAGTATTAAAAACCATTTGTCTCCATTCACTCCTATCAAACACGCTCACGCATGCCTGCTGGAAGTCCAAGCCCCTCGCACACAAAACCTCCTTTACCCCCTCCCTCCAACCCTTCCTAGGCCGACCCCTACCCCGCCTTCCTTCCACTACAGACTGATACACTCTTGAAGTCATTCTGTTTCGCTCCATTCTCTCTACATGTCCGAACCACCTCAACAACCCTTCCTCAGCCCTCTGGACAACAGTTTTGGTAATCCCGCACCTCCTCCTAACTTCCAAACTACGAATTCTCTGCATTATATTCACACCACACATTGCCCTCAGACATGACATCTCCACTGCCTCCAGCCTTCTCCTCGCTGCAACATTCATCACCCACGCTTCACACCCATATAAGAGCGTTGGTAAAACTATACTCTCATACATTCCCCTCTTTGCCTCCAAGGACAAAGTTCTTTGTCTCCACAGACTCCTAAGTGCACCACTCACTCTTTTTCCCTCATCAATTCTATGATTCACCTCATCTTTCATAGACCCATCCGCTGACACGTCCACTCCCAAATATCTGAATACGTTCACCTCCTCCATACTCTCTCCCTCCAATCTGATATTCAATCTTTCATCACCTAATCTTTTTGTTATCCTCATAACCTTACTCTTTCCTGTATTCACCTTTAATTTTCTTCTTTTGCACACCCTACCAAATTCATCCACCAATCTCTGCAACTTCTCTTCAGAATCTCCCAAGAGCACAGTGTCATCAGCAAAGAGCAGCTGTGACAACTCCCACTTTGTGTGTGATTCTTTATCTTTTAACTCCACGCCTCTTGCCAAGACCCTCGCATTTACTTCTCTTACAACCCCATCTATAAATATATTAAACAACCACGGTTGTTTAATAAATGAAAAGTACTGTTTGTGTATATATTCTAAGTTCTAAGCCTTCATTAATGCATTCTGTGTTCTTACAGCTGCTGGAAGCCAAGACGGTATGTGCTGTGTTCAAAGATAACTCGCAGTTGTGTGGTGAAGTATCAGAGCGGGTCATACAGCACTTCATTCATTGCATCGAGACTCATGGCCGGCATGTTCAGTATCTTAAGTTCCTGCAAACCATAGTCAAAGCAGAGGGACAGTTCCTTCGTCGAAGTCAGGATATGGTTATGCAGGAAGTGAGTAATGAACTATTTTGAAAGGTTTGATTATATACTTGTTTGGCATGTCCTAACATAACGGCTGATTCGTAGCTGTCTCGAGAAGAACAGACTAAAACAACACTGGCCAATAAAATTAACATTTTTATCGAGCTCAGAAATCAAATTGGTTGTTTAAAACTAACTTTGATAACAAATCTGAGGTTATTTAGTCTATGGCTCAAGATTTTTTTCAATCTTGTGATCAATATTTTGGCTATTTAACGTTGAAGAACCATATGATATATGTTAATTAACAATCATAGGTATTATGCATAGATGTAAAGTGTGGTACATGCAATGACAAAACTAATCTTTCTGAAGGTAAATTAAATATCTTTCTTTTTTAACGCACCGGCCGTATCCCACCGAAGCAGGGTGGCTCAAAAAGAAAAACAAAAGTTTTTCTATATAAATTTAGTAATATATATAGGAGAAGGGGTTACTAGCCCCTTGCTCCTGGCATTTTAGTTGCCCCTTACGACACGCATGGCTTACGGAGGAAGAATTCTGTTCCACTTCCCCATGGAGGTAAATTAAATATATGCGTAACAAAAATAGCAGAAATTTCCAATCTTACAAACATATTGACATCACAATTTTTTTTTCTTTGCTTTTTTTTAATATGATTCACCAGTGTCCAGCAGTATTTTGCCATCAATCTGATTACCAGGTATTCCTGATATCTCTTTGCCATGATGACTGTCTTGGTGAAATTGCTCACCAAGACATAGCTCAGGAATAAGCCTTGTTGCATTCTTCTGAACTTTCTACTGTTTCTTAACATGCTCTTTCAGGTGCAAGTTCCATATTAGTTCTATATACTCCAAGATTGGTCTAATGTATGTTGTTTAAAGAGCCCAAATGACTGTTGAAGTTCCTGAAGGTTACTCTTAGATTTGCCAGACAATCATTGGCTGCAGAGGTTCATTGGTTGATGTGAGCCTCTGGTGGTCTGTTGGGCATGATGCTTACCCCTTGTTCTTTCTCTTTGAGCAGTTTGCAGCCTCTGTCCCCTCTAGTCTATACCTTATTTCTTGTCTTCTTGCTCCTTCCCTAATCTGAATTCATGACTTTACATTTACTAGGGTTGAATTCAAGCAACCATTTATCTATCTGACCACTCTGGCAATTTGTCCAGATCCCTTTTGGAGCCTTTCCTTTTCTTCATCTGATTTTATTCTCAATAGTTTTATATTGACAAACAGGAATGTATCTAAATCATTCGCATCTGGAATGTCATTCACATAAATCAGAAACAGTACTGGTCCCAATACCAAACCTTGCAGAACCCCAGTCTGATGTCTTTCCTGACAATCACTCTTTGCTTTCTTTCCTTAAGGTGCTTCTTCATCCACTGGAATACTTTGCCTGTATCCACCTGAATCTCAAGTTTTTGGCCCATCCTCTTGTGGAGTACAGCATCAAACACCTTCTTGCAGTCTCTGAAATTATTCAGCCTTCCAGGAATAAAGCTTACTCAGATTACAATTAATATTCTCTTACATATATTGCACAGAATAATATGTATGAAGGGCTAGTATATTTAGTATTTTTAAGGATTTTTATACAAAGGAAAGTAGAGGGATTCTTGGCAGCCTTCTTTTAAGCTAGTCCATACTACCTGTTTGACCCCAACTCAAGATAAGTATTTGTGAAAATCTGACAATCATTGCACTGCATGTAATTAAATAAGCACATGTGTATGTGTGTGCTTGCATTCATGTTGTAATGCTTTTATCATTCTTGGAATTTATCACTGAATTTAGCAGTTTCCCTATTGATTCAAACATAAAGAAAGCCAATTAAGATAAAAATTAATTAATTTTGTGACTGCAAAAGTTTCCTGGTAGACTGACAGATTGTGTTTGATTTTTCTTTTTCTTTTTTAAAGCTGGTGAGTGCTGGCGAAGATGTGTTAGTATTCTACAATGAAAGAGGTTCTTTCAACATGTTCATAGAGATGATGAAAGCTGATCGCAATAGAATGGACTTCGATGACATCAGTCCACTCAGGTATTACTGATAACAAATCAGCTGTGCTAATTTAAGTTTTATATAGAAAGTAATTTTCAGTGTAATTATATGGTAATATTATATTCATAATGGTAATCAGACAAAATATACTGCATACTTACGCTAGAAAATGTTATGTCTGCAAGATTCTGAATTTTTCTTAGATTTTAATGTAAAATAAAATAATTAATTTTCATGGTGTTAATAGATGCAGCTATTTTTACTTTAGTTTTAATATCTTTATTAAGTGGGTAGGCTGCTGTCAGACTAAACATTATAAAAAATGATTTGTATTGACTTGGAAAAAACACAAATACTGAAATGAGGTATTTCTATGTTGACTGGAAAAAAGCCTTGATTAAAGATTAAAACACCATAAATATAAATAACAAAAAAGGCACAATGCCGTGATTGGAACGATACACAAATAACCCGCACATAAAAGAGAGAAGCTTACGACGACGTTTCGGTCTGACTTGGACCATTTACAAAGTCACACTAACCAGAAGTGGAGCAGGACGGCTATATACAGTGGACCCCCGGTTAACGATTTTAATCCGTGCAAGAGGGATAATTGTTATGCGAAATAATCGTTATGCGAATGAATTTTCCCCATAAGAAATAATGGAAATAAAATTAATCCGTGCAAGACGCCCAAAAGTATGAAAAAAATTTTTTTTTACCACATGAAATGTTAATTTTAATACACACAAACTGAAAAAGGCATGCACAATTACATGACACTTACTTTTATTGAAGATCTGGTGATGATTGATGGGATGGGAGGAGGGGAGAGCATTATCTTCTTACTGTTTAGAAGGGGAATCCCCTTCCATTAGGACTTGAGGTAGTAAGTCCTTTTCTGGGGTTACTTCCCTTCTTTTTTTAATGCCACTAGGGCCAGCTTCAGAGTCACTGGACTTCTTTCGCACAAGATATCTGTCCATAGTGGCCTGTACCTCTCGTTCCTTTATGACTTGCCTAAAGTGTTTCACAACATTGTCAGTGTAATAATCACCAGCACGGCTTGCAATAGCTGTGTGAGGGTGATTTTCATCCATGAAGGTTTGCACTTCAAGCCACTTAGCACAGATTTCCTTTATCTTTGTAGTAGGCAACTTCTTCAATTTCTCTCTCCCCTCCTCTGAACCAGTTTCCCCAGGTCTGGCCTCTTGCTCTTGAAGTTGATCTATCAGCTCATCAGTGGTTAGTTCTTCATTGTCCTCCTCCACCAACTCTTCCACATCCTCCCCACTAACCTCCAACCCCAAGGACTTTCCCAATGCCACAATGGATTCCTCAACTGGCACAGGATTCTCAGGGTTAGCCTCAAACCCTTCAAAATCCCTTTTGTCTACACATTCTGGCCACAGTTTCTTCCAAGCAGAGTTCAAGGTCCTCTTAGTCACTTCCTCCCAAGCCTTACCTATAAGGTTTACACAATTGAGGATATTAAAGTGATCTCTCCAAAACTCTCTTAGAGTCAGTTGAGTTTCTGAGGTCATTACAAAGCACCTTTCAAACAGAGCTTTTGTGTACAGTTTCTTGAAGTTGGAAATAACCTGCTGGTCCATGGGCTGCAGGAGAGGCGTGGTATTAGGAGGCAAAAACTTCACCTTAATGAAGCTCATGTCCCCATAAAGTCGCTCTGCCACGTCTGTAGGATGACCAGGGGCATTGTCTAACACCAGGAGGCACTTAAGTTCTAATTTCTTTTCAGTTAGGTAATTTTTCACATTGGGGGCAAATGCATGGTGTAACCAGTTATAGAAAAATTCCCTAGTGACCCATGCCTTACTGTTTGCCCTCCACAGCACACACAAATTATCCTTGAGGACATTCTTTTGCCTGAACGCTCTGGGAGTTTCAGAGTGATACACTAATAAAGGCTTCACTTTGCAATCACCAGTAGCATTGGCACACATCAACAAAGTAAGCCTGTCTTTCATAGGCTTATGTCCTGGGAGTGCCTTTTCCTCCTGAGTAATGTAGGTCCTGCTTGGCATTTTCTTCCAGAACAGGCCTGTTTCATCACAATTAAACACTTGTTCAGGTTTCAGTCCTTCAGTTTCTATGTACTCCTTGAATTCCTGCACATATTTTTCAGCCGCTTTGTGGTCCGAACTGGCAGCCTCACCATGCCTTATCACACTATGGATGCCACTACGCTTCTTAAATCTCTCAAACCAACCTTTGCTGGCCTTAAATTCACTCACATCATCACTAGTTGCAGGCATTTTTTTAATTAAATCCTCATGCAACTTCCTAGCCTTTTCACATATGATCGCTTGAGAGATGCTATCTCCTGCTAGCTGTTTTTCATTTATCCACACCAATAAGAGTCTCTCAACATCTTCCATCACTTGCGATCTTTGTTTCGAAAACACAGTTGAACCTTTGGCAAGAACAGCTTCCTTGATTGTCTTTCTGGTGCCCACAATAGTAGCGATGGTTGATTGGGGTTTCTTGTACAGCTTGACTAGGTCGGCTATACGCACTCCACTTTCATACTTATCAGTTATCTCTTTCTTCATTTCTATAGTAATTCTTACCCTTTGAGGTGTAGGGTTGGCACTAGAAGCTTTCTTGGGGCCCATGGTCACTTATTTTCCAGAAACAGCACCGAAAATACTGTAATAATACGAAATATTCCGAGTGTATGCTTGGATGTTACCGCGGAGGCTGGCTGGTAAACAATGGGACGGGCGGCACATGTGAGGCTGGCTGAGGGCACATTGGACGCGTCTCGGACGAAAATCGGTGAGCGGGTTTTTAATCGGTATGCGCGGCAAAAATTTTGCGATAAAAGTAATCGGTATGCGGAAAAATCGCTATGTGATGCCATCGTTATGCGGGGGTCCACTGTATAGGCAGGAAGAGGTGGTGGTAGTAGTAGTAGTACAAGAATGGTATATAATACTGACAAGATGAAATTAAGACACATGCGCAACACCCGGGCATCCCTATTGTAGACGTTTCGCCATCCAGCCAGCCACTGGATGGCGAAACGTCCACAACAAAGACAACCAGACGCTGCACATTTGTCTTAATTTCATCAGTAGTAGTAGTAGTAGAAGAGGTAGTAGTAGTGGTAGTGCTCCTCTTCCTTTGTATTTGACTGGCTCATCCTCCTTATTCCCCACTTCTAACACTACCACAACTACTACCTCTTCTACTACTACTACTACTACTACTGATGAAATTAAGACAAATATGCGGCGTCTGGTTGTCTTTGTCGTGGACGTTTCGCCATCCAGTGGCTGGCTGGATGGCGAAACGTCTACGATAGGGGTGCCCGGGTGTTGCGCATGTGTCTTAATTTCAACTTTTCGGTATTATATACCATTCTTGTACTACTGCTACTACTACCACCACCTCTTCCTGCCTGTATATAGCCGTCCTGCTCCACTTCTGGTTAGTGTGACTTTGTAAATGGTCCAAGTCAGACCGAAACATCGTCGTAAGCTTCTCTCTTTTATGTGCAGGTTATTTGTGTACCATAAATACATATGCGTGTTGTAAAATTCAACTAAAATGCCGGGAACAGTGGGCTAGTAACCCCTTTTCCTGTAATGATTACCAAAAAGAATAAGAAGAAAATTGTCAAAGTGGGATGTCTGAATGTGCGTGGATGTTGTGCAAATGATAAGAAAGAGATGATTGTGGATGTTATGAATGACAAGAAGCTGGATGTCCTGGCGTTAGGTGAAACCAAGCTGAAGGGGGTGGGAGAGTTTCAGTGGTGAGAAATAAATGGGATTAGGTCAGGGGTTTCAAATAGAGTTAGAACTGAAGGATAAGCAATGGCAGGAAAAGAGGAAGTATAAATGTATTAATTCAAGGATTATGTGGAGTAAAATAAAGGTTGGATGTGAAAAGTGGGTTATAGTAAGCGTATATGCACCTGGAGAAGAGAGTAGTGTAGAGGAGAGAGAGAGATTTTGGGAAATGTTGAGTGAATGCTTGGGGAGTTTTGAACCAAGTGTGAGAGTATTTGTGGTTGGAGATTTCAATGCTAAAGTGGGTAAAAATGTTGTGGAGGGTGTAGTAGGTAAATTTGGGGTGCCAGGGGTAAATGAAAATGGGGAGCCTTTAATTGAGCTATGTGTAGAAAGAGGTTTGATAATAAGTAATACATATTTTATGAAAAAGAGGATTAAATATACAAGGTATGATGTAGCATGTAATGAAAGTAGTTTGTTAGATTATGTATTGGTGGATAAAAGGTTAATGGGTAGGCTCCAGGATGTACATGTTTATAGAGGGGCAACTGATATATCGGATCATTATTTAGTTGTAGCTACAGTTAGAGTAAGAGGTAGATAGGGCAAGAGGAAAATGGCAACATGAAGTAAGAGAGAGGTGAAAGTGTATGAACTAAGGGAGGAGGAAGTTTGGGTGAGATATAAGCAACTATTGACAGAAAGGTGGGCTGGTGCAAGTATGAGTAGTGGGGGGGCTGAGGAGGGTTGGAATAGTTTAAAAAATGCAGTATTAGAATGTGGGGCAGAGGTTTGTGGTTATACGAGGGTGGGTGCAGTAGGAAAGAGTAGTGATTGGTGGAATGATGAAGTAAAGGGTGTGATAAAAGAGAAAAAGGTAGCGTATGAGAGGTTTTTACAAAGCAGAAGTGTTATAAGAAGAGCACAGTATATGGAGAGTAAAAGAAAGGTGAAGAGAGTGCAAAAGGAGAGCAGATGATAGAGTGCTAGAGGCACTGAAATTTTAATGAAAATAAGAAAAAATTTTGGAGTGAGTTAAACAAGTTAAGAAAGCCTGGGAAACAAATGGATTTGTCAGTAAAAAACAGAGTAGAGGAGTTAGTAGATGGGGAGATGGAGGTATTGGGTAGATGGCGGGAATGTGTTGAGGAACTTTCAAATGTCGACGAAGAAAGGGAGGTGGTAATTTCATGCATTGGCCAAGGAGGAATTCCATCTTTTAGGAGTGAAGAAGTGCAGGATGTGAGTGTGGGGGAGGTGTGTGAGGCATTACGTAGAATGAAAAGGGGGTAAAGCAGCTGGAACTGACGGGCTCATGACATAAATGTTAACCCTTTGACTGTCGCGGCCGTATATATACGTTTGCGAGGTACCGTGTTTGACGTATATATACTCATAAATTCTAGCGGCTTCAAATCAGGCAGGAGAAAGCTAGTAGGCCCACATGTGAGAGAATGGGTCTGTGTGGTCAGTGTGCACCACATAAAAAAAATCCTGGAGCACGCAGTGCATAATGAGAAAAAAAAAACTCCGACCGTTTTTTTTAATTAAAATGCCGACTTTGTGGTCTATTTTCGTATAGTATTTGTGGTTGTATTCTCGTTTTCTTGGTCTCATTTGATAGAATGGAAACTATATTATAGAAATGGAGGTGATTTTGATTAATTTTACTATAAAAAGAACCTGGAAATGGAGCACAAAGTACAGGAAATGTTTGATTTTTGCCGATGTTCAAAAGTGAACAAATGATGTCATTGTCCAATAAATGTCCAAATAGCCATTCTAATACGCAGTCATGAATGGGTTGATGTAATTTTTACAATTATTACAGTATTGCAGTAGTCTGCATAACAGTAAATCTTCTATTTTTTGTTTGAATAAAATTTCAAAATAAAAAGCAAGAGTAATATCACAGTGACCTGGAGACATGACTGATGAACAAAGAAAATGTTATTTTAGAGCCAGGAATGTCTGCATTGTTCATTCTGGACCTTATTTTGAAATTGTCGTATTTTTTAATTTTCGTGAAATTGGCCAAATTGCAAATTTCTGACCATGTTATTGGGTAGTTGAAATCGGTAAATGGGCAGTTTCTTGTACTCAATCGATAGAAAAAATAGAGTTCTGAAGAAATAGTTATGAGTTTGGTTGACTGGAATAACGGAATTAGCCGAAAATAGGGCTCAAAGTGGGCGAAATTGCCGATTTTTAAATATCGCCGAAGTCGCTAACTTCGCGAGAGCGTAATTCCGTCAGTTTTCCATCAAATTTCGTTTTTTTGGTGTCTTTACAATCGGGAAAAGATTCTCTATCATTTCATAAGAAAAAATAATTTTTTTTTTTCGAATATTTTGCGACACCAGAAGCAACTTCAGGATTTGGCCCTTCGACAGTCAAAGGGTTAAAAGCAGGGGGTGATATAGTGTTAGAGTGGTTGGTATTTTTGTTTAATGTATGAAAGAGGGGAAGGTACCTAGGGATTGGCAGAGAGCATGTATAGTTCCTTTATATAAAGGGGTGGGGGACAAAAGAGATTGTAAAATTTAGAGAGGAATTAGTTTACTGAGTATACCAGGAAAAGTATATGGTAGGGTTATTATTGAAAGAATTAAAGGTAAGACAGAGAGTAGGATTGCAGATGAGCAAGGAGCTTTTAGAGTGGGTAGGGGATGTGAAGATCAAGTGTTTACATTGAAGCATATATGTGAACAGTATTTAGATGAAGGTAGGGAAATTTTCATTGCATTTATGGATTTAGAAAAGGCATATGATAGAGTGGATAGGGGAGCAATGTGGCAGATGTTGCAAGTATATGGAATAGGTGGTAAGTTACTAAATGCTGTAAAGAGTTTTTTGATACTGAGGCTCGGTTTAGGGTGTGTAGAAGAGAGGGAGACTACTTTCTGGTAAAAGTAGGTCTTAGACAGGGATGTGTAATGTCACCATGGTTGTTTAAGCCTTAAACTGTCCAAATGTAGATCTATGTTTTTTCAACATTTGAAAGTATGTAAAAAAATGTAATCTATTTTTTTTTTTACTACTGAAAATGTGTAAAAAAAACTTCAATCAATATTTTTTTTTTGTTATATTTGAAAATATGTAAAAAAAAGGTAGATCTACTTTTGGAGTACTACGCATGTGAACGTAGATCTCTTTGGACAGTTTAAGGGGTAATATATTTATAGATGGGGTGTTCGGGAGAGGGGTGGGATTAAATTACGGGGAATCAAATACAAAATGGGAATTGACACAGTCACTTTTTGCTGATGATACTGTGCATATGGGAGATTCTAAAGAAAAATTACAAAGGTTAGTGGACAAGTTTGGGAGTATGTGTAAAGGTAGAAAGTTGAAAGTGAACATAGAAAAGGGTAGGGTGATGAGGGTATCAAATGATATAGATAAAGAAAAATTGGATATCAAATTGGGGAGGAAGAGTATAGAAGCGAACGTTTTCAGATATTTGGGAGTTGATGTGTTGGCGGATGGATTTATGAAGGATGAGGTTAATCATAGAATTGATGAGGGAAAAAAGGTGAGTGGTGCATTGAGGTATATGTGGAGACAAAAAACATTATCTATAAAGGCAAAGAAAGGAATGTATGAAAGTATAGTAGTACCAACACTCTTATATGGGTGTGAAGCTTGGGTTGTAAATGCTGCAGTGAGGAGACCGTTGGAGGCAGTGATGTCCTGTCTAAGGGCAATGTGTGGTGTAAATATTATGCAGAAAATTCGGAGTGTGGAAATAAGGAGAAGGTGTGGAGTTAATGAAAATATTAGTCAGAGGGCTGAAAAGGGGTTGTTGAGGTGGTTTGGTCATTCAGAGAGAATGGATCAAAGTAGAAAGACATGGAGAGTGTATAAATCTGTAGGGGAAGGAAGGCAGGGTAGGGGTCGTCCTCAAAAAGGTTGGAAGGAAGGGGTAAAGGAGGTTTTCTGGGCGAGGGGCTTGGACTTCCAGCAACCATGCGTGAGTGTGTTCGATAGGAGTGAATGGAGACGAATAGTATTTGGGACCTGACGAGCTCTTGGAGTGTGAGCAGGGTAATATTTAGTGAAGGGATTCAGGGAAATCGATTATGTTTATATAGCCAGACTTGAGTCCTGGAAATGGGAAGTACAGTGCCTGCATTCTAAAGGAGGGGTTCGGGTATGTGTTTTCTTTGTATCACCCTGTACTGGCAGTAGAGGGCCACCGAGTTAAAAAAAATAAATATATATGAGTATAATGAGGTTCAAGTTAGGATTTGTAGGAGAGAGGGAGATTACTTCCCGGTAAAAGTAGGTCTCTGGCAGAGATGTGTAATGTCCCCATGGTTGTTTAACCCTTAAAATGTACAAACGTAGATCTACGCTTTTTCAACATTTGAAGGTATGTAAAAAAAGTAGATCTTCTTTTCTTTTTTTACATTTAAAAAAGTGTAAAAAACTTTGATCTACTTTTTTTTTTTTGTTATATTTGAAAATATGTAAAAGAAACATACATCTACTTTTGGACCACCACACATGTGAACGTAGATCTGCTTGGACATTTTAAGGGTTAATATATTTATTGATGGGGTTGTAGAAGAAGCAGATGTTAGGGTGTTGGGGAGAGGGGTGGGATTAAATTATGGGGAATCAAATACAAAATAGGAGTTGACACAATTACATTTTGCTGATGATATTGTGCTTACGGGAGATTCTAAAGAAAAGTTGCAAAGGTTAGTGGACGAGTTTGGGAGGATATGTAAAGGCAGAAAGTTGAAAGTGAACATAGATAAGAGTAAAGTGATGAGGGTATCAAACATTTTAGATAAAGAAAAATTGGATATCACATTGGAGAGAGGGAGTATGGAAGAAGTGAATGTTTTCAGATACATGGGAGTTGACTTGTCAGTGGAAAGGTTTATGAAGGATGAGGTTAACCATAGAAATGATGAAGGAAAAAAGGTGAGTGGTGCACTGAGGTATCTGTGGAGACAAAAAACATTATCCAAGGAGGCAAAGAAAGGAATGTATGAAAGTATAGTGGTACCAACACTCTTATATGGGTGTGAAGCTTGGGTTGTAAATGCTGCAGCAAGGAGGCAGTTGGAGGCAGTGGAGATGTCCTGTCTAAGGGCAATGTGTGGTGTAAATATTATACAGAAAATTCGAAGTGTGGAAATTAGGAGAAGGTGTGGGGATGGAGGAGGGGTTGTTGAAGAGTGGTTGTTGAGGTGGTTTGGTCATTCAGAGAGAATGGATCAAAGTAGAATGACATGGAAAGCGTATAGATATGTAGGGGAAGGAAGGCGGGGTATGGGTCGTCCTCAAAAAGGTTAGAGGCAGGGGGCAAAGGAGGTTTTGTGGGTGAGGGGCTTGGACTTCCAGAAAGCATGCGTGAGCGTGTTTGATAGGAGTGAATGGAGACAAATGGTTTTTAATACTTGACGTGCTGTTGGAGTGTGAGCAAAGTAACATTTATGAAGGGGTTCAGGGAAACCGGCAGGCCGGACTTGAGTCCTGGAGATGGGAAGTACAGTGCCTGCACTCTGAAGGAGGGGTGTTAATGTTGCAGTTTAAAAACTGTAGTGTAAAGCACCCTTCTGGCAAGACAATGATGGAGTGAATGATGGTGAAAGTTTTTCTTTTTCGGGCCACCCTGCCTTGGTGGGAATCGGCCAGTGTGATAATAATAATAAATATATGTATATATATGTATATATATATATGTATATATATATATATATATATATGTATATATATATATATATATATATATATATATATATATATATATATATATATATATATATATATATATATATATATATATATATATATATATATATATATATATATATATATATATACATATATATATATGTATATATATATGTATATATATATTTTATAGGTAGTAGGTTGGTAGACAGCAACCACCCAGGGAGGTACTACCGTCCTGCCAGGTTAGTGTAAAACGAAGCCTGTGATTGTTTTACATGATGGTAGGATTGCTGATGTCTTTTGTCTGTCTCATAAATATGCAAGATTACAGGCATGTCTTGCTACTTCTACTTACACTTAGGTCACACTACACATACATGTACACATTTATTTATACACACTCATCTGAGTTTTCTTTGATTTTATCTTAATTGTTCTTGGTCTTATTAATTTTCCTTTTATATCCATGGGGAAGTGGAATAAGAATCTTTCCTCCGTAAGCCATGCGTGTTGTAAAAGTCAACTAAAATGCCGGGAACAATGGGCTAGTAACCCCTTTTCCTGTAAAGATTACTAAAAAGAATAAGAAGAAGAAAATTGTCAAAGTGGGAAGT
Organism: Cherax quadricarinatus; assembly: GCF_038502225.1. Lineage (NCBI taxonomy): Eukaryota > Metazoa > Arthropoda > Malacostraca > Decapoda > Parastacidae > Cherax > Cherax quadricarinatus. Next base: position 46,838,509 of record NC_091302.1, on the reverse strand, counting down.
CTGAATGTGCGTGGATGTTGTGCAGATGATAAGAAAGAGATGATTGTGGATGTTATGAATGAGAAGAAGCTGGATGTCCTGGCTTTAAGTGAAACAAAGCTGAAGGGGGTGGGAGAGTTTCAGTGGACAGGAATAAATGGGATTAGGTCAGGGGTTTCAAATAGAGTTAGAGCTAAAGAAGGAGTAGCAATAATGTTGAAGGATAAGCTATGGCAGGAAAAGAGAGACTATAAATGTATTAATTCAAGGATTATGTGGAGTAAAATAAAGATTGGATGTGAAAAGTGGGTTATAATAAGCGTGTATGCACCTGGAGAAGAGAGAAGTGTAGAGGAGAGAGAGAGATTTTGGGAAATGTTGAGTGAATGCGTGGGGAGTTTTGAATCAAGTGTGAGAGTAATGGTGGTTGGGGATTTCAATGCTAAAGTGGGTAAAAATGTTATGGAAGGAGTAGTAGGTAAATTTGGGGTGCCAGGGGTAAATGTAAATGGGGAGCCTTTAATTGAGCTATGTGTAGAAACAAATTTGGTAATAAGTAATACATATTTTATGAAAAAGAGGATAAATAAATATACAAGGTATGATGTAGCACGTAATGAAAGTAGTTTATTAGATTATGTATACTACTCAGACCAACTAGAATGTATCACTAATACTTGCACAAGGGATGAACATGGGGAATATATAATAGCCAAATTCAAATCCAAACACCTACAAAAACCTCTCACATTGATAAACATTTACAGAGTTCCACAGTCAAACATTAGCCAATTTAGTCAAAACCTAGGAAGTATGATAACTGATGCACGCATGAACAAAGATCACTTACTACTCTCAGGTGACTTCAATATAAATCTCCTGCAAGACCAGGACCCACACGTTACTGAATTCACAAACACAATGAGTAACTGTATGTTGCTACCAACAGTAACAAAACCTACAAGAGTTACAGAGACTAGTGTTTCCCTACTTGACCACATCTGGACCAACACCATATCCCCTTTAAAATCAGGCATAATTACAGATAATACCACAGACCACTACCCTACTTTTCTCATAACAACTCTTGGCAAATTACCCCAAGACACTACTAAAGTCACCTTCAGACTTCACAATGAGGCAGCCATTAATAACTTCACAACAGCAGTAGCAAACATTGACTGGCACACTGAGCTAGAAATCTATACAGATATTGACGAATGTATTAATAATTTTCTAAAAAAGACCCAATACCTCTATAACAAGCACTGCCCTAAAAAAACTAAACAGATGACAGCAAAGAGACTGAACAGTCCCTGGTTAACACCCAGCATTCTCAAATCCATAAATACAAAACACCAATATGAAAAACAGTACAGAATGGGTCACATAACCAGAGACCAAACAAAACGTTACTCGTCAATCCTAACCAGCCTGATAAGAAGGGCAAAAAAATTGTATTATGAGAACAGATTATCCAACTTACGAGGTGATATAAAAAAGACCTGGAAAACCCTATCAGAAATTCTAGGAACAAAAAAGATATCACGAAATAGCGAAATAAAATTAGCAAAATCAGATGAACCCCAACTCCCACCAACAGAAACAGCAAACAGACTCAATGACTTCTTCTCCACTATAGGACAAAACCTTGCCAATAAAATCCCAAGCTCAGATACCCCACCAAATGACTACCTCACTGGCAACTACCCGAACACACTGTTCCTAGCTCCGACTAACCCATACGAAGTCTCCCTTATTATCAACACGCTAAAAAACAAGGCAGGAGATTTAAATACCTTACCACCCTTTATATACAAAAAAGTGTCACAAGTGCTATCACCAATCATTGCAACACTCTTTAACAAATCCATTGAATCCTCCACCTTCCCCACAGTACTCAAAATAGCAAGGGTCACCCCGATCCACAAAGGAGGAGACCAAACAGAGTTGAATAACTATAGGCCAATATCCAACTTACACCCTCTCTCAAAAATCTTCGAAAAATTAATTCATAAACGAATCTACTCCTACCTTATCTCCCAAAACATACTCAACCCCTGCCAATTTGGATTCAGGCCAAATAAAAATACTAATGATGCTATTATACACATGCTAGAACATATATACACTGCAATAGAGAAAAAAGAAGTCCCACTGGGGATCTTCATTGACTTACGTAAAGCTTTTGATACAGTTAACCATGACTTGCTCCACGTAAAATTGTCACACTATGGTATAAGAGGGCACTCCCTCAACTACCTCAAGTCATACCTCAGCAACAGAAGCCAATATGTGTATGCAAATGGGGCAAACTCTTCTGCACAACCAATTACAGTTGGTGTCCCACAGGGAAGTGTCCTTGGCCCTCTTCTCTTTCTCCTATACATAAATGACCTACCAAATGCTTCGCAATTACTCAAACCCACACTATTTGCAGATGACACTACATACGTCTTCTCCCACCCAAGCCCAGTCACGCTAGCCAATACTGTAAATACAGAATTACAGAAAATATCTACCTGGATGAGGACTAAAAAACTTACACTAAACATTGACAAAACCTACTTCATTCAGTTTGGTAACAGAGCTACAGATGTCCCTCTTAACATAATGATAAACGGATCACCTATCACAAAGCTAACAGAGGGAAAATTCTTAGGAATCCACCTTGATAATAGACTCAAATTTCATACACATATACAACAAATTTCTAAGAAAATTTCCAAGACTGTAGGCATACTATCAAAGATACGGTACTATGCTCCACAGTCAGCCCTCCTGGCCCTCTATCACTCTCTTATTTACCCCTATCTCACCTATGGAATTTGTGCATGGGGCTCAACAACAAGTAACCATCTCAGACCACTAATTACCCAACAAAAGGCTGCAGTTAGAATGATAACAAATTCTCACTATAGGCAGCACACTCCACCAATATTCAATACACTAAACCTATTCACCATACAAAACATTCATACTTATTACTGCACCTATTACATACATAGAACACTTAACTCTGATATTAACCCTCCCCTCAAACATCTCCTTGCCAACCTCAACAGAACACATGACCATAACACAAGGCACAGATCACTCTTTGATGTTCCTCGTGTCCATCTCACACTATGCAAAAACTCAATGCACATAAAAGGCCCTAAAATCTGGAACTCATTACCTGTAAATATAAAAGAAACACTACCTGTTTATAAATTCAAGTCTCTTCTCAAAGATCACTTACTCACCCAAAACCAAATAAATACTGAATAACTGAACCTTATAAATTGTATATCTTAAATGTTTCTCACAATTATATCACATAAATGTTAAACCTAAAACCCAATCTAACTTTATTATTTTTTAAATACACTACCTAACAGAATACTCCATTCTACTGAATGTACAACAATGCATACAACCATATGACCTGTCTTTGTAATACTCACTTGGGCTTTATAGTAATCTGTTTACATTAAAGTTTTATCACCGATGTCATCATTGCTTAGTTAATCTTAAGTTAATTTTAAGCCAGCCCGTAATGCTATGCATAGTATAAGTGGCTTTGGCATGCTGCTCTTATCTGTATTTTTTGTACCTCTGTATGTGTGCACAAATTTTTAAATAAATAAATAAATAAATAAAATAAATATTGGTGGATAAAAGGTTGATGGGTAGGCTCCAGGATGTACATGTTTATAGAGGGGCAACTGATATATCGGATCATTATTTAGTTGTAGCTACAGTTAGAGTAAGAGGTAGATGGGAAAAGAGGAAGGTGGCAACAACAAGTAAGAGGGAGGTGAAAGTGTATAAACTAAGGGAGGAGGAAGTTCGGGTGAGATATAAGCGACTATTGGCAGAAAGGTGGGCTAGTGCAAAGATGAGTAGTGGGGGGGTTGAAGAGGGTTGGAATAGTTTTAAAAATGCAGTATTAGAATGTGGGGCAGAAGTTTGTGGTTATAGGAGGGTGGGGGCAGGAGGAAAGAGGAGTGATTGGTGGAATGATGAAGTAAAGGGTGTGATAAAAGAGAAAAAGGTAGCTTATGAGAGGTTTTTACAAAGCAGAAGTGTTATAAGAAGAGCAGAGTATATGGAGAGTAAAAGAAAGGTAAAGAGAGTGGTGAGAGAGTGCAAAAGGAGAGCAGATGATAGAGTGGGAGAGGCACTGTCAAGAAATTTTAATGAAAATAAGAAAAAATTTTGGAGTGAGTTAAACAAGTTAAGAAAGCCTAGGGAAAATATGGATTTGTCAGTTAAAAACAGAGTAGGGGAGTTAGTAGATGGGGAGATGGAGGTATTGGGTAGATGGCGAGAATATTTTGAGGAACTTTTAAATGTTAAGGAAGAAACAGAGGCAGTAATTTCATGCACTGGTCAGGGAGGTATACCATCTTTTAGGAGTGAAGAAGAGCAGAATGTAAGTGTGGGGGAGGTACGTGAGGCATTACGTAAAATGAAAGGGGGTAAAGCAGCTGGAACTGATGGGATCATGACAGAAATGTTAAAAGCAGGGGGGGATATAGTGTTGGAGTGGTTGGTACTTTTGTTTAATAAATGTATGAAAGATGGGAAGGTACCTAGGGATTGGCAGAGAGCATGTATAGTCCCTTTATATAAAGGGAAAGGGGACAAACGAGACTGTAAAAATTATAGAGGAATATGCTTACTGAGTATACCAGGAAAAGTGTACGGTAGGGTTATAATTGAAAGAATTTAGAGGTAAGACAGAATGTAGGATTGCGGATGAGCAAGGAGGTTTTAGAGTGGGTAGGGGATGTGTAGATCAGGTGTTTACATTGAAGCATATATGTGAACAGTATTTAGATAAAGATAGGGAAGTTTTTATTGCATTTATGGATTTACAAAAGGCATATGATAGAGTGGATAGAGGAGCAATGTGGCTGATGTTGCAAATACAGTGGACCCCTGGTTAATGAACTTTTTTCATTCCAGTAGTATGTTCAGGTGCCAGTACTGACCGAATTTTTTCCCATAAGGAATATTGTGAAGTAGATTAGTCCATTTCAGACCCCCAAACATACACGTACAAACGCACTTACATAAATACACTTACATAATTGGTCACATTTGGAGGTGATCGTTAAGCGGGGGTCCACTGTATATGGAATAGGTGGTAAGTTATTAAATGCTGTAAAGAGTTTTTATGAGGATAGTGAGGCTCAGGTTAGGGTGTGTAGAAGAGAGGGAGACTTCTTCCCGGTAAAAGTAGGTCTTAGACAGGGATGTGTAATGTCACCATGGTTGTTTAATATATTTATAGATGGGGTTGTAAAGGAAGTAAATGCTAGGGTGTTTGGGAGAGGGGTGGGATTAAATTATGGGGAATCAAATTCAAAATGGGAATTGACACAGTTACTTTTTGCTGATGATACTGTGCTTATGGGAGATTCTAAAGAAAAATTGCAAAGGTTAGTGGATGAGTTTGGGAATGTGTGTAAAGGTAGAAAGTTGAAAGTGAACATAGAAAAGAGTAAGGTGATGAGGGTGTCAAATGATTTGGATAAAGAAAAATTGGATATCAAATTGGGGAGGAGTATGGAAGAAGTGAATGTTTTCAGATACTTGGGAGTTGACGTGTCGGCGGATGGATTTATGAAGGATGAGGTTAATCATAGAATTGATCAGGGAAAAAAAGTGAGTGGTGCGTTGAGGTATATGTGGAGTCAAAAAACGTTATCTATGGAGGCAAAGAAGGGTATGTATGAAAGTATAGTAGTACCAACACTCTTATATGGGTGTGAAGCTTGGGTGGTAAATGCAGCAGCGAGGAGACGGTTGGAGGCAGTGGAGATGTCCTGTTTAAGGGCAATGTGTGGTGTAAATATTATGCAGAAAATTCGGAGTGTGGAAATTAGGAGAAGGTGTGGAGTTAATAAAAGTATTAGTCAGAGGGCAGAGGAGGGGTTGTTGAGGTGGTTTGGTTATTTAGAGAGAATGGATCAAAGTAGAATGACATGGAAAGCATATAAATCTATAGGGGAAGGAAGGCGGGGTAGGGGTCGTCCTCGAAAGGGTTGGAGAGAGGGGGTAAAGGAGGTTTTGTGGGTAAGGGGCTTGGACTTCCAGCAAGCGTGCGTGAGCGTGTTAGATAGGAGTGAATGGAGACGAATGGTACTTGGGACCTGACGATCTGTTGGAGTGTGAGCAGGGTAATATTTAGTGAAGGGATTCAGGGAAACCGGTTATTTTCATATAGTCGGACTTGAGTCCTGGAAATGGGAAGTACAATGCCTGCACTTTAAAGGAGGGGTTTGGGATATTGGCAGTTTGGAGGGATATGTTGTGTATCTTTATATGTGTATGCTTCTAGACTGTTGTATTCTGAGCACCTCTGCAAAAACAGTGATAATGTGCGAGTGTGGTGAAAGTGTTGAATGATGATGAAAGTATTTTCTTTTTGGGGATTTTCTTTCTTTTTTTGGGTCACCCTGCCTCGGTGGGAGACGGCCGACTTGTTGAAAAAAAAAAAATGTATATATATATATATACATATATATATATATATATATATATATATATATATATATATATATTTTTTTTTTTTTAACAAGTCGGTCGTCTCTCACCGAGGCAGGGTGACCCAAAAAAAAGAAAGAAAATCCCCAAAAAGAAAATACTTTCATCATCATTCAACACTTTCACCACACTCACACATTATCACTGCTTTTGCAGAGGTGCTCAGGATGCAACAGTTTAGAAGCATATATGTATAAAGATACACAACATATCCCTCCAAACTGCCAATATCCCAACCCCCTCCTTTAAAGTGCAGGCATTGTACTTCCCATTTCCACGACTCAAGTCTGACTATATGAAAATAACCGGTTTCCCTGAATCCCTTCACTAAATATTACCCTGCTCACACTCCAACAGATCGTCAGGTCCCAAGTATCATTCGTCTCCATTCACTCCTATCTAACACGCTCATGCACGCTTGCTGGAAGTCCAAGCCCCTCGCCCACAAAACCTCCTTTACCCCCTCTTTCCAACCCTTTCGAGGACGACCCCTACCCCTCTTTCCTTCCCCTATAGATTTATATGCTTTCCATGTCATTCTACTTTGATCCATTCTCTCTAAATGACCAAACCACCTCAACAACCCCTCTTCTGCCCTCTGACTAATGCTTTTATTAACTCCACACCTTCTCCTAATTTCCACACTCCGAATTTTCTGCATAATATTTACACCACACATTGCCCTTAGACAGGACATCTCCACTGCCTCCAACCATCTCCTCGCTGCTGCATTTACCCCCCAAGCTTCACATCCATATAAGAGTGTTGGTACTACTATACTTTCATACATTCCCTTCTTTGCCTCCATAGATAACGTTTTTTGACTCCACATATACCTCAATGCACCACTCACCTTTTTTCCCTCATCAATTCTATGATTAACCTCATCCTTCATAAATCCATCCGCCGACACGTCAACTCCCAAGTATCTGAAAACATTCACTTCTTCCATACTCCTCCTCCCCAATGTGATATCCAATTTTTCTTTATCTAAATCATTTGATATCCTCATCACCTTACTCTTTTCTATGTTCACTTTCAACTTTCTACCTTTACACACATTCTCAAACTCATCCACTAACCTTTGCAATTTTTCTTTAGAATCTCCCATAAGCACAGTATCATCAGCAAAAAGTAACTATCTCAATTCCCATTTTGAATTTGATTCCCCATAATTTAATCCCACCCCTCTCCCGAACACCCTAGCATTTACTTCTTTTACAACCCCATCTATAAATATATTAAACAACCATGGTGACATTACACATCCCTGTCTAAGACCTACTTTTACCGGGAAGTATTCTCCCTCTCTTCTACACACCCTAACCTGAGCCTCACTATCCTCATAAAAGCTCTTTACAGCATTTTGTAACTTACCACCTATTCCATAAACTTGCAACATCTGCCACATTGCTCCTCTATCCACTCTATCATATGCCTTTTCTAAATCCATAAATGCAATAAAAACTTCCCTACCTTTATCTAAATACTGTTCACATATATGCTTCAATGTAAACACTTGATCTACACATCCCCTACCCACTCTGAAGCCTCCTTGCTCATCCGCAATTCTACATTCTGTCTTACCTCTAATTCTTTCAATTATAACTCTACCGTATACTTTTCCTGGTATACTCAGTAAACTTATTCCTCTATAATTTTTACAATCTCTTTTGTCCCTTTTCCCTTTATATAAAGGGACTATACATGCTCTCCGCCAATCCCTAGGTACCTTCCCCTCTTTCATACATTTATTAAACAAAAGTACCAACCACTCCAACACTATATCCCCCCCTGCTTTTAACATTTCTGTCATGATCCCATCAGTTCCAGCTGCTTTACCCCCTTTCATTCTACGTAATGCCTCACGTACCTCCACCACACTTACATTCTGCTCTTCTTCACTCCTAAAAGATGGTATACCTCCCTGGCCAGTGCATGAAATTACCGCCTCCCTTTCTTCCTCAACATTTAAAAGTTCCTCAAAATATTCTCGCCATCTACCTAATACCTCCCTCTCCCCATCTACTAACTCCCCTACTCTGTTTTTAACGGACAAATCCATACTTTCCCTAGGCTTTCTTAACTTGTTTAACTCACTCCAAAATTTTTTCTTATTTTCATTAAAATTTCTTGGCAGTGCCTCTCCCACTCTTTCATCTGCTCTCCTTTTGCACTCTCTCACCACTCTCTTCACCTTTCTTTTACTCTCCATATACTCTGCTCTTCTTATAACACTTCTGCTTTGTAAAAACCTCTCGTAAGCTACCTTTTTCTCTTTTATCACACCCTTTACTTCATCATTCCACCAATCACTCCTCTTTCCTCCTGCCCCCACCCTCCTATAACCACAAACTTCTGCCCCACATTCTAATACTGCATTTTTAAAACTATTCCAACCCTCTTCAATCCCCCCACTACTCATCTTTGCACTAGCCCACCTTTCTGCCAACAGTCGCTTATATCTCGCCCGAACTTCCTCCTCCCTTAGTTTATACACTTTCACCTCCCTCTTACTTGTTGTTGCCACCTTCCTCTTTTCCCATCTACCTCTTACTCTAACTGTAGCTACAACTAAATAATGATCTGATATATCAGTTGCCCCTCTATAAACATGTACATCCTGGAGCCTACCCATCAACCTTTTATCCACCAATACATAATCTAACAAACTACTTTCATTACGTGCTACATCATACCTTGTATATTTATTTATCCTCTTTTTCATAAAATATGTATTACTTATTACCAAATTTCTTTCTACACATAGCTCAATTAAAGGCTCCCCATTTACATTTACCCCTGGCACCCCAAATTTACCTACTACTCCCTCCATAACATTTTTACCCACTTTAGCATTGAAATCCCCAACCACCATTACTCTCACACTTGATTTAAAACTCCCCACGCATTCACTCAACATTTCCCAGAATCTCTCTCTATCCTCTACACTTCTCTCTTCTCCAGGTGCATATACGCTTACTATAACCCACTTTTCACATCCAATCTTTATTTTACTCCACATAATCCTTGAATTTATGCATTTGTAGTCCCTCTTTTCCTGCCATAGCTTATCCTTCAACATTATTGCTACTCCTTCTTTAGCTCTAACTCTATTTGAAACCCCTGACCTAATCCCATTTATTCCTCTCCATTGAAACTCTCCCACCCCCTTCAGCTTTGTTTCACTTAAAGCCAGGACATCCAGTTTCTTCTCATTCATAACATCCACAATCATCTCTTTCTTATCATTTGCACAACATCCACGCACATTCAGACTTCCCACTTTGACAATTTTCTTCTTCTTATTCTTTTTAGTAATCTTTACAGGAAAATATATATCTGAAATATATCGGAAATGCGTAGGGAGACACTGGTCAGAGAAATAGCAAGCATCGAACTTAAGCTAAAAGAATCCTTTAGGAGTCAGGAATCGCGGGAAGAACTAAAAGCCATAAATGAAATCGAAAGAAACCCAAAGTATTTCTTCTCCTATGCCAAATCAAAATCGAGAACAACGTCCAGTATTGGGCCCCTACTTAAACAAGATGGGTCCTACACAGATGACAACAAGGAAATGAGTGAGCTACTCAAGTCCCAATATGACTCAGTTTTTAGCAAGCCGCTAACCAGACTGAGAGTCGAAGATCAAAATGAATTTTTTATGAGAGAGCCACAAAATTTGATTAACACAAGCCTCTCCGATGTTATCCTGACGCCAAATGACTTCGAACAGGCGATAAATGACATGCCCATGCACTCTGCCCCAGGGCCAGACTCATGGAACTCTGTGTTCATCAAGAACTGCATGAAGCCCCTATCACGAGCCTTTTCCATCCTATGGAGAGGGAGCATGGACACGGGGGTCGTCCCACAGTTACTAAAAACAACAGACATAGCCCCACTCCACAAAGGGGGCAGTAAAGCAACAGCAAAGAACTACAGACCAATAGCACTAACATCCCATATCATAAAAATCTTTGAAAGGGTCCTAAGAAGCAAGATCACCACGCATCTAGAAACCCATCAGTTACACAACCCAGGGCAACATGGGTTTAGAACAGGTCGCTCCTGTCTGTCTCAACTATTGGACCACTACGACAAGGTCCTAAATGCACTAGAAGACAAAAAGAATGCAGATGTAATATATACAGACTTTGCAAAAGCCTTCGACAAGTGTGACCATGGCGTAATAGCGCACAAAATGCGTGCTAAAGGAATAACAGGAAAAGTCGGTCGATGGATCTATAATTTCCTCACTAACAGAACACAGAGAGTAGTCGTCAACAGAGTAAAGTCCGAGGCAGCTACGGTGAAAAGCTCTGTTCCACAAGGCACAGTACTCGCTCCCATCTTGTTCCTCATCCTTATATCCGACATAGACAAGGATGTCAGCCACAGCACCGTGTCTTCCTTTGCAGATGACACCCGAATCTGCATGACAGTGTCTTCCATTGCAGACACTGCAAAGCTCCAGGCAGACTTCAACCAAATCTTTCAGTGGGCTGCAGAAAACAATATGAAGTTCAACGATGAGAAATTTCAATTACTCAGATATGGTAAACATGAGGAAATTAAATCTTCATCAGAGTACAAAACAAATTCTGGCCACAAAATAGAGCGAAACACCAACGTCAAAGACCTGGGAGTGATCATGTCGGAGGATCTCACCTTCAAGGACCATAACATTGTATCAATCGCATCTGCTAGAAAAATGACAGGATGGATAATGAGAACCTTCAAAACTAGGGAGGCCAAGCCCATGATGACACTCTTCAGGTCACTTGTTCTATCTAGGCTGGAATATTGCTGCACACTAACAGCACCTTTCAAGGCAGGTGAAATTGCCGACCTAGAAAATGTACAGAGAACTTTCACGGCGCGCATAACGGAGATAAAACACCTCAATTATTGGGAGCGCTTGAGGTTCCTACACCTGTATTCCCTGGAACGCAGGAGGGAGAGATACATGATTATATACACCTGGAAAATCCTAGAGGGACTAGTACCGAACTTGCACACGAAAATCACCCACTACGAAAGCAAAAGACTTGGCAGACGATGCACCATCCCCCCAATGAAAAGCAGGGGTGTTACTAGCACGTTAAGAGACCATACAATAAGTGTCAGGGGCCCGAGACTGTTCAACTGCCTCCCAGCACACATAAGGGGGATTACCAACAGACCCCTGGCAGTCTTCAAGCTGGCACTGGACAAGCACCTAAAGTCAGTTCCGGATCAGCCGGGCTGTGGCTTGTATGTTGGTTTGCGTGCAGCCAGCAGCAACAGCCTGGTTGATCAGGCTCTGATCCACCAGGAGGCCTGGTCTCAGACCGGGCTGCGGGGGCGTTGACCCCCGGAACTCTCTCCAGGTAAACTCCAGGTAAACTAGCCCATTGTTCCTGGCATTTTAGTTGACTTTTACAACACGCATGGCTTACGGAGGAAAGATTCTTATTCCACTTCCCCATGGATATAAAAGGAAAAGTAATAAGACCAAGAACTATTAAGATAAAATCAAAGAAAACTCAGATGAGTGTGTTTAAATAAACATGTACATGTATGTGTAGTGTGACCTAAGTGTAAGTAGAAGTAGCAAGACGTACCTGTAATCTTGCATATTTATGAGACAGACAAAAGACACCAGCAATCCTACCATCATGTAAAACAATTACAGGCTTTCGTTTTACACTCACTTGGCAGGACGGTAGTACCTCCCTGGGTGGTTGCTGTCTACCAACCTACATATATATATATATACATTTTTTTTTTTTTTTTTTTTTTTCAACAAGTCGGCCGTCTCCCACCGAGGCAGGGTGACCCAAAAAAGAAAGAAAATCCCCAAAAAGAAAATACTTTCATCATCATTCAACACTTTCACCACACTCGCACATTATCACTGTTTTTGCAGAGGTGCTCAGAATACAACAGTCTAGAAGCATCATCCGCAATCCTACATTCTGTCTTACCTCTAACACATATAAAGATACACAACATATCCCTCCAAACTGCCAATATCCCAAACCCCTCCTTTAAAGTGCAGGCATTGTACTTCCCATTTCCAGCCATCTACCCAATACCTCCATCTCCCCATCTACTAACTCCCCTACTCTGTTTTTAACTGACAAATCCATATTTTCCCTAGGCTTTCTTAACTTGTTTAACTCACTCCAAAATTTTTTCTTATTTTCATTAAAATTTCTTGACAGTGCCTCTCCCACTCTATCATCTGCTCTCCTTTTGCACTCTCTCACCACTCTCTTTACCTTTCTTTTACTCTCCATATACTCTGCTCTTCTTATAACACTTCTGCTTTGTAAAAACCTCTCATAAGCTACCTTTTTCTCTTTTATCACACCCTTTACTTCATCATTCCACCAATCACTCCTCTTTCCTCCTGCCCCCACCCTCCTATAACCACAAACTTCTGCCCCACATTCTAATACTGCATTTTTAAAACTATTCCAACCCTCTTCAACCCCCCCCACTACTCATCTTTGCACTAGCCCACCTTTCTGCCAATAGTCGCTTATATCTCACCCGAACTTCCTCCTCCCTTAGTTTATACACTTTCACCTCCCTCTTACTTGTTGTTGCCACCTTCCTCTTTTCCCATCTACCTCTTACTCTAACTGTAGCTACAACTAAATAATGATCCGATATATCAGTTGCCCCTCTATAAACATGTACATCCTGGAGCCTACCCATCAACCTTTTATCCACCAATACATAATCTAATAAACTACTTTCATTACGTGCTACATCATACCTTGTATATTTATTTATCCTCTTTTTCATAAATTATGTATTACTTATTACCAAATTTCTTTCTACACACACACACATATATATATATATATATATATATATATATATATATATATCTATATATATATATCTATATATATATATATATATATATATATATATATATGTATATATATATATGTATATATATATATATATATATATATGTATAATATATATATGTATAATATATATATGTATAATATATATATATATATGTATATATATATATATATTATTTTTCAACAAGTCGGCCATCTCCCACCGAGGCAGGGTGACCCAAAAAAGAAAGAAAATCCCCAAAAAGAAAATACTTTCATCATCATTCAACACTTTCACCACACTCGCACATTATCACTGTTTTTGCATAGGTGCTCAGAATACAACAGTCTAGAAGCATACACATATAAAGATACACAACATATCCCTCCAAACTGCCAATATCCCAAACCCCTCCTTTAAAGTGCAGGCATTGTACTTCCCATTTCCAGGACTCAAGTCCGACTATATGAAAATAACCGGTTTCCCTGAATCCCTTCACTAAATATTACCCTGCTCACACTCCAACAGATCGTCAGGTCCCAAGTACCATTCGTCTCCATTCACTCCTATCTAACACGCTCACGCACGCTTGCTGGAAGTCCAAGCCCCTTGCCCACAAAACCTCCTTTACCTCCTCTCTCCAACCCTTTCGAGGACGACCCCTACCCCGCCTTCCTTCCCCTATAGATTTATATGCTTTCCATGTCATTCTACTTTGATCCATTCTCTCTAAATGACCAAACCACCTCAACAACCCCTCTTCTGCCCTCTGACTAATACTTTTATTAACTCCACACCTTCTCCTAATTTCCACACTCCGAATTTTCTGCATAATATTTACACCACACATTGCCCTTAAACAGGACATCTCCACTGCCTCCAACCGTCTCCTCGCTGCTGCATTTACCACCCAAGCTTCACACCCATATAAGAGTGTTGGTACTACTATACTTTCATACATTACCTTCTTTGCCTCCATAGATAACGTTTTTTGATTCCACATATACCTCAATGCACCACTCACCTTTTTTCCCTCATCAATTCTATGATTAACCTCATCCTTCATAAATCCATCCGCCGACACGTCAACTCCCAAGTATCTGAAAACATTCACTTCTTCCATACTCCTCCTCCCCAATTTGATATCCAATTTTTCTTTATCTAAATCATTTGACACCCTCATCACCTTACTCTTTTCTATGTTCACTTTCAACTTTCTACCTTTACACACATTCCCAAATTCATCCACTAACCTTTGCAATTTTTCTTTAGAATCTCCCATAAGCACAGTATCATCAGCAAAAAGTAACTGTGTCAATTCCCATTTTGAATTTGATTCCCCAAAATTTAATCCCACCCCTCTCCCGAACACCCTAGCATTTACTTCCTTTACAACCCTATCTATAAATATATTAAACAACCATGGTGACATTACACATCCCTGTCTAAGACCTACTTTTACCGGGAAGTAGTCTCCCTCTCTTCTACACACCCTAACCTGAGCCTCACTATCCTCATAAAAACTCTTTACAGCATTTAATAACTTAGGACCTATTCCATGTACTTGCAACATCTGCCACATTGCTTCCCTATCCACTCTATCATATGCCTTTTCTAAATCCATAAATGCAATAAAAACTTCCCTATCTTTATCTAAATACTGTTCACATATATGCTTCAATGTAAACACCTGATCTACACATCCCCTACCCACTCTGAAACCTCCTTGCTCATCCGCAATCCTACATTCTGTCTTACCTCTAATTCATTCAATTATAAACCTACGGTATACTTTTCCTGGTATACTCAGTAAACTTATTCCTCTATAATTTTTACAGTCTCTTTTGTCCCCTTTCCCTTTATATAAAGGGACTATACATGCTCTCCGCCAATCCCTAGGTACCTTCCCCTCTTTCATACATTTATTAAACAAAAGTACCAACCACTCCAACACTATATCCCCCCCTGCTTTTAACATTTCTGTCATGATCCCATCAGTTCCAGCTGCTTTACCCCCTTTCATTCTACGTAATGCCTCACGTACCTCCACCACACTTACATTCTTCACTCCTTCACTCCTAAAAGATGGTATGCCTCAATGGCCAGTGCATGAAATTACCGCCTCCCTTTCTTCCTCAACATTTAAAAGTTCCTCAAAATATTCTCGCCATCTACCTAATACCTCCCTCTCCCCATCTACTAACTCCCCTACTCTGTTTTTAACGGACAAATCCATACTTTCCCTAGGCTTTCTTAACTTGTTTAACTCACTCCAAAATTTTTTCTTATTTTCATTAAAATTTAAATCTCCCCATTTACATTTACCCCTGGCACCCCAAATTTACCTACTACTCCCTCCATAACATTTTTACCCACTTTAGCATTGAAATCCCCAACCACCATTACTCTTACACTTGATTCAAAACTCCCCACACATTCACTCAACATTTCCCAGAATCTCTCTCTCTCCTCTACACTTCTCTCTTCTCCAGGTGCATACACGCTTACTATAACCCACTTTTCACATCCAATCTTTATTTTACTCCACATAATCCTTGAATTTATGCATTTGTAGTCCCTCTTTTCCTGCCATAGCGTATCCTTCAACATTATTGCTACTCCTTCTTTAGCTCTAACTCTATTTGAAACCCCTGACCTAATCCCATTTATTCCTCTCCATTGAAACTCTCCCACCCCCTTCAGCTTTGTTTCACTTAAAGCCAGGACATCCAGTTTCTTCTCATTCATAACATCCACAATCATCTCTTTCTTATCATTTGCACAACATCCACACACATTCAGACTTCCCACTTTGACAATTTTCTTCTTATTATTATTCTTCTTATTCTTATTTTTCTTCTTAGATATATATATATATATATATATATATATATATATATATATATATATATATATATATATATATATATATATATATATATATATATATATTATATATATATGTATATATATATATATATATATTATATCTATATATATATATATATATATATTATATCTATATATATATATATATATATATATATATATATATATATATATATATTTTTTTTTTTTTTATATATAGGGAAGTACCACCTCTATAGCTGGAATGGGGACCCTCATCCTCAGAGAAGACAATAAACGTACCTCAGAGAAAACTCAAGGTTCTCCCCGGAGCTGTTTGAATATTTTCTTCTCCTACCACCCCCTATATGTTTATTATTCTATGTGAACATTTATTAATAAACAAAATACATTTACAGAATAAAACATAAACATGAATACAATGGCACAATGTATCAAAGATGATGAATTTCCTCCAGCTCCTCCGAGGCTGGACGTGAGCCAAGTATGCAGCAAGCATTTCCCCTCTGGATGGCGACGCTGAGGCGTCGCCTCTTTCTTTCTTTCTTTCTTTCTTTCTTTCTTTCTTTCTTTCTTTCTTTCTTTCTTTCTTTCTTTCTTTCTTTCTTTCTTTCTTTCTTTCTTTCTTTCTTTCTTTCTTTCTTTCTTTCTTTCTTTCTTTCTTTCTTTCTTTCTTTCTTTCTTTCTTTCTTTCTTTCTTTCTTTCTTTCTTTCAACACATCGGCTGTATCCCACCGAGGCGGGGTGGCCCAAAAGGAAAAACAAAAGTTTCTCCTTTTACATTTAGTAATATATACAGAAGAAGGGGTTACTAGCCCCTTGCTCCTGGCATTTTAGTTGCTTCTTACAACACGCATGGCTTACGGAGGAAGAATTCTGTTCCACTTCCCCATGGAGATATATATATATATATATATATATATATATATATATATATATATATATATATATATATATATATATATATATATATATATATATATATATATATATATATATATATATATTTATTTATTTATTTATTTATTTATTTATTTTTCATGCATTCATTTTTTAATAAAGTAAAAATTGCAGTTTGGGAAGACTATTCATTAGCCCTGTTTAACTGATTTCCTTGAAATGTGTTTTATGTACAGTATTTTTTTAAGGTTTATGGTTTTGTCAATGTTATTGGGTTTTTGCTAATAATTGTTCATAATTTTTCCACTAAAATATTTAATGTTGGTAATGATAACACCAGATTTTAGATGAGTCACAGTTAATGTAATGCAGGGAAGGTCTCCCTTTATAACCTTAAGAGCCACCTTACAGATACCACATAGAACTCGTGAAACTGTTGGCCTGCTGTACAGAGGGAAAGAATGCTTCAACAGAGATCAAATGTCACAGTCTGTTACCTTTGGATGACATTGTGGCAATGGTAGAGCACAAGGATTGTATCCCTGAGGTAATGCTGCTTCAGATGCTGTTGGGGCATGTGGAGGGGTGTTTGTTGGTCAGTAGTTGTCACTGCATTGTTGAAGGGAAAAGTAGAAGCTTTTTTCTACCAAGAGGAATGATTTATTGCCTTTGTTGGTAATTACATATGCATGCCACAGGCCAAATTGATTATATGTACTTGTGTATTTGATAGTAACTTCTAATGTCTGGTTTAAATATGGTAGATGCTTAAATCTGTTCCCTGAATGAGGTAGCCTTTTCATTTGTGGTTTCTCTGGCTTACCAGAAATTTACAGTGGGTTTTATCATACCACTATGCAGTATTGGTTTTCATAATTATAATTACTAGGCAACTGTTTAAGAATTTCTAGAAAACAGTGGATAACATCGTTATTCATTGCTACTGTCAATTCTTATCTTTGAAAATGCATTTTCATGGTGAAATAAGTAGATTTCAGTTAGTTGTAGAAGCACTGCATCAATGTTCACAATTTACATTTGCAAGTAGAATCTTATGATATGCTATCACTTGCATTGTGTTGACATTTTTTGATATTCTCTTAGTTTTGACTTTTTTTCTTTTCTAACAGTAATTAACCATAAATCACTACTGAATGGCTACCCTCACAGTGGCAGCAGGATTACTTAGTTTTGACTTTTTTTCTTTTCTAACAGTAATTAACCATAAATCACTACTGAATGGCTGCCCTCACAGTGGCAGCAGGATTAAAAGACAGAGTTAAGAGGAGTCTCTTTTTTTTTTTTTTTTTTTTTTTTTTTCATTCAGTTAAAGGTGTCACTGAGTACTTTTATACCTTTCATCAACACTGTATATTTGATCAAAAAACAGCTGTGATTTTTTTTTTCCAATTTTAATTTAAACATCTACATTTCTTGATCAAAATGTACCAAACAAATTAGAGCTTCCCCAACTACAGCATTTTCAAACCAATGCATATGATAGTTATAAGAATGTGTGTGGTTTAGTGTGGCTGGCTGTCCGTACACCTCCACTAAGCATGACATTATTTGACCTCTCGCATAGCTCATAAAAAAAATGTACAGCCAATTCAGATGTGTGAAAGTTGCTGGAGAGTTAACCCTTTGGGGGTCGACAGGTCCTCTCAGAGACTTGTTCTCAGGGTCGGCCAAATTTAAAAAAAAAAATTTCTTATGAAAAGATAGAGAATCTTTTCCCGATCATAATGACACCAAAAGTATGAAATTTGATGGAAAACTTACGGAATTATGCTCTCGCGAAGTTAGCGGTCTCAACGATGTTTACGCATCGGTGATTTTGCCCACTTTGAGCCCTATTTTCGGCCAATTCCAGTGTACTAGTAGACAAAAATCATAACTATTTCACTAAAACTCCATTTTTTCTATCGAATGAGTACAAGAAACCACCCATTTACCTATTTCAACTATCCAATAAAGTGGTCAGAATTTAGCAATTTTGCCAATTTCACACAAATTTCAAAAGACGCCAATTTCCGAATAGAGTCCAGAATAAACAAGAAAGACATTCCTGGCACTAAAATAACAAGTTCTCTGTTCGTTAGTCACATCCCCAGGCCCCTCTTATATTTCTTTGGCTTTCCACTTTGAATTTTTATTCTTACAAAAAAAAATATGATTTACTGTTATGCAGGCTACTGCATTAGTGTAGAAATGGTATAAATAATATCAGCGCACTTGTGAAAGAATATTAGACTCACTAGTTGATGTGTATTGGAAGCTTGGCATGATTTGTTTACTTTTGAACTTTGGTAAAAATCGAACATTTCTGCTACTTTGAGCTCAATTTCAAGGTACTTTTCATTGTAAAACCAGTCAAAATCATCTCAATTTCTGTAATATGTCTTCCATTCTATAAAATGAGACCAAGAAAACTAGAATACAATAATAAATACCATACGAAAATACAGTGCAAAGTCGCTGTTTTAATCCAAACACACGGTCCAAGTGAGCTGCAGGATTTTTTTTATACTGCACACACACACACTGACCACATAGACCCATTTCTTACATGTGTAGGCCTACCAGCTTTCTCTCTAGATTTGAGGGCGCTAGAATTTAGGCGTACTAGTACGTCAAAAACCCTGGTGTGTAAGCCGTACTAGTACGTCTGAAACCTCCAAAGGGTTAAATCTGCATAATCTCACATTTTCACTTAGACTGATTCAAGCCAGAGACCACAACCACATTCAAACACAGCTTTAATCAGGTCATTTGGTCAAAAAATAAAGAGGCAGGGGTCAAGATCCATAGAAAGTTTTAAATAGCAACTTGCATATTTAGACCAAGACAAGAAAATTATTCAACTTGATATTTTTAAATTGTGATTATGTGTCTTGTGTGTGTGTGTGTGTGGCTATCATACAAAAATTTAAGAAGGCAGTTAATCATCCCTCTGAAGTTGCAAATTTTAATTTTAATTTTCTAGAGACTCTTCTGATGGTGGACAGCAGGGATGTTCCAGAGTGTGGGGCTCCAAGTCAAAGATTACTGCTCTTGTGTGCATATGATAGTCACAGTAATATTCAGATTATTTCATTCCCCTTAGGTACCACATTGAACTTGTTAACCTACTGGCCGACTTGACTGAAGGCAAGAACGTTTACACGGAGATTAAATGTCACAGTCTTATTACACTTGATGACATTGTATCGGTTGTGACACATCCTGAGTGTATTATTGAGGTATTGTAACTGTTACACTGATAGATGTTATAGTGATGAACAGTTTCTGGTGTATTTATTTATCTTTAATAACAATAGTTTATATATGATTTAATGTATTGTTCTTGCTGCATTGCACATTTTCTTTTTTTTTTTTAAGGAAATTTCTGCAGCAAGTTTTTAATGTATATAATAAATTTATTATGTTTAAGGTTAAAGATTGACTTGCAAATAAGAAAATTAATATCTTCACTTTAGAAAATCCTCTTTAAGATTTGCTTGTCTAAGCTTACTGGATTTTGTAATAACTCTTGCTATATACCTTACACATGCTACAAGGTCTGAAAGCTTTATCTTTTAGTGTTTTCATTTTTTTCTGAAATAAAAGCTTTAGTTACTTATAAAGTTGTCTGAGGATTTTTTATTGAGGATATTTTTTCCACTGAATAATTGTTGTTGCCAGAATGTTGTCCATGGCTGTTGAATTGCTATTCTGTGTTTAACTTGTTGTTTTAGCTTAGATACATGTCTTTTAACTGTCTTTTACTGCCATGTGACTAATTTATTTATTGTCTCTTAGATGTCATGTTGTCTGTTGTAGGAAATCTTAATAGCTTTTATAAAATTGTAATTTGTTTTTTAACACACTGGCTGTCTCCCACTGAGATAGGGTGACCAAAAAAGAATAACTTTTCATCATCATCATTCACTCTTATCACTGTTTTGCCAGAGATGTACAGATATTATAGTTCAGATGCCCCTCCAAACTGCAAATATCTCCACCCCTCCTTTAGGGTACAGGCACTGTATTTCCTATCTCCAGGACTCGAGTCCGGCTAACTGGTTTCCCTGTATCTCTTCACAAATGTTACCTTGCTCACACACTAACAGCTCATCAAGTCCCAAAAACCATTTGCCTTCCCTCCTATGGTACACACTCACACATACTTGCTGGATGTCTAAGCCTCTCACACAAAACCTCCTTTACCCCTTCCCTCCAACCTTTCCTAGGGCAACCCCTTCCCTCCACTACAGATTTATACACCCTCTAAGTCATAATATTTTGTTATACCCTCTCTAAATTTTCAAACAACCTCAATAACTCCACCTCAGCCCTTTGGATAATACTTTTAGTAACTCTCCATCTCCTAATCTCCAAGCTACACATTCTCTGCATAATATTTACTCCACAAAC
Organism: Cherax quadricarinatus; assembly: GCF_038502225.1. Classification (NCBI taxonomy): domain Eukaryota; kingdom Metazoa; phylum Arthropoda; class Malacostraca; order Decapoda; family Parastacidae; genus Cherax; species Cherax quadricarinatus. Next base: position 46,816,960 of record NC_091302.1, on the reverse strand, counting down.
ATTGATCTCTACATGACATCTCCGCTTCCTCCAGCCTCCTCCTCACTGCAACATTCATAGTCCATACTTCACTCCCATATAAGACTTGGTATCACTTTATTCTCATACATTCCACGTTTTGCCTTCATGGATTACGTTCTTAGTCTCTTTAGATACCTCAGTGCACTATCCACATTTTTCCCCTCATCACTTCTATGGTTCACCTCATCTTTCATAGGCCCATCCTCCAACAAGTCAACTCCAAAATACTTGAACATGTTCACTTCATCCATTATTCAATCTGATATCCAATCTTTCATTACTTAAACTGTTTCCCCTCATCACATATTCTTTCCTATCTTCACTTTTAATTTACTTCAGTTACATATTTATTTATTTTTTTTTTTTTTATTATCACACCGGCCGATTCCCACCAAGGCAGGGTGGCCCGAAAAAGAAAAACTTTCACCATCATTCACTCCATCACTGTCTTGCCAGAAGGGTGCTTTACACTACAGTTTTTAAACTGCAACATTAACACCCCTCCTTCAGAGTGCAGGCACTGTACTTCCCATCTCCAGGACTCAAGTCCGGCCTGCCGGTTTCCCTGAATCCCTTCATAAATGTTACTTTGCTCACACTCCAACAGCACGTCAAGTATTAAAAACCATTTGTCTCCATTCACTCCTATCAAACACGCTCACGCATGCCTGCTGGAAGTCCAAGCCCCTCGCACACAAAACCTCCTTTACCCCCTCCCTCCAACCCTTCCTAGGCCGACCCCTACCCCGCCTTCCTTCCACTACAGACTGATACACTCTTGAAGTCATTCTGTTTCGCTCCATTCTCTCTACATGTCCGAACCACCTCAACAACCCTTCCTCAGCCCTCTGGACAACAGTTTTGGTAATCCCGCACCTCCTCCTAACTTCCAAACTACGAATTCTCTGCATTATATTCACACCACACATTGCCCTCAGACATGACATCTCCACTGCCTCCAGCCTTCTCCTCGCTGCAACATTCATCACCCACGCTTCACACCCATATAAGAGCGTTGGTAAAACTATACTCTCATACATTCCCCTCTTTGCCTCCAAGGACAAAGTTCTTTGTCTCCACAGACTCCTAAGTGCACCACTCACTCTTTTTCCCTCATCAATTCTATGATTCACCTCATCTTTCATAGACCCATCCGCTGACACGTCCACTCCCAAATATCTGAATACGTTCACCTCCTCCATACTCTCTCCCTCCAATCTGATATTCAATCTTTCATCACCTAATCTTTTTGTTATCCTCATAACCTTACTCTTTCCTGTATTCACCTTTAATTTTCTTCTTTTGCACACCCTACCAAATTCATCCACCAATCTCTGCAACTTCTCTTCAGAATCTCCCAAGAGCACAGTGTCATCAGCAAAGAGCAGCTGTGACAACTCCCACTTTGTGTGTGATTCTTTATCTTTTAACTCCACGCCTCTTGCCAAGACCCTCGCATTTACTTCTCTTACAACCCCATCTATAAATATATTAAACAACCACGGTGACATCACACATCCTTGTCTAAGGCCTACTTTTACTGGGAAAAAATTCCCCTCTTTCCTACATACTCTAACTTGAGCCTCACTATCCTCGTAAAAACTCTTTACTGCTTTCAGTAACCTACCTCCTACACCATACACTTGCAACATCTGCCACATTGCCCCCCTATCCACCCTGTCATACGCCTTTTCCAAATCCATAAATGCCACAAAGACCTCTTTAGCCTTATCTAAATACTGTTCACTTATATGTTTCACTGTAAACACCTGGTCCACACACCCCCTACCTTTCCTAAAGCCTCCTTGTTCATCTGCTATCCTATTCTCCGTCTTACTCTTAATTCTTTCAATTATAACTCTACCATACACTTTACCAGGTACACTCAACAGACTTATCCCCCTATAATTTTTGCACTCTCTTTTATCCCCTTTGCCTTTATACAAAGGAACTATGCATGCTCTCTGCCAATCCCTAGGTACCTTACCCTCTTCCATACATTTATTAAATAATTGCACCAACCACTCCAAAACTATATCCCCACCTGCTTTTAACATTTCTATCTTTATCCCATCAATCCCGGCTGCCTTACCCCCTTTCATTTTACCTACTGCCTCACGAACTTCCCCCACACTCACAACTGACTCTTCCTCACTCCTACAAGATGTTATTCCTCCTTGCCCTATACACGAAATCACAGCTTCCCTATCTTCATCAACATTTAACAATTCCTCAAAATATTCCTTCCATCTTCCCAATACCTCTAACTCTCCATTTAATAACTCTCCTCTCCTATTTTTAACTGACAAATCCATTTGTTCTCTAGGCTTTCTTAACTTGTTAATCTCACTCCAAAACTTTTTCTTATTTTCAACAAAATTTGTTGATAACATCTCACCCACTCTCTCATTTGCTCTCTTTTTACATTGCTTCACCACTCTCTTAACTTCTCTCTTTTTCTCCATATACTCTTCCCTCCTTGCATCACTTCTACTTTGTAAAAACTTCTCATATGCTAACTTTTTCTCCCTTACTACTCTCTTTACATCATCATTCCACCAATCGCTCCTCTTCCCTCCTGCACCCACTTTCCTGTAACCACAAACTTCTGCTGAACACTCTAACACTACATTTTTAAACATACCCCATACCTCTTCGACCCCATTGCCTATGCTCTCATTAGCCCATCTATCCTCCAATAGCTGTTTATATCTTACCCTAACTGCCTCCTCTTTTAGTTTATAAACCTTTACCTCTCTCTTCCCTGATGCTTCTATTCTCCTTGTATCCCATCTACCTTTTACTCTCAGTGTAGCTACAACTAGAAAGTGATCTGATATATCTGTGGCCCCTCTATAAACATGTACATCCTGAAGTCTACTCAACAGTCTTTTATCTACCAATACATAATCCAACAAACTACTGTCATTTCGCCCTACATCATATCGTGTATACTTATTTATCCTCTTTTTCTTAAAATATGTATTACCTATAACTAAACCCCTTTCTATACAAAGTTCAATCAAAGGGCTCCCATTATCATTTACACCTGGCACCCCAAACTTACCTACCACACCCTCTCTAAAAGTTTCTCCTACTTTAGCATTCAAGTCCCCTACCACAATTACTCTCTCACTTGGTTCAAAGGCTCCTATACATTCACTTAACATCTCCCAAAATCTCTCTCTCTCCTCTGCATTCCTCTCTTCTCCAGGTGCATACACGCTTATTATGACCCACTTCTCGCATCCAACCTTTACTTTAATCCACATAATTCTTGAATTTACACATTCATATTCTCTTTTCTCCTTCCATAACTGATCATTTAACATTACTGCTACCCCTTCCTTTGCTCTAACTCTCTCAGATACTCCAGATTTAATCCCATTTATTTCCCCCCACTGAAACTCTCCTACCCCCTTCAGCTTTGTTTCGCTTAGGGCCAGGACATCCAACTTCTTTTCATTCATAACATCAGCAATCATCTGTTTCTTGTCATCCGCACTACATCCACGCACATTTAAGCAACCCAGTTTTATAAAGTTTTTCTTCTTCTCTTTTTTAGTAATTGTATACAGGAGAAGGGGTTACTAGCCCATTGCTCCCGGCATTTTAGTCGCCTCATACGACACGCATGGCTTACGGAGGAAAGATTCTTTTCCACTTCCCCATGGACAATAGAAGAAATAAAAAGAACAAGAGCTATTTAGAAAAAGGAGAAAAACCTAGATGTATGTATATATATATATATATGCATGTGCGTGTCTATGAAGTGTGACCAAAGTGTAAGTAGGAGTAGCAAGATATCCCTGTTATCTTAGCGTGTTTATGAGACAGTTACATACCCTCCCAAATTCATGCACCAACCTTTGCAATTTCTTTTCAGAATCTCCCAAAAGTACAGTTATTGGCAAAAAGCAACTGTGGCAACTCTCATTTTGTATCAGATTCTGTACATTTTAATCCCACATCTCTCCCCAGCACCTTATCATTCACCTCTTTGACATTCCCAACTTTAAGTCAGTTAGACAGCCATGGTAATATCACACATTCCTGTCTAAGGCCTACTTCTTTCTTTCAACACACCAGCCGTATCCCACCTAAGGCCTACTTGTACTGAAAAATAATTTCCTTCTCTCTTACCTGAGCCTCACTATCCTCATAAAGACTCTTAACTGCTTTCAGTAACCTAACACCTATTCCATACATTTACAACATCTGCTGCCACAATGCTCCCCTCTCCACTGTATCACACGCCTTTTCTACATCAATAAATTCAACTGATCCTTCAACACTTATTGCTACACATTCCTTAGCTCTAATTCTCTCAAATACCCATGACCTAATCCCATTTATTTCTCCCCACTGAAACTCTCCTATTCCCTTCAGCTTAGTTTCACATAGAGAAAGGATATCCAGTTTCTTTTCATTCATAGCATTGACAATTGTCTCTTTCTTATCATCTGCATTACATCCTTTATCATTTTTTAGAATATTCACTTCAAAAGTGATCCCTAGGTGCCTATGACCAGAGGCAAAATTATGGCCTTTCGTGTAGGTAATGGCCATCTTATATTTACTAATTTATACAGCAGAGGTTACTAGCCCCATGATCCTGGCATTTTAGTCACCTTTTTTAACACGCATGGTTTACAGATGAAGGATTCGTTTCCACTTCCCCATAGAGATTCAAGTAAAAATAAATAAAAACAAGAACTATTAAGAAAATAGAAGAAAACCCAGAAGGGTGTATGTATGTATGTATATATGTATGTATATGATAGAGTGGATAGGGGAGCAATGTGGCATATGTTGCAAGTATATGGAATAGGTGGTAAGTTACTAAATGCTGTAAAGAATTTTTATGAGGATAGTGAGGCTCAGGTTAGGGTGTGTAGAAGAGAGGGAGACTACTTCCCGGTAAAAGTAGGTCTTAGACAAGGATGTGTAATGTCACCATTGTTGTTTAATATATTTATTGATGGGGTTGTAAAAGAAGTGTTGGGGAGAGGGGTGGGATTAAATTATCGGGAATCAAATATAAATTGGGAATTGACCCAGTTACCTTTTGCTGATGATACTGTGCTTATGGGAGAGTCTAAAGAAAAATTGCAAAGGTTAGTGGACGAGTTTTGGGAGTGTCTGTAAAGGTAGAAAGTTGAAAGTGAACATAGAAAAGAGTAAGGTAATGAGAGTATCAAATGATTTAGACAAAGAAAAATTGGATATCAAATTAGGGAGGAGGAGTGTGGAAGAAGTGAATGTTTTCAGATATTTGGCAGCTGATGTTTCAGTGGATGGATTTATGAAGGATGAGGTTAATCATAGAATTGATGAAGGAAAAAAGGTGAGTAGTGCGTTGAGGTATATGTAGAGTCAAAAAAAAGTTATTTACGGAGGCAAAGAAGGGAATGTATGAAAGTATAGTAGTACCAACACTCTTATATGGGTGTGAAGCTTGGGTTGTGAATGCAGCAGCGAGGAGGCGGTTGGAACATAAGAACATAAGAACATAAGAAAGGAGGAACACTGCAGGAGGCCTGCTGGCCCATACTAGGCAGGTCCTTTACAATTCATCCCACTAACAAAACATTTGCCCAACCCAATTTTCAATGCCACCCAAGAAATAAGCTCTGATGTGAAAGTCCCACTCAAATCCAACCCCTCCCACTCATGTACTTATCCAACCTAGATTTGAAACTACCCAAAGTCCCAGCCTCAATAACCCAACTAGGTAGACTGTTCCACTCATCAACTACCCTATTTCCAAACCAATACTTTCCTATGTCCTTTCTAAATCTAAACTTATCTAATTTAAATCCATTACTGCGCGTTCTCTCTTGGAGAGACATCCTTAAGACCTTATTAATATCCCCTTTATTAATACCTATCTTCCACTTATACACTTCGATCAGGTCTCCCCTCATTCTTCGTCTAACAAGTGAATGTAACTTAAGAGTCTTCAATCTTTCTTCATAAGGAAGATTTCTGATGCTATGTATTAATTTAGTCATCCTACGCTGAATGTTTTCTAACGAATTTCTGTCCATTTTGTAATACGGAGACCAGAACTGAGCTGCATAATCTAGGTGAGGCCTTACTAATGATGTATAAAGCTGCAGTATGACCTCTGGACTTCTGTTGCTTACACTTCTTGATATAAATCCCAGTAATCTATTTGCCTTATTACGTACGCTTAGGCATTGCTGTCTTGGTTTAAGGTTGCTGCTCACCATAACCCCCAAGTCCTTTTCGCAATCTGTATGGCTAAGTTCTACATCATTTAATTTATAAGTACTAGGGTTATGGGCACTCCCAAGCTTCAGAACCTTGCATTTATCTACATTGAACTGCATCTGCCACTTTTCTGACCAAGAATAGAGTTTGTTTAAATCCTCCTGAAGTTCCCTAACATCTACGTTTGAATCAATTATCCTACCTATCTTTGTGTCATCGGCGAATTTGCTCATATCACTAGTAATTCCCTCATCAAGATCATTGATATATATTATAAACAACAACGGGCCCAAGACTGATCCCTGTGGAACGCCACTTGTTACAGATCCCCACTCGGATTTAACCCCATTTATGGACACTCTCTGCTTCCTGTCAGTGAGCCATGACTCGATCCACGAGAGCACTTTTCCCCCAATGCCAAGAGCTGCCACTTTCTTTAACAGTCTATGGTGCGGAACTCTATCAAAAGCCTTACTAAAATCTAAGTAAATAATATCAAATTCTTTATTGTGGTCAACTGCCTCAAAAGCTTTACTGAAGAAAGTTAATAAATTAGTTAGACAAGACCGGCCTCTTGTGAGGCAGTGGAGATGTCCTGTCTAAGGGCAATGTGTGGTGTAAATATTATGCAGAAAATTAGGAGTGTGGAAATTAGGAGAAGGTGTGGAGTTAATAAAAGTATTAGTCAGAGGGCTGAAGAGGGGTTGTTGAGGTGGTCTGGTCTCTCTATAGAGAGAATGGATCAAAGTAGAATGACATGGAGAGCGTATAAATCTGTAAAGAAGGAAGGCGGGGTAGGGGTCGTCCTCGAAAAGGTTGGAGGGAGGGGGTAAAGGAGGTTTTGTGGGCGAGGGACTTGGACTTCCAGGAAGGGTGCGTGAGCGTGTTAGATAGGAGTGAATGGAGACGAATGGTATTTGGGACCTGACGATCTGTTGGAGTGTGAGCAATGCACCACTCACCTTTTTTCCCTCATCAATTCTATGATTAACCTCATCCTTCATAAATCTATCCGCCGACACGTCAACTCCCAAGTATCTGACAACATTCACTTCTTCCATACTCCTCCTCCCCAATTTGATATCCAATTTTTCTTTATCTAAATCAAGTATACGTAGTATAAATTACCTAGGAAACCCGAAAAATCCAGACAAAGTGCTATACTCTGCTTGAAGATGTGAGTAAAGGTGATGATGCAGTCTTGTGGCTCTCTCTGAGACAGAGAGCTAGACTTGTGGCTCTCTCTGAGACATTCCTGGCACTAAAATAACAAGTTCTCTGTTCGTTAGTCACATCCCCAGGCCCCTCTTATATTTCTTTGGCTTTCCACTTTGAATTTTTATTATTGCAAAAAATAGATTTACTGTTATGCAGACTGCTGCATTAGTGTAGAAATGGTATGAATAATATCAGCGTACTTGTGAAAGAATATTAGACTCGCCAGTTGATGTGTATTGGATGTTTGGCATGATTTGTTTACTTTTAAACTTTGATAAAAATTGAACATTTCTGCTACTTTGCACTCAATTTCAAGGTACTTTTCATTGTAAAACCAGTCAAAATCATCTCAATTTTTGCAATATGTCTTCCATTCTATAAAACGAGACCAAGAAAAGTAGAATACAACAATAAATACCATACGAAAATGCAGTGCAAAGTCACTGTTTTATTCCAAAAACACGGTCAAAGTTTTTTTTTTCTCATTACACTGTGTGCTGCAGGATTTTTTTTTATACTGCGCACACTGACCACATAGACCCATTCTTTCATATGTAGGTCTACCAGATTTGAGGGCGCTAGAATTTAGGCGTACTAGTACGTCAAAATCCCTGGGTCGTAAGCTGTACTAGTACGGCTGAAACCCTCAAAGGGTTATTAACTCTACCATACGCTTTACCAGGTATACTCAACAGACTTTTTTTTTTTTCAACAAACCGGCTGTATCCCACCGAGGCAGGGTGGCGCAAAAAGAAAAACAAAAGTTTCTCTTTTCAAATTTAGTAATTTATACAGGAGAAGGGGTTACTAGCCCCTTGCTCCTGGCATTTTTAGTCACCTCTTACAACACGCATGGCTTACGGAGGAATCATTCTGTTCCACTTACCCATGGAGATAAGAGAAAATAAACAAGAACAAGAACTAGAAAGAAAATAGCAGAAAAACCCAGAGGGGTGTGTATATATATGCTTGTACATGTATGTGTAGTATGACCTAAGTGTAAGTAGAAGTAGGAAGACGTACCTGAAATCTTGCATGTTTATGAGACAGAAAGAAAGGACATCAGCAATCCTACCATCATGTAAAACAATTACAGGCTTTAGTTTTACACTCGCTTGGCAGGACGGTAGTACCTCCCTGGGCGGTTGCTGTCTACCAACCTACTACCTACACTCAACACACTTATTCCCCTATAATTTTTACACTATCTTTTATCCCCTTTGCCTTTATACAAAGGAACTATGCATGCTCTCTGCCAATCCCTAGGTACCTTACCCTCTTCCATACATTTATTAAATAATAGCACCATCCACTCCAAAACTATATCCTCTCCTGCTTTTAACATTTCTATCTTTATCCTATCAATCCCAGCTGCCTTACCCTTTTTCATTCTACCCACTGCCTCATGAACTTCCCCCACACTCACAACTGGCTCTTCCTCACTCCTACAAGATGTTATTCCTCCTTTCCCTATACACGAAATCACAGCTTTCCTATCTTCATCAACATTTAACAATTCCTCAAAATATTCACTCTATCTTCCCGATACCTCTAGCTCTTCATTTAATAACTCTCCTCTCCTATTTTTAACTGTCAAATCCATTTGTTCCCTAGGCTTCCTCAACTTATTAATCTCACTCCAAAACGTTTTCTTATTTTCATCAAAAATTTGTTCATAACATCTCACCCACTCTCTCATTTGCTCTTTTTTTTGCATTGCTTCACCACTCTCTTAACCCCTCTTTTTCTCTCCATATACTCTTCCCTCCTTGTGTCACTTCTACTTTGTAAAAACCTCTCATATGCTAACTTTTTCTCCCTTACTACTCTCTTTTCATCATCATTCCACCAATCGCTCTTCTTCCCTCCCGCACCCACTTTCCTGTAACCACAAACTTCTGCTGAACACTCTTAGCACTACATTCCTAAACCTACCCCACACATTTTCAACCCCATTGCCTATACTCTCACTAGCCCATCTATCCTCCAATAGTTGTTTATTATTTTTCTTTTTCAACAAACCGGCCGTATCCCACCAAGGCAGGGTGGCCCATAAAGAAAAACGAAAGTTTTTCTTTTTAAATTTAGTAATAATAGTTGTGTATATCTTACCCTAACTGCCTCCTCTTTTAGTTTATACACCTGCACCACTCTCTTACTTGTTGCTTCTATTTTTCCTTGTATCCCATCTACCTTTTACTCTCACTGTAACTGAAATTAGAAAGTGATCTGATATATCTGTGGCCCCTCTGTAAACATGTACATCCTGAAGTCTACTCAACAGTCTTTTATCTACCAATACATAGTCCAACAAACTACTGTCATTACACCCTACATCATATCTTGTATACTTATTTATCCTCTTTTTCTTAAAAATATGTATTACTTATAACTAAGCCCTTTTCTATACAAAGTTCAATCAAAGGGCTCCCATTATCATTTATACCTGGCACCCCAAACTTACCAACCACACCCTCTCTAAATGTTTCTCCAACTTCAGCATTTAGGTCCCCTACCACAATTACTCTCTCACTTGGTTCAAAGGTTCCTATACATTCGCTTAACATCTCCCAAAATCTCTTTCTCTCCTCTACATTCTTCTCTTCTCCAGGTGCATACACGCTTATTATGACCCACTTTTCACATCTGACCCTTATTTTAATCCACATAATCCTTGAATTTACACATTTATATTCCCTCTTCTCCTTCCATAACTGGTCCTTCAACATTATTGCTATCCTTTCCTTAGCTTTAACTCTCTCAGCTACTCCTGACTTAATCCTATTTATTTCTCCCACTGAAACTCGCCTACCCCTTTCAGCTTTGTTTCGCTTAGGGCCAGGACATCCAACTTCTTTTCATTCATAACATCAGCAACCATCTCTTTCTTATCATCCGCACTACATCCATGCACATTCAAGCATCCCAGTTTTATAAAGGTTTTCTTGTTCTGATTTTTAGTAAATGTGTACAGGAGAAGGGGTTACTAGCCCATTGTTCCCGGCATTTTAGTTGACTTTTACAACACGCATGGCTTACGGAGGGAAGATTCTTTTCCACTGCCCCATGGACAATAGAGAGAGAAAAAAAATAAGAATAATAGCTATTAAGAAAAAGAAGAAAAACCCTAGATATGTGTATGTATATAGTATCTATCTATCTATCAACGTACCAGCCATATCCCACCGAGGTGGGGTGGCCCATAAGGAAAAACTTAAGTTTCTCCTTTCAAATTTAGTAATATATACAGGAGAAGGGGTTACTAGCCCCTTGCTCCCGGCATTTTAGTTGCCTCTTACGACACGCATGGCTTACGGAGGAATAATTCTATTCCACTTCCCCATGGAGATAAGAGGAAATAAACAAGAACAAGAACTAGAAAGAAAATAAAAGAAAACCCTGAGGGGTATGTATATATATGCTTGTACATGTATGTGTAGTGTGACCTAAGTGTAAGTAGAAGTAGCAAGATATACCTGTTATCCAGCGTGTTTATGAGAGAAAAGAGACACCACAACCCTACCGTCATGTAAAACAGTTACAGGTTTCTGTTTGACAGTCGCCTGGCAGGACGGTAGTACCTCCCTGGGTTGTTGCTGTCTACCAACCTACTACCTATATAGAATTTTATTTTATTATCACACTGGCCGATTCCCACCAAGGCAGGGTGGCCCGAAAAAGAAAAACTTTCACCATCATTCACTCCATCACTGTCGTGCCAGAAGGGTGCTTTACACTACAGTTTTTAAACTGCAACATTAACACCTTTCCTTCAGAGTGCAGGCACTGTACTTCCCATCTCCAGGACTCAAGGCCGGCCTGCCGGTTTCCCTGAACCCCTTCATAAATGTTACTTTGCTCACACTCCAACAGCACGTCAAGTATTAAAAACCATTTGTCTCCATTCACTCCTATCAAACACGCTCACGCATGCCTGCTGGAAGTCTAAGCCCCTCGCACACAAAACCTCCTTTACCCCCTCCCTCCAACCTTTCTTAGGCCGACCCCTACCCCGCCTTCCTTCCACTACAGACTGATACACTCTTGAAGTCACTCTGTTTCGCTCCATTCTCTCTACATGTTCGAACCACCTCAACAACCCTTCTTCAGCCCTCTGGACAACAGTTTTGGTAATCCCGCACCTCCTCCTAACTTCCAAACTACGAATTCTCTGCATTATATTCACACCACACATTGCCCTCAGACATGACATCTCCACTGCCTCCAGCCTTCTCCTTGCTGCAACATTCATCACCCATGCTTCACACCCATATAAGAGCATTGGTAAAACTATACTCTCATACATTCCCCTCTTTGCCTCCAAGGACAAAGTTCTTTGTCTCCACAGACTCCTAAGTGCACCACTCACCCTTTTCCCCTCATCAATTCTATGATTCACCTCATCTTTCATAGACCCATCCGCTGACACGTCCACTCCCAAATATCTGAATACATTCACCTCCTCCATACTCTCTCCCTCCAATCTGATATCCAATCTTTCATCACCTAATCTTTTTGTTATCCTCATAACCTTACTCTTTCCTGTATTCACTTATAATTTTCTTCTTTTGCACACCCTACCAAATTCATCCACCAATCTCTGCAACTTCTCTTCAGAATCTCCCAAGAGCACAGTGTCATCAGCAAAGAGCAACTGTGACAACTCCCACTTTGTGTGTGATTCTTTATCTTTTAACTCCACGCCTCTTGCCAAGACCCTCGCATTTACTTCTCTTACAACCCCATCCATAAATATATTAAACAACCATGGTGACATCACACATCCTTGTCTAAGGCCTACTTTTACTGGGAAATAGTTACTTAATGTAGACAGTCATGAATTAGGATTCTTTGGAATGGTCTTTTTCAGTAGTATTAAGTATAATGTGTACATGTACCACATTTTCTGTTACTTTAATTCCATGGAAAAGTTAAAAATTATGATATTTCCTGAACAGTTCAGTCAAATACTGACAACTGAAGCACATCACAAACTGTCAATAGTACTGAAACAGTGATGACAGTACTTGTACTCAGTATTTCAGATAATATAGTGTGCTTCATTAAACTTAGAGTGCAGATAATATCTGTACTCATTACTTCAGTGCAGTGTACCTCATTAAACTTGTTACTGACAGGAGTTGCACTCAGTATTTCAGACAGTGTAGTACTTTTGCCACTGTCTTTGGTCTGCTGACACTGGGTGTCAGCATGGTATGTTTACTACAGTACTGACAGTGTAAACACCAAACTTCTTGCCACAATCTCCAGTGCAAAATTCAGACTTCCTCTTAGGCACCATGGTGAAATTTCTGTCCAGTAAGTACAGTTAATACAGTACGTATGATGCTGCTGGTAGGGTAAGGTAACTCAAACTGATGCTGCCTGCATGGCGCGTTGCCGCCGTGAGTATCGTCAAATATTGTACACTGGTATGTATCAGCTGGCCCAGCCCAGCTGCCAGATGTACAGTCGTAAGTCGAGTGGACGTATATCGAGCAGGTCATAAGTCAGATGATAGGTGTATACTATGTATCACTGGGAAACGTAAACCTGTAGGGGGTCTCAGCTTGTGGATCACTCAATTTAGATCCAAAATAAGGGAGGATAACTGTGGTTCCTTGGATCAAGATGTGTTCTAATAATAATACTTGTGGACCTGTGTGGTAGCCAGGCAGAGGGATAACATTATGTTTTCTCTGGTCAGGCACCAGAGAAAACGTGTATAAATCTGTGTTTGGCCCAGCCACTCCCCCACTCCGCTTTTGTTTACAATTTTCGGCAAGAATTATTCATTACCTCTCCCATCGTTCATGATGGCATCTAAAGGTAATTGTTAGAAACGATTAAATTCAGTGAACAAGGTATGTTGATGCTTATAAAATGAGACCAGGAAAACTAGAATACAACCATAAATACCATATGAAAATACAGTGCAAGGTCACTGTTTTAAACCAAAAACACGGTCAAAGTTTTTTTTTTCTCATTCCGCACTGTGCTGCAGGATTTTTTTTATACTGTGCACACTGACCACTTAGACCCATTCTTTCATATGTAGGCGTACCAGCTTTCTCTCGCTAGATTTGAAGGCGCTAGAATTTAGGCATACTAGTATGTCAATAATCCTGGTGCGTAAGCCGTACTAGTACGTCGGAAACCCTGAAAGGGTTAAGATAAGTAATGAATGTACTGTGTATGTATTTTACTCTTTGTGTTTTTAATGCCTAGTTCTATTACTAACTTAATATAATTTAGTGTAAACTTGTTGTCTGGCATTTATATGCATTTGTAAATGGAAAAAGTGGCGTTCTGCTTTCCGGTGATAGCCTGGAACCTAACTCGCCGTATAAGTGGGGCCCTATTGTATGTTAATTTATTCTACCGTAGGGTGTATTTATCATGTTTATATGTTGCGTATCATGTTTATTATATAATTTTGAAAAAATATAGATGGATTAATAAAATGTGTATATTAACGTAATATATGACATTTAATGAGACTCGATTATTATTGAGTATTATCATCTTCATCACTAATATGGCGTCTCAATCATGACACACCCACTTTCTGATTTTTATGTGTACCTGCATGCCAGCACAGTGCATAAGTATATTTAGTTACAAGTATTCATAAGTATAATTATCAGACTACAGTGGACCCCCAGTTATCGGCCGGTTTGGTTATTGGCCAGTTTGGTTATCAGCTGGTTTGGTTATCGGCGAGGTTTTTGGCGCCCGGTTATCGGCCATTCGCTCAGTTATCGGCGGTTTTGTACACGTCCATCCGCCAGCTGGGCAGCTCGTGCTTGAGTTTGGCTTTGTCTCTCGGTGGCTGAGGAGGCTTCTGCTCATACATTCAAACATTTCACTTGTTTACCATTGTTTTTAGTGGTTTTTCTTGCAGTGCAACTGTGAAATAAGTAACCATGGCTCCAAAGAAAGTTCCTAGTAAAGTTCCTGTGGCAAAGAAAGTGAGAAACGCCATGGAATTTAAGCGTGGAGTGATCGAAAAGTTTGAGAGTGGTATGAAGGTGATGGAACTTGCCAGGATGTACAGCAAGAATAAATCAACAATTACATCCATCCTGGCAAAGAAAGAACAAATCAAAGATGTTAATGTTGCAAAAGGAGTAGCTGCTTTAACTAAACAAAGGTCACCAATAATGGAAGAGATGGAAAAGTTATTATTATTGTGGATTAAGGAAAAAGAATTAGTGGGAGACAGTGTAGTGGAGTCTACTATTTGTGAGAAGGCAAAGCAGTTGCATGAGGATCTTGCAAAGAAAATGCCTGGAACAAGTGCTCCAGTGTGTGAATTTAGGGCCAGCAAAGGATGGTTTGATAGATTTAAGAAGCGTAGTGGCATACACAGTGTTGTAAGGCATGGTGAGGCTGCAAGTTCTGACAAATGTGCACCTGAAAAGTATGTTCACGAATTCCAGGACTATGTAAAGGCTGAAGGATTCGAACCCCAAGTTTTCAGTTGTGACGAAACAGGCCTGTTTTGGAAGAAAATGCCAAAGAGGACCTACATTACCCAGGAGGAAAAGGCACTGCCAGGACACAAGCCTATGATAGACAGGTTTACTCTTTTGTTTTGTGGTAATGCTAGTGGGGACTTCAAAGTGAAGCCTTTACTGGTGTATCACTCAGAAAATCCCAAAGTGTTTAAGAAAAACAATGTCATGAAAAATAGATTGTGTGTTATGTGGAAAGCTAATCATAAGGCATGGGTCACAAGGCAAATTTTGAATGAGTGGGTTAATGATATGTTTGGCCCAAGTGTGAAAAAATACCTCCTGGAAAAGAAATTGCCAGTCAAGTGCCTCCTGTTACTGGACAATGCTTCTACACATCCTCCAGACTTGGAAGACTAAGTGTTTAGGGACCTCAGTTTTATAAAAGTGAAGTTCTTGCCTCTTAACACCACTCCTCTCCTCCAGTCCATGGACCAGCAGGTTATTTCTAACTTCAAAAAACTCTACACAAAAGCAGTGTTTCAAAAGTGCTTTGAAGTGACCTCGGACACTCAGTTGACCCTAAGAGAGTTCTGGAGGAATCACTTCACTATCCTCTATTGCATAAACCTTATAGGTAAGGCTTGGGAGGGAGTGACTTCCAGGACTTTGAACTCTGCTTGGAGAAAACTGTGGCCAGATTGTGTCCAAGAGAGGGATCTTGAAGGGTTGAGACTCGCCGTGACCCTGACCCTGACCCTTCCGACCCTGTGGACTCTATTGTGTCTTTTGGGAAGTCCCTAGGGTTGGAGGTGAGTGGTGAGGATGTGGAAGAGTTGGTGGAGGACCACAGGGAAGAGCTTAGCACTGAAGAGCTGCAAGAGCTTCAACTTGAACAGCAACAGACTGCAGCTGAGGAATTTGCTTCAGAGGAGGAAGAGTGAGTAAAGGAGGTGCCTTCTTCAGAGATTAAAGAGGTGTGTGCAATGTGGTCCAGGGTGCAAGCTTTTGTAGAGAAACACCAACCTGACAAAGCTGAAACAAGCCATATCTGCAACATGTTTAGTGACAAAACCCTGTCCCACTTCAGGGAAATCTTAGAGATGCCAGAAACAGAGCACTTTGGACAGTTATTTTGTGAGACAGGGGTTCAGTGACTCTCAAGCTGGTTCTAGTGGCATTAAAAGACAGAGAAACAGAGAAGGGAAGTAACCCCAGAGAAGGCATTACTACCTAACGTCTTCATGGAGGGGGATTCCCATTCCAAACACTAACTCCTCCCTCTTTCCTCCTCCCTATCTTCCAGAAGCCAGCATTAGCCTTCAAATAAAGGTATGTAATACTTACATAATTGTTAAAAAATATTATTTTTTTTTTGTGAATATTTTTGTTGGGAACGAATAAATTTTATTTTCATTAATTCTTATGGGAAATATTAATTCGGTTATCTGCCATTTTGGTTATCAGCCAACCTTCAGGAATGGATTATGGCCAATAACTGGGGGTCCACTATATAGTATATAAAATATGAAATAACTTTTAAAAACACCTGAAATTTTCGAAACTTTCCACACATAATGGAGAGACGTGGTGCTCAAGGAGAATGCAAACAAACTTGGTGGGGCGCGGTGGCCGTATTAGAAAGTCAGGTGGGGGGAGTCGTATAGCTGGTTTTGGTCATAATTTGAAATATCCGTATTAACAGAACGCCACGAAGTGAAACACCGTAAAGCGGGGCCCTACTGTACATATCTGTGTAATGTGACCTAACTGTAATTAGAGGTAGCAAGATGTACCTGTTATCTTGCATGTTTATGAGATGGAAAGTAAAGACACCCACAATCCTACCATTGTGTGAAACAATTACAGGTTTCCATTTTTCACTCATTTGGCAGGATGGCAGTACCTCCCTTGGTTAGTGACTACTAACTTACTACTCATTTTTTATATCCTTTTTATTTATCTCTGTTTTCTATTTGTACACTTCAGTCATTGTATTGTAATACAGTGGACCCCCGCATAACGATTACCTCCGAATGCGACCAATTATGTAAGTGTATTTATGTAAGTGCGTTTATACGTGTATGTTTGGGGGTCTGAAATGGACTAATCTACTTCACAATATTTCTTATGGGAACAAATTCGGTCAGTACTGGCACCTGAACATACTTCTGGAGTGAAAAAATATCGTTAACCGGGGGTCCACTGTATATACTTCAGTCATATAACCCTTAATTCTACATATTTCCATAGTGTAAATTTAGTGCCTTCAGCCTATCTCTGTACGAAAGGTTTCTGATACATTGGAACAACCATGTCAACATCTATATTTTTTCCAGTGTATTTATGTCCATTTTGTAATATGGAGATCAGAACTGATCAGCTAAATCTGAATGAGGCTTTTCTAAAGACATGAAGTTGACATATAACCTCAGAATTTCTATTATTTATATGTACTTCGTGATATGAAGCTGTGCATTCTGTTAGCTTTATAGCGATTGCTTGTGCTCTTTACACTTGGCATTAATTTTCTGCAAATCAGAACTCCTTATCTTTTCCACATTCAGCTTGACTGAGATCCACATTATCTAGTTTAAAGTGCCACAGTTATTTTCTTTTCCTTGGATTAGAGCTTTACATTTGTCTGCATTAATCTGTTTCTGTCGCTTCTGATACAACAACATCAGTCTATCTAGGTCATCCTGTAGCTTTCTAGTGTCCTCATCAGACACATATTGGCAGATTGATTCTTTTTTTTTTTCAACAAGTCGGCCATCTCCCACTGAGGCAGGGTGACCCAAAAACAAAGAAAATTACCAAAAAGAAAATACTTTCATCGTTTAACACTTTCACCTCACTCGTACATAATCACTATCCCCAGGAGATAATTTCTCCTATGCCTTGTGCCACTACTTTCATCATCAGTTTCCTCTGTGAAACTAACTCTATCAAAAGCCTTAGTAAAGTCCATATTCACAAAACCCTATTCTTTATCTTGATCTAACACCTTGAATACCTTAGTATAGTGGAAAAGGTTAATAAATTCATAAGGCAAGATTGACCCCTTTGTAAAAGTGCTGAAATATAATGATAAAATTATATCTTTCAGATTGGCTTCAAATTTCATTTGCAATTATTGATTCCCTAAACTTTTTCTGCAAGTGGTGTATAATTGGATTCTAAGGTCGTATCTCTTGCTTTGTAAATGGGTATTACATTTGCCATTTTCCAAACAAAATTAGGTATGTCATCCATGTGCTGCTACTCTGTTCTTTAAGATATTTATGCCATGGGAACGAAAGATTGTATTTTGTAGCTGCAGTTTATGTAACTGATTATTTCTGCTCTTCCCAGACAAAGAGTTAGCATTCATTTAACCTGGTGCTCTGACCACTACCTATGTTCTCGATATATGCCAGGTCACAACCTTTGCACAGTATTTTATAGACTCCTGCATCATGGGTACTCTTTCTGACTGCTGCCTTTCCTCAGGTTGAAGTGCGTGATGACCTTTACTGGTCGTAAATATAGTTAAAACATTCCTCTTTCTGATTGACAACTATCAGTTTTTTGTATATTTTTATTTTGATAAATAGGGGAATTGAACCTTGATACTGTCTCTTCTGACATACAGATCGATGTATGGTGTATTTTATTGCCATGTAGCATTAGTTCATGCCTGAGTATGCAACACAAGCTTATCATGAGATATGCATTAATACCACACACCATGATATCCTTTCTTAACTCATTCATAAATCTTGTATAATTTTTAAACTTTAAAAGTTTTTAAAGTTCTGTTTATACTCCAAGCTTTATAACATCGAATGAATTAGTTTTGATTTTGGTCTGAATGCTACATGTGATAATTTTAATCAGTGGTGTATATTCTAATATTAATGATTATAATAATAATATTTAACTTTGTTTTTCCTTTAATTGTGTCCAAAATGTTGTGCCACTTATAATCTTTTCTTTTAGTATCATAACCAATAATAATAATCCCAAATAATTAAATGTAATCATGCATTTGGAAATCACATTACATTTATTCATTTATTCAAACAAACCACAGAATGGGTGAGGATTAAACCCATGGCAAGTGAGTCCTAAAGCTCTAGGCCAGTGTATAAACCACTCAGCAACATCTTCAGAGATTACTAGAAGGTCAATTTATTGATCCCCCTCTAGTATTTAGCCTGTTTCTGGGTTTGTCAGAGAATATTCTAGTTTGTTAGTCAGAGAATATTCTAGTTCAGTTATCTCGTAAATTATTTGGCTTCTCAACGGCGCTTTTTGGATTGCAATTGGACGAATACAAACCAACCAAATAAAAGTTAAGATCTTTAATAACTAAGGTGTCTAGGTAGTAATAATTACAATTAATATACTAGTTTGAATTTGCAGTGTGTATTTGTACAGAGAATCCGGATCAAGCCAACCTTTGCTCTTTTGCTCTATGCGAGGTTTCTGTCCATACTGAGCTGGCCATGGGTTCAATCCTCACCTGTTCCATAGTTTGATTGCTTTATATTTATGTGTATATGCATGAATGTGCCTATAAGATGTGAGCCAGAAGTTTTTTGACAAAACCTATCAAATCTGTAGTTTTAAATGTCGGTAGTAGTAGAATAATATTCAAAGGAGTTGTTTTTGGAATGTAAACACTTCTGGCAGGATTCCCCTATGTTCTACACGTATTGCTTCAGATCCTCTCTTGGAGTAGCTACAAATGCATGTATATGTTTGGATGATCTGAATACTCTCAAATCTTTATCTTTTGTATATTTGTTCAGAAGATGCAAAACAAATTACCCAGGGCCAGACTTGGTGAGTGTGTATTGCTTTCATGCTTTGTTATGCTGTCATTACAATACATTTGATGTTGTGCATACTGGAATTTATTCATAAAGCACTGTGGCTTAGCCCCAAAAGCTTAGCCTTAGCTTAGCCATACTTTTCTATCCTATTTTTTTGGTTAGTGAATTTTACCTGTATTTTGGTGAACTCTTAAATGCATTGTTTCAGTATTTTAACCATGTGCCTATATTTCATCACACACCAAGATGACTTAAAAAATTAAGTTTTGAGTTGTTGTTAATAGATTTTAGCAGCCAAGGAATAGGACCTACCCTCCTGCTTTGTCATGATTATTATAATAATAATAATAATAATAATAATATAATAATAATAAGTTAGGGTTATATTTTACATTTTTACTCATCAGTCAGTAGTGGAATGAATTTGGCTGACATCTTTTACATTCACGGTTCCATTTTCATATAACACAAAAGCCTATCCATCACCTATTAGTTTCTCAGGCTTTGCTGTAAACAGCCAGAGTGAGTCATCTGCACACAACTTCACACCTGGGGCTAATGTAACAAAAAAACAGGATGCCACATGCAGATATTTAGTCTTGTGATAGAATTTCTAAATGCTGTATACAGTAATTTTTTATTGCTCTTTAATAAATTTCAAAACTTTATGCACATGCACTGCTCATCTGACTTTCATAATGACATTTGACAATTGAACTTTGAAGTTTCCACGTATGTCCTGGACGTGTTCGTACCAGGATTAATATCAGAGCTTGAAACTTGTGCTTCTCCTTAGCAACAAAAGATAATATTTGCTTCTGCAAATGAGCATTAATATACTATACTCCTTTTTATACTTAACGAAGGCATTATATAAAAACAGAAAATTGTTACTATTATTACATTGACTTAGTGAATTTGATTTACTTTAAGACAAGATACTTACATATTTTCCTCTTACTACTACTGATAATAGTTTCCCTTCGAGGTAGGGTGATCAAAAAAACAAGAAACACTATTAAAGATTTTTCTGATTATTCTTAGTAATTTATACAGGAGAAGGGGTTATTAGCCCCTTGCTACCAGCATTTAAGTCGCCTTTTACAACACATGGCTTATGGAGAAAGGATTCTTTTCCACTTCCCCATGGAGATGAAAGGAAATAAATAAGAATAAAATCTATTACAAAAATAGAAGAAAACTCAGATGGGTGTGTATGCACATACAGTAAAACTCCAGTTTTCGTCCGTTTTGAATATCGTACAATTTGGATTTTGACCATTTTTTTCGTCAAATTTTTACTCCAAGTTTCATACATCGACTTGGAAATCGTCTGTATCAGGTGCATCCGCCCGCCCGGGATGCCTCCGCCTGACTCAATCTGCCTCTATCACTTGTCAAGTGAACAATACTCCACGTGTTCGTCCATTGTTTTTGGTGCTTGTTTATTGAGTGCAACTGCGAAATAAGCCACCATGGGGCCAAAGAAAGTTCAGAGTGGCAACCCTTTGGTAAAGAAGGTGAGAAACATGATAGAATTCAAGAAAGAGCTTGTATTAAAATACGAAAGTGGTGTACGTGTGGCTGAACCAGAAACAGGCCTTTCTGGACAGATTTTTTGTATGGCAGGGATGCAGTGACTCTCAAACTGGTCCTAGTGCCAGTAAAAGACAAAAAGAAGTACCCCAAATAGGGCTTTGATACCTAAAGTTCTTATGGAGGAGGATTCTCCTTCCAAACAATAACCTCTCCTCTCTCTCCCCTCGTCGCCTACTTCCATATGCCAACAAGAGTCTTCAGTAAAGGTATGTAATAGTGACTAAATGTTCATTTGTCCATTAAAATTGGTGCTTTATATTTATTTCTCATTACTTTCTGTATGTAAAATTATAGTTATTCTCTATAAAATGTATTTTTTGTTAATATTTTTGGGCATCTGGAATGGATTAATTGGATTTACATTATTTCTTATGGGAAATATTACTTAGGGTTTTTATCCATTTCGGATTTTGACCGACATTCTGGAACAGATTAAGGACGAAAATCAGGGTGCCACTGTATATGTACGTACATGCAAAGTGTGACCTAAACGGAAGTAGAAGCAGCAAGGTGCACCTGTTATCTAGCGTGTTACAGAGACAAAGAAAAGCCACCAGCAATTCTACCATTGTTTAAAACAATTACAAGTTTACGTTTCACCCGCATTTGGCATGACAGTAGTACCTCCTGGGTGGTTGCTGTCTACTAACCTACTACCTGTAAATAATAATAAAAATTATAATACAGTGGACCCCTGGTTTACGATCGGCTCCCAATGCGACAAATTATGTAAGTGTATTTATGCAAGTGCGTTTGTATGTGTATGTTTGGGGGTCTGAAATGGACTAACCTAATTCACAATATTCCTTATGGGAACAAATTCGGTCAGTACTGGCACCTGAACATACTTCTGGAATGAAATAATATTGTAAACCGGGGGTCCACTGTAATAATAATTGTTACTAAACACTAATATTCAAACGTATTGTAGATAAATGGTTCAGAGAACTGACAAATTGATGAACGAGACACCTGTGTAACATTTGGGTATCTTTATTGTGGAAACATTTCACCAGCCAGTGGCTTCCTCAGTCCAATAGAGAAGAATGGTGGAAGATCAGAAGGAGTTTGAGGTAATCAGTCCATCAGCCTGGAGTTAAGTGATGGACTGATCACACCAACTCCAGGCTGATGGACTAATTACCTCAAACTCCTTCTGATCTTCAGCTATTCTTCTCTATATTGGTCTTAAGAAGCTATTGGTTGACAAAACATTTCCACAATAAAGATACCCAAGTGTTGTTCAAGTGTCTCATTCATCATTCAAACTGAAATAGATCTGTATATTTTCTATGTGCAAAAGGCTAGTAACTCCTTCTCTTGTATAAATTACTGTATGTTAAATGAAAAACTTTTGTTTTTCTTTTTAGATCACCCTGCCTCAGTGGGAGATGGCTGGTGCCAAATATTCTTTACCCCCAAATTTGGAAATTCTAAAATGGTGTTTTAATATTTTACAAATGCTATCAATACTAATATATTTTACTAACAACACCTACCATCCGACTTACGACCGAGTTCGGTTCTGAGAAACCGGTCGTAAGTCGAAATGGACGTAAGTCGAACTTTACTACTGAATATCAACATAACACTTTTGTAATGACTTTATTTTATTGTTTTATTTTGGTATTTAATGTTTTACTTTATGTTTTATGCTGTTAGTACTGTATTTTATACTGTAAGGTTTAGGATAAACACTGTGTACAACACAAACGCTGTTTATTTCCCAGAAATTTTGCATAAGAAACACGGTCGTAAGTCGAGTCGCTGTGTGTCGAGCAGGTCGTAAGTCGGATGGTAGGTGTATATCAATACAGCCTCTCCTCACTTAACGATGGAGTTCCGTTCTTAACCCTTTCAGGGTCGACAGGCCCTCTCAGAGACTTGTTCTCAGGGTCGGCCAAATTTAAAAAAAAAAAAATTATTTTATTCTTATGAAAAGATGGATAATCTTTTCCCAACCATAATGACACCAAAATTATGAAATTTGATGGAAAACTTACGGAATTATGCTCTCGCGAATTTAGTGGTCTCGACGATGTTTATACATTGGCGATTTTGCCCACTTTGAGCCCTATTTTCAGCCAATTCCAGTGTACTAGTCGACAAAAATCATAACTATTTCGCTAGAACTCCATTTTTTCTATCGAATGAGTACAAGAAACCACCCATTTACCGATTTCAACTATCCAAAACAGTGGTCAGAATTTAGCAATTTTGCCAATTTCACACAAATTTCAAAAGATGCCAATTTCAAAATAGGGTCCAGAATAAACAAGAAAGACATTCCTGGCACTAAAATTACATTTCCTCTGTTCATTAGTCATGTCCCCACGCCTCTCTTACATTCTTTTGCTTTCCACTTTCAATTTTTATTCTCGCAAAAAAATAGAAGATTTACTGTTATGCAGACTACTGCATTAGTGTAGAAATGGTATAAATAATATCAGCACATTTGTGAAAGAATTTTAGACTCACCAGTTGATGTGTATTGGACGCTTGGCATGATTTGTTTACTTTTGAACTTTGGTAAAAATCAAACATTTCTGCTACTTTGAGCTCAATTTCAAGGCACTTTTCATTGTAAAACCAGTCAAAATCATCTCAGTTTCTGTAATATGTCTTC
The DNA here is from genome assembly GCF_038502225.1 of Cherax quadricarinatus. NCBI lineage: Eukaryota > Metazoa > Arthropoda > Malacostraca > Decapoda > Parastacidae > Cherax > Cherax quadricarinatus. The sequence goes on along the minus strand of NC_091302.1, from coordinate 46,792,982 downwards.
CATTCTATAAAATGAGACCAGGAAAACTAGAATGCAACAATAAATACCATACGAAAATACAGTGCAAAGTCGCTGTTTTAATCCAAAAACACAAAGTTTTTTTTTTCTCATTACGCACTGTGTGCTGCAGGATGTTTTTTATACTGCGCACACTGACCACATAGATCCATTCTTTCATATGTAGGCCTACCAGCTTTCACTCACTAGATTTGAGGGCGCTAGAATTTAGGCGTACTAGTACGTCAAAATCCCTGGTGTGTAAGCCGTATTAGTATGGCCGAAACCCTGAAAAGGTTAAGGCCACGTCGGTAAATGAATTTGTCTCTAAGTAAGGAGCATACTATAATGGCAGTGAGTTTATGTCAACCATCTTTGATATTGTTTTAATGTCACCTTTGAACCATTTATAATATTTTTAGTATGTATTTAAATGCAAGATTTCAGGTACAGCTTGCTACTTCTACTTACTCTTAGGTCACACTACACATACATGTACATGTTTTTGTATACACACTCATCTGAGTTTTCTTTGGTTTTATCTTAATACTTCTTATTCTTATTGCTTTTCCTTTCATACCCATGGGGAAGTGCAGTAAGAATCTTTCCTCTGTAAGCCATGCGTGTTGTAAAAGTCAACTAAAATGCTGGGAACAATGGGCTAGTAACCCCTTTTCCCATATAGCGTACTAAAAAGAAAAAGAAGGAAACCGTCAAAGTGGGATGTTTGAATGTGCGTGGATGTTGTGCGAATGAAAAGAAAGATATGATTGTGGATGTTATGAATGAAAAGAAGCTGGATGTCCTGGCTTTAAGTGAAACAAAGCTGAAGGGAGTGGGAGAGTTTCAGTGGGGAGAAATAAATGGGATTAGGTCAGGGGTTTCAAATAGAGTTAGAGCTAAAGAAGGAGTAGCAGTAATGTTGAAGGATAAGTTATGGCAGGAAAAGAGGGAATATATGTATAAATTCAAGGATTATATGGAGTAAAATGTAGGTTGGATGTGAAAAGTGGGTTATAGAAAGCATTTATGCACCTGGAGAAGAAAGAAGTGTAGAAGAGAGAGAGAGATTTCGGGAAATGTTGAGTGTGTGGGGAGTTTTGAACCAAGTGAGAGAGTACTTGTGCTTAGGGATCTCAATGCTAAAGTGGATAAAAATGTTGTGGAGGGAGTAGTAGGTAAATTTGGGATGCCAGGAGTAAATGATAATAGGGAGCCTTTAATTGAACTATGTGTAGAAAGAGGTTTGGTAATAAGTAATACATATTTTATGAAAAAGAGGATAAATAAGTATACAAGGTATGTTATAGCATGTAATGAAAGTACAGGTCTGCCATCACAAATCCGGCAATCAGACATCCAGTTCCATCAGTTATTCGGCACTAATTTCGGCTAGCATAATTTCAAATTTCCAGGGTCGCCACACCAACCTGCTGGTACCGTTTGGTGGCGCTACTTTCTGCATAAGTCATTCCAGTTTCTTTTTTGTTTTTTCTATTTATTGTTATAACCTGCTTACTTTTAGCCCTAGCCATGGTTCCAACGAATAAAAGAAATGCTTCTCATTGTGTAAAGCACATATACAGTACATTGTCCATAAAAGATAAGATGGCTTGGAAACCACTGTCGGTTGCCATGAGCTCAGTCTCATGATGCAGGGTAATATGCTTTCTTACTATGCTAATATCAACACTAAGGCTTATTTGCATATCACAATTGACCTGACATGACATAATAAACAATATAAATAACATAAAAACTCACTAAATACTACAGAATGAATAATATTTGTCTTAATGCCGAGTTGTTCGATGGAGGTATGAAGAGGATATGGGATACAAGTACCATTCTCCTTTCCCCGTCTTGGGGGCTTGTATTAGAGAAAATGTAGTATAGCACAGGGCTAACTGTGATATACACTCATACTAAAACAAAAAAGCTATTTTCTCTACATAGATTATCATACATAGCATCATATATGCTGAGAACCTAGGATAACCTAAAAAAGTCAGACAAAGCAACTTATTTCTAGTTCCTGGCTTGGGCATGCCATATATGATTTTTGGTAAATATGTTTTTTTCTCAGTTGTTTATTGAAACTTCGGCAATATATCATGGAAAGATGCTTCTTAACATGCACCAAAAATGAAAAAATTTGACGATAAATAATGGAGTTCACTTCTCAGCCATTGGCCATCCCTAAGTGGTACATTTTTGTATGGTTTTTATGATTGTATTCTCGATTTTTGGGTCTCATTTGAAAGAATGGATTCAATTCAATTTTATTCTCTATAATGGTTACAATGTGGGGTTTACAGGTTTTGGGTATTTTGTGGTTTACATGTTATAAAATACTAATTACAGAGGGGGCCACTAGGACACCTAGCATGGCTAGGCATTTCGAGCAGACTTAGATTAATTCTTAACATTAAATCCTTGCAGATTATAGTATTAAGGCTAAGTGACTACATCATAATTTGTGAGTTTAGCAATGTGATTGCTTTTGTTTTGGCACAATACAAAGTGTCTATATTTAAGTATCATAGGCAAATTTATGACTAGTTAGGATTTATTATTTTAAGATTAAGATAAGTATTTCTGGGTTTATAGTCAGTGGATGAGTGTAATTTTGAACCACCAGGTGGTTATCATGTAGTTAGTTGTCAGGGTGGATCAGGGAGATAAGATGTTTTCTAACTGTAGTTTTGAAAGTGATGAATGTGTCTGCAGTTCTAGGGTTTTCAGGTAGGGTGTTCCAGATTTTAGGTCCTTTAAAATACATTGAATTTTTGTAAACGTTTAGTCGAACACTGGGAATGCCATAGAGATGTTTGTGTCTGGTGTTATGCCTGTGGATCCTGTCACAACTATCAAGAAAGCGTTTTAGGCCAAGGTTAATATTGGAATTTAAGGTCCTGTAGATATAGATTGCACAGTAGTAAGTGTGGATGTTCTGAACAGGGAGTAAGTTTAGATCTGTGAAGAGTGAGGGGGTGTGTTGCCAGGGATGGGATTTAGTGATTATTCTTACTGCGGCTTTTTGTTGGGTTATTATTGGCTTTAGGTGTGTTGCTGCAGTTGAACCCCAAGCACAGATAGCATAGGTGAGGTATGGATATGTAAGTGAATGGTATAGTGTGAGAAGGGCAGTTTGCAGTACGTAGTATCGTATCTTGGAGAGGATCCCCACCATTTTGGATACTTTTTTTGTTATGTGTTGGATATGGGTGCTGAAATTTAGGTTGTTGTCGAGGTATAGGCCAAGGAATTTGCCCTCATTATGTCTGGTAATTAGAGTGTTGTCGATCTTAATGTTAAGTTGCGCAACACCTGCTCTGCTACCAAACATAATATAGTAGGTTTTGCCAGTGTTAAGTGTAAGTTTATTGGTTGTCATTCAAGTCGATATTTTGAGCAGCTCCTCGTTAACAATGGTGTTGAGGGTGGCAAGATTAGGGTGGGAGATGACCTAAGTCGTGTCGTCAGCAAAGAGAATGGGTTTCAGGTGTTGGGATATGTTTGGAAGATCATTGATGTAAATGAGGAAGAGTAGGGGTCCAAGGACACTTCCCTGCAGAACTCCAGTATCAAGTGGCTGTATTGATGAGGCTGTGTCTTTAATGGTGACATACTGATACCTATTAGAAAGGTAGGATTTAAAATATGCAAGTGCATGGCCTCTTATACCATAGTGGTCAAGTTTGTGGAGTAGGATGCCGTGGTCTACTGTGTCAAAAGCTTTTCTTAGGTCAATAAAAATTCCTATCGGATATTCCTTATTTTCCAATTCCAATTCAAATTCAAAAGTTTATTCTCTATAAGGATTACAATGCTGAGTTTACAGAATTTGGTTATTGTGTGGTTTACATGTAGTAAAATAATAATTACAGAGTGTACCACTAGAGCACCCAGCATGGCTAGGCATTTCGGGCAGACTTAGATTAAATCTTAAGTTTAAAATATTACAAAATTATGAGGTAAGTTGGTATTATGGCTAAGTGACTAAATACTAGTTTGTGAGTTTAGCAATGTGAATGCTTTCGTTTTGGCACAATACATAGTTTCAGTATTGGAGTATCACAGGCCAACTTATGACTAGTTAAGATTCATTATTTTAAGATTGAGATTGATATTTCTGTTTATGGTCAAATGGGTGAGTGAGTGTGTGGACCACCAGGTGGTATTCGTGTAATTAGTTGACAGGGTGTATCAGGGAGATAAGATGTTTTCTGATGGCAGTTTTGAAGGTGAGGAATGTGTCTGCAGTTCTAGAGTTTTCAGGTAGGGTGTTCCAGATTTTAGGGCCTTTGACATACATTGAATTTTTGTAAAGGTTTAGTCGGACACGGGGAATGTCATAGAGATGTTTGTGTCTGGTGTTATGCCTGTGGGTTCTGTCACAACTATCAAGAAAGCGTTTTAGGTCAAGGTTAATATTGGAATTTAAGGTCCTGTAGATGTAGATTGCACAGTAGTAAGTGTGGATGTACTGAACAGGGAGTAAGTTTAGATCTATGAAGAGTGGGGGGGGTGTGTTGCCAGGGATGGGATTTAGTGATTATTCTTACTGTATTGGCTTTAGGTGTGTTGCTGCAGTTGAACCCCAAGCACAGATAGCATAGGTGAGGTATGGATATATAAGTGGATGGTATAGTGTGAGAAGGGCAGTTTGCGGCACGTAGTATCGTATCTTGGAGAGAATCCCAACCGTTTTGGATACTTTTTTGGTTATGTGTTGGATGTGGGTGCTGAAATTCAGGTTGTTGTCAAGGTATAGGCCAAGGAATTTGCCCTCATTATGTCTGGCAATTAGAGTGTTGTCGATCTTAATGTTAATTTGCGCATCTCCTGCTCTGCTACCAAACATAATGTAGTAGGTTTTGACAGTGTTAAGCGTAAGTTTATTGGCTGTCATCCAAGTCGATATTTTGATCAGCTCCTTGTTAACAATGGTGTTGAGGGTGGCAAGATTAGGGTGAGAGATGACATAAGTCGTGTCGTCAGCAAAGAGAATGGGGTTCAGGTGTTGAGATACGTTTGGAAGATCATTGATGTATATGAGGAAGAGCAGGGGACCAAGGACACTTCCCTGTGGAACTCTGGTATCAAGTGGCCGTGTTGTTGATGCTGTCAAGTTTGTGGAGTAGGATGCCGTGGACTACTGTGTCAAAAGCTTTTCTTAGGTCAATAAAAATTCCTAGTGGATATTTCTTATTTCTTATTTCTTATTTTTGGGGAATCAAATTCAAAATGGGAATTGACACAGTTACTTTTTGCTGATGATACTGTGCTTATGGGAGATTCTAAAGAAAAATTGCAAAGGTTAGTGGATGAGTTTAGGAATGTGTGTAAAGGTAAAAAGTTGAAAGTGAACATAGAAAAGAGTAAGGTGATGAGGGTATCAAATGATTTAGATAAAGAAAAATTGGATATCAAATTGGGGAGGAGGAGTATGGAAGAAGTGAATGTTTTCAGATACTTGGGAGTTGACATGTCGGCGGATGGATTTATGAAGGATGAGGTTAATCATAGAATTGATGAGGGAAAAAAGGTGAGTGGTGCGTTGAGGTATATGTGGAGTCAAAAAACGTTATCTATGGAGGCAAAGAAGGGAATGTATGAAAGTATAGTAGTACCAACACTCTTATATGGGTGTGAAGCTTGGGTGGTAAATGTAGCAGCGAGGAGACGGTTGGAGGCAGTGGAGATGTCCTGTTTAAGGGCAATGTGTGGTGTAAATATTATGCAGAAAATTCGGAGTGTGGAAATTAGGAGAAGGTGTGGAGTTAATAAAAGTATTAGTCAGAGGGCAGAAGAGGGGTTGTTGAGGTGGTTTGGTCATTTAGAGAGAATGGATCAAAGTAGAATGACATGGAAAGCATATAAATCTATAGGGGAAGGAAGGCGGGGTAGGGGTCGTCCTCGAAAGGGTTGGAGAGAGGGGGTAAAGGAGGTTTTGTGGGTAAGGGGCTTGGACTTCCAGCAAGCGTGTGTGAGCGTGTTAGATAGGAGTGAATGGAGACGAATGGTACTTGGGACCTGACGATCTGTTGGAGTGTGAGCAGGGTAATATTTAGTGAAGGGATTCAGGGAAACCGGTTATTTTCATATAGTCGGACTTGAGTCCTGGAAATGGGAAGTACAATGCTTGCACTTTAAAGGAGGGGTTTGGGATATTGGCAGTTTGGAGGGATATGTTGTGTATCTTTATATGTGTATGCTTCTAGACTGTTGTATTCTGAGCACCTCTGCAAAAACAGTGATAATGTGCGAGTGTGGTGAAAGTGTTGAATGATGATGAAAGTATTTTCTTTTTGGGGATTTTCTTTCTTTTTTGGGTCACCCTGCCTCGGTGGGAGACGGCCGACTTGTTGAAAAAAAAAAAAAAAAAAGTGTAAAGCAGATCTAGCATTTTTATGATTGCATCGTTAGTGCTTTTATTTTTCCTGAATCCAAATTGGCAGGGGTTGAGTATGTTTTGTGCCGTTATAAATGAATATAGTCTCCCGCGCACGAGTTTCTCAAAGATTTTGGATAGCAGTGGTAAATAAATAACAAAAAGGCACAATACCGTGACTGGAACGATACACAAATAACCTGCTTCTCTCTTTTATGTGCGGGTTATTTGTGTATAGCAATGGTAAGTTTGATATTGGCCTATAGTTGTTTAAATCTGTAGGGTCACCACCTTTATGTATTGGTGTAACCCTTGCTGTCTTGAGTAGTTTCGGGAAGGTGCTAGTTTCTAGTGACTTGTTAAAAAGTAATGAGATAGCATACGAGAGGACATGGACCGCTCGCTTGTACAATAATGGTGGGACATGAGACAGATTCCCTGAGTTATATTTAAGTGACTTTATAATCACAGTGACTTCCGTGGGCTCAGTTGGTGCAAGATAGAAGGAATTTGGGAAATTCCCATCTAGGTAGTCCCCGGCATGGGCATTAGTACGTGGGATTTTATTGGCGAGATTAGATCCTATGGTTGAGAAGAAGTCGTTTATCTTGTTAACTGTGTCAGTGGGATGCAGTGGTGTTTCATTAGGTTTAGTTAGGACAATATTCTTGGTATTTTTCAGTTTGTGGGTCCCTAGAATCTGAGAGAGTGCTTTCCAGGTCTTTTTTATGTCTCCTCTTGGGTCAGTGAATCTACTGGAGTAGTATAGTTGTTTGGCTTTCTTTATTACTTTGGTGAGGACTGATGAATAGTGTTTAAGAATATCTTTGTGTATTAAGCCCTGTCTATATTGCTTTTCATATTGGTGTTTCTTATCAATGGATTTCAGAATGGTGCTGGTTAACCATAGGCAACCAAGCCGTTTGTTTGTGATCTGTTTCGTTTTTATAGGACAATGTTTGTTGTATAGTCTAAGTAATTTGTTAAGAAAAATGTCTGTCCAGTCATCAATATCATTGGCCTTGGAGAATTCTGTAGGCCAGTCAGCAGTCTCTAGGTCAGCTGTGAACTTCCTTATTAAGGCCTCATCATGGGGTCTGAATGAAACTTTGTTGTATTCCAGTGGTGGTTTACTAATGCTTGTCAAGAGGAAGGTAGGGTAGTGGTCTGTAGTGCTATCTGTGATTATCCCTGATTTAAGGGGGGCTAGTATATTGGTCCATGTGTGGTCTATTATGGTTGCACTTGTTTCAGTGAGCCTGGTTGGTTTAGTTATTGTTGGTATGAGAAGTGTGTTGTTCATATTGTTGATGAAATCAGTTACAGGCTGATCATCTAGTAGGCCAAGGTTGATAGTGAAGTCTCCAGCTAAGAGAAGGTGGTGCTTATTCATTTGTCTGTTTGTTATTAGTGCCTTTAATTTCTCACTGAAATTTGGGATGTTTGTGTGGGGCATCCGGTAAATGGCACTGATTGTTATAGGCATCTTAAGATTTTTTACAGTAAAATTAGTAAAAATGTATTCTCCATATTCATCACTAAAGCAAGTGGTGCTAATACAAGGTAATTGGTTAAAGTAATAGATTGCAATACCACCCCCAACTTGGTATGGTCTGCAGTTGTGGATTGCTGTGTATCCTGGTAGAGGGTAGATATAATTATTGTGTCCTGCTTAAGCCAGGTCTCAGTAAGAATAATGCAGGAGAAGGGTGTCTTTAGTGATTCAATGCTTTGTAAAGCAAGTCTAGCATTTTTATAATTGCATCATTAGTGCTTTTATTTTTCCTGAATCCAAACTGGCAGGGGTTGAGTATGTTTTGTGACGTTGTAAATGAATATAGTCTCCTGTGCACGAGTTTCTCGAAGATTTTGGATAGCAATGGTAAGTTTGATATTGGCCTATAGTTGTATTGGTGTAACCCTTGCTGTCTTGAGTAGTGTCGGGAAAGTGCTAGTTTCTAGTGACTTGTTAAAATGTAATGTAATAGCATGCGAAAGGACATGGGCCGCTCACTTGTTCAATAATGGTGGGACATGAGACAGATTCCCCGAGTTATTTTTAAGTGACTTTATGATCGCGGTGACTTCCGTGGGCTCAGTTGGTACAAGATAGAAGGAATTTGGGGGCAAATGCATGGTGTAACCAGTCATAGGAAAGGTTTCTAGTGACCCATGCCTTACTGTTTGCCCTCCTCATCACACACAAATTAGCCTTGAAGACATTGTTTTTCCTGAACACTCTGGGAGTTTCAGAGTGATACACCAATAAAGGCTTCACTTTGCAATCACCACTAGCATTAGCACACATCAACAGAGTAAGCCTGTCTTTCAAAGGCTTATGTCCTGGGAATGCCTTTTCCTCCTGAGTAATGTAGGTCCTGCTTGGCATTTTCTTCCAAAACAGGCCTGTTTTGTCACAATTAAACACTTGTTCAGGCTTCAATTCTTCACTGTCTATGTGCTCCTTGAATTCCTTCACATATTTTTCAGCTGCTTTTTGGTCCGAACTGGCAGCCTCACCATGCCTTATCACACTATGTATGCCACTGCGATTCTTAAATCTCTCAAACCAGCCTTTACTGGCTTTAAATTCACTCATATCGCCACTAGTTGCAGGCATTTTTCTAATTAAATTGTCATGCAACTGCCTAGCCTTTTCACATATGATCGCTTGAGAGATGCTATCTCCTGCCATCTGTTTTTCATTTATCCACACCAATAACAGTCTCAACATCTTCTATCACTTGCAATCTCTGTTTCGAAAACAAAGTTGCACCTTTGGCAAGAACAGCTTCATTGATTGCCGTTTTCTTGGCCACAATAGTAGCGATGGTTGATTGGGGTTTTGTGTACAACCTGGCCAGCTCGGAGACACGCACTCCACTTTCGTACTTAGCAGTGATCTCTTTCTTCACATCCATAGTAATTCTCACCCTTTTTGCTGTCGGGTTGGCACTAGAAGCTTTCTTGGGGCCCATGGTGACTTATTTTGCAGGTGCAATCACTAAAAACACTGTGATAATACGAAATGTTCCAATTGTATGTTTGGATGAGACCGCGGTAGCTGGCTTGTAAACACTGGCACCCATGGGACAAGTGAGGAGCGCTCAGGCTGCAAGTGGGCGCGTCTCGAACGGAACGAATCGCGTTGGGCGAGCTTTTTAGTGTTAGCCGAGGCAAAATTTTTGTGTTAAAATGTATCGCTAGCCAGATTTAACATTATGCGATGCATTCGTTAGGCGAGGGTCCACTGTATTTGGTCGTCACTCTATGTTGATGACTTTGCTATTGCTTGTGCAGGCGCTGACTGTCGCCTCATTACAGTTTCTCTCCAGCATGCGGTCAACCGTGTTTCTAATTGGGCACCACGCATGGGTTTAAATTTTCCAGTACCAAAACTCACCAAATTACTTTCACTAGACGCTCTGTCATTTCCAATCATCCTTCGTACCTTTATGGCTCGCGTGTCCCTGAATGTGATAGTCAGGTTTCTAGGCCTTCTCTTTGACCGTAAGTTATCCTGGAAACCTCACATTACCTCTCTGTAGGCAACTTGTCACAGCCGGCTGAACCTTCTTAAAACCCTTGGTCATCTTTCATGGGGAGCTGATCGTCGAACCCTCCTTCGCCTACTTCAGCCCTCATTTTGTCGAACGTCAATTATGGTGACCAGATCTATTCAGCTGCCTCTCCTGCTACTCTCTCTAGCCTTAATTCCATCCATCATTAGGGATTACGTTTATGCCTTGGTGCTTTTCGCTCTTCCCCTGTTGAGAGCCTCTATGCAGAAGCGAATGTTCCATCCTTGTCCGATTGCCATGATGCCCATTGCCTTCGCTACTATGTACGCTCTCATGATCTCCACAATCCTTCCATTTATAGAATAGTCACCGATTTTAGTAGACATTCTTTATTTGTTCACCGCCCCTGTTTGCTCCATCCCTTTTCACTTCGCCTACATTCACTCTTGTCTTCCCTTCATTTGCCACCTTTTTATATTCATGTAGCATATCACTTTTCCCTACCCCCCTGGGAAGTTCCAGCTGTTCGAGTCTGTTCTTTCTCACTCCCTTGCTCAAAAGCCCAACTACCTACGGTAACTTCCCGCTCTCTTTTTCTTGACCACTTCCACTCTCATTCTCATGCCATCGCAGTGTACACAGATGGCTCTAAGTCTTCTCACGGTGTCGGATTCGCAGCAGTGTTTCCGGACAGCGTCGTGCGAGGGCATTTACTGTCTTTGGCTAGAATTTTCACTGCTGAATTGTATGCCATTCTTGCAGCACTTATCCATATTGCATCTTTGCCTGTGTCATCATTTGTGGTTGTCTCAGACTCCCTTAGTGCTTTACAGGCTATACAAAAATTTGATACACCTCAACCCCTAGTTCTCCATATCCAACTTTGGTTATGCCTTATCTCTACCAGACATAAAGATATTGTATTTTGTTGGGTCCCTGGTCATGTTGACATACAGGGCAATGAACAGGCAGACATTGCTGCACAGTCAGCAGTACATGACCTTCCAGTTTCATATAGAGGTGTTCCATTCACGGACTATTTTGCTGTTATAGCTACCCACCTTCACACCCGTTGGCAACAACGTTGGTCTGCTCTGCTCAATAACAAACTTAGTTCTATTAAACCGAGTATAGGTTACTGGCCGTCTTCTTGTCACCAGTGTCGAGGTTGGGAGACTACTCTCTCCCGCCTTCGCATTGGCCACACTCGTCTTACTCATGGATATCTCATGGAGAGGCGCCCTGCTCCTCTCTGTGAGAATTGTCAGGTTCCAGTATCGGTCAGCCACATTCTGTTAGACTGCCCACTCTATCAACAAGCACGCAGAATTTACCTCCAATGTCGTCTTCGCTCTGCTGCTCTCTCTTTACCTTCCCTTAAATAACAAAAAAAGGCACAATACCTTGATTGGAACGATACACAAATAACCCGCACATAGAAGAGAGGAGCTTACGACAACGTTTTGGTCCGACTTGGACCATTTACAAAGTGACACTAACCAGAAGTGGAGCAGGATGGCTATATATAGGCAGGAAGAGGTAGTGGTGGTGGTAGTAGTAGTAGTAGTAGTAGTAGTAGTAGTGGTAGTAGTGGGGAACTAAGGAGGAGGAGCCAGTCAAATATAAAGAAAGGGGAGCACTGCAAGGGAGCTAGGTGCCCACAGAGGGAGAGCAAGTGCACAGAGGTGGGAGGAAGGGGAAGTGATGAAATAAATAATGAAGGAACAGAAACACGAGACAGAAGAAAGACAAAAAAAGGAAAGAGGAAAGGGGAAGAGGGAGAAGAAGAAAAAATGAGGAATCAGGTTAAGTCATGGGTGTTCTGAAGTTTGGAGCATTTTACAATGTAGTGGGAGAGGGAGGCATCTACAGAGACGAAGCCAGGGCTAAGATTCATACAAGGAAAGTTGTGTATTAGAGAGGATTCAACTAGACGGCGACTGTTTGAGTTGGAAGTAGGGAAGACAGTTTTAGCAGAAGACCAGTCAATAGGATGGCTATGATCTCTGACGTGACAGAAAAGAGCACTGTTAGTATCGGCAAGCCTAACACTATTTTTGTGCTCCCTAAGTCTGTCAGAAAGAGATCGGCTAGTTTCTCCAAAGTATTGAAGAGGACAGGAGGAGCAAGAAATAGAGTATACACCAGGAACATCTGTAGAGGGAGGAGAGGTATGAATGAGATTAGTGTGAAGAGTGTTAGTCTGGCAGAAAGTAAGCTTATGTTAGGCTTGCTGACACTAACAATGCTCTTTTCTGTCACGTCAGAGATCACAGCCATCCTATAGACTGGTCTTCTGCTAAAACTGTCTTCCCTACTTCCAACTTTAACAGTCGCCGTTTTGTTGAATCCTCTCTAATACACAACTTTCCTTGTATGAATCTTAGCCCTGGCTTCGTCTCTGTAGATGCCTTCCTCTCCCACTACATTGTAAAATGCTCCAAACTTCAGAACACCTGTGACTTAACCTGATTCCTCATTTTTTCTTCTTCTCCCTCTTCCCCTTTCCTCTTTCCTTTTTTTGTCTTTCTTCTGTCGCGTGTTTCTGTTCCTTCATTATTTATTTCATCGCTTCCCCTTCCCCCCACCTCTGTGCACTTGCTCTCCCTCTGTGGGCACCTAGCTCCCTTGCAGTGCTCCCCTTTCTTTATATTTGACTGGCTTCTCCTCCTTAGTTCCCCACTACTACTACTACTACTACCACTACTACCACTACTACTACCACCACCACCACCACCACCACCACCACCACCACCACCACTACTACCACCACCACTACTACCACCACCACTACTACCACCACCACTACTACCACCACCACTACTACCACCACCACTACCACCACTACCACCACTACCACCACCACCACCACCACCACCACCACCACCACCACCACCACCACCACCACCACCACCACCACTACCACCACTACCACCACCACCACTACCACCACCACCACTACCACCACCACCACTACCACCACCACCACCACTACCACCACCACCACCACCACCACCACCACTACCACCACCACCACTACCACCACCACCACTACCACCACCACCACTACCACCACTACCACCACCACCACTACCACTACCACCACCACCACTACCACTACCGCCACCGCCGCCGCCGCCACTACTATGACCACTACTACTACCACCCCCATCCCCCCCCATCCCCACCACCACCACCCCCACCCCCACCACCCCCACCACCCCAATAACCCTCTTCCCCACCCCCACCACCCCAATAACCCTCTTCCCCACCCCCACCACAACCCCCCCCCCCTCCTGCCTATACATTATATAGCCGTCCTGCTCCTCTTCTGGTTAGTGTGACTTTGTAAATGGTCCAAGTCGGACCGAAACGTCGTCGTAAGCTCCTCTCTTCTATGTGCGGGTTATTTGTGTATTTACCTTCCCTTCTTGCTGATGGACCCACCTTTCATCCGGACTCTCTCATTGACTTTTTGACAACAACTGACTTACTCCACAAACTCTGATGATGATACCTTTAGCACTCCCCTCAGCCCTTTCTACCTCAATCTCTTGCTAACCTCTACCCTCTCACTACCCCCTGCCCCACTGTTTTTTGTAACCTACTAATCATCCCTCTCCCCTTCTGCCGCCCGATACCCTCGCTTCCTTCCCTGCCCTGTAGCGCTGTATAGCCCTTGTAGTTTAGCGCTTCTTTTTGATTATAATAATAATATACAGGAAGGCCCCACTTATACGGCGGGTTAGGTTCCAGGCTACCGCCGTAAAGCGGAAATCGCCGTAAAGTGGAACACCCTTTTTTTCCACTTATAAATGCATACAAACACTAGATAACAAGTTTACACTAACATATATTAAGTTAGCAATAGAACCAGGCATCAAAAAACAATAAAAAGGTACAATACACACATAGTGCACTCATTACTTACCTTAAAATATTTATAGTCTTAATCTAGGGTGAGACAAGTAGTATTTATTGTAAGAAATCAAGTGTGGTATGTATTGTAATAGCCTCACCAGGCCACCCCACCCACACATACTATTCTATGATATTTAAGCATCCCAGAGCGATAAAATGTATATACAGTTCACTCATTACTTACCTTAAAATATTTGTAGTCTTAATGTAGGGTCAGGAGTAAGTAAATGAGATAAAACGAATAAATGAGAGAAAGAAAGAATGAATACATGAGAGGGGGCAGGCGCAGTTATGTAAACAAACCAGGCGAAGGTAAGTTTTGTAAACAAACGAAGTGTACACGTCTGGTTTGTGTACAAGTTACATTGTGTACAGGTTGTCTCTACATTGATACGGTAGAATTAATAAAGAAGAACACTCCCATTCTCATGTAACATCATTTTGAGAAGAAATGAAGCTCTGAGTGAAGGCAATGGAAATAAGTCACACTGACTTTTTTGGGTTATCCTAGGTTCTCTACACGTATGTTGTTATGTATGATAATCTATGTAACTGTATTTGTGTATACCTGAATAAACTTACTTACATACATACGAAAGGAATAATTTTCTACAGTTACCCCCAGTAACACATTTACTCTTATGTTAGATTAGAGAAAATGTTATTCTTGGCGTCACTTGTACAAGTTATGTGGCTCCCACATCTTATATTTATGTTTATTTATTCTATTGTGGGGTGTATTTATCATCTTTTTATGTTATGTATCGTGTTTATTATATAATTTTGAAAAAAATATCATGGATGGATTAATGAAAATGTGTATATTACCGTAATATACGACATTTAATGAGACTCGGTATTGTTATTATCACCACTTGTGCAAGTCGTCTGCTACGACATCTCACATTTGTTTATTTATTCTACTGTGGGGTGTATTTATCTTATTTATATGTTATGCATCGTGTTTATTATATGATTTTGAAAAAAATATCATGGATGGATTAATGAAAATGTGTATATTACCGTAATATACCACATTTAATGAGACTCAGTATTGTTATTATCACCACTTGTGCAAGTCGTCTGCTACGACATCTCACATTTGTTTATTTATTCTACTGTGGGGTGTATTTATCTTATTTATATGTTATGCATCGTGTTTATTATATAATTTTGAAAAAAATATCATGGATGGATTAATGAAAATGTGTATATTAACGTAATATACGACATTTAAATGACTCGATGTATGTAAGTTTATTTAGGTACAGGTATACATAAGTATAATTATCAGAGTATATATAAAATATGAAATAACTTTTAAAAACATTTGAAATTTTGGAGTTTCCAGACAAAATGGAGAGACTTAGTGCTTACTGAGCTCATGGAGAATGTAAACAAACAGGGTGGGGCACGGTGACCGTATTAGAAAGTCAGGTGGGGGGAGCCGTATAGTGAGTTTTGGTCATAATTTGAAATGTCCGTATTAGCGGAACGCCGTAAAGTGAAACGCCGTAAAGCGGGGCCTTCCTGTACATTATTTAAGTATGCATACTGGTCAGAGAGCCTGTCGTAAGTCCGAGTCATTGGTAAACGAGTACGTCGGTAAGTGAGGAGAAGCTGTACTAATCATTCTGAGCTTTGAAATAACAGTTTAACGATGGTTATTTCAAAGATCATGTAAGTTACAACATTTTTATTTGCATAAACATTTCATGAAGTATGAAAGTTTGAAAAGTTTATTACGCTGAAGAAATGAAGCTTTTAAATCAGGCCTTGTTTCAATAATCATACTGGTTGTGGTATCTTAGCGGTGGGTGACTTTCTTACACACCAACAATTTTTTTTTTTTTTTTTTTTTCAACAAATTGGCCATATCCCACTGAGAGGTGTGGTGACCTAGAAAGAAAAACAAAAGTTTTTCTTTTTAACCCTAGTAATGTGTACAGGAGAAGGGGTTACTAGCCCCTTGCTTCTCACATTTTAGTCGCCCCTTATGACACGCATAGCTGATGTAGGAAGAGTTCTGTTCCACTTCCCCGTGGAGATAAGAGAAAATAAAGAACGTGAACTATTAACAAAATTGAAGAAAACCCAGATGTGTGTTAGTATATATCTTCTTTCAACAAATTGGCTGTATCCCACTGAGGCAGGGTGGCCCAGATGGAAAAACGAAAGTTTCTCTTTTTAAATTTAGTAATATAAACAGAAGAATGGGTTACTAGCCCCTTACTCCTGGCATTTTAGTTGCGTTTTACGATACACATTGTTCACGGAGAAAGAACTCTGTTCCATATCCCCATGGAGATAAGAGGAAATAAACAAGAGCAAGAAGTAGTAAGGAAATAGAAAGAGGGGCATATGTATATATGTGCTTGTCTATGCATGTGCACTATGACCTAAGTGTAAGTAGAAGTAGCAAAACATACCTGAAATCTTGCGTGTTTATGAGACAGACAAAAAACACCAGCAATCCTACCATCATGTAAAACAATTACAGGCTTCCATTTCACACTCACTTGGCAGGACGGTAGTGCCTTCCTGTGTGGCTGCTGTCTCAACCTATTGCCTTAAACACCAGCAGTTATTATCCTTTAATATTTGCTATTAAACTACAATTTGGAGAGGAAATTTTTGACTATTTGGTCTTTCTTGGATCATTATGAAGTCACATTACTGGTTGTGACTTGATAATGGTTTAGGGCAGTCAGTAATGTTGTATAATGTTTCCCCTATAATTGTTGGCTAATGGTGAATTGTTCAAGCCATTATACTGTGACTGTTATTCTTCATCCCTTTACATATTTTGAGAATTTCATCCAGGTTTCATCTTTAGACTGGGCAAAAGGCATTGGACATTGGCTGGATATGTTTGAAGAAAGGATATAATATCACTTTGTGTAATTTGTAAAGTTAACACAATATATTTATGTACAGTATTATGTATTGTATTCTTTGATTGTTACACATTATTTGTATTAATTTGAAAAATGTTAATGATTTGTGTGTTGCTGTAGGTTAAAGAAGCTTACATAAACTTCCTCAACCACTGTTACATCGACACTGAAGTTGAAATGAAAGAAATCTATAATTCTCATCATATTTGGAGTTTGTTTGAGAAGTCATTCCTGGTAGATATGGGTCGAGTAGCCACTGCTCCTCCTGACCGAAGATATGCTGACAAGTAAGTTCTGTTACTCTTTACGTAGATAACTTGCGCATAGGACACTGAAACTTATGATGACATTTCAGTCTGACTTAACCATTAACTAGTTACATTCATGTGAATAGTCATGCTTGTGTGACTTGTTAATGGTTCAAATTGGACCAAAACATTGTCATAAGTTTCAGTCTCCTAAGTGTGGGTTATTTGTGTCTTGTTTTAGTCATGGTATTGTGTCTTTTTATTCTTTCTGTTTCTGTTTGTTTATGAAAAGTGTAGTTCATGCAGTATGAATAGAATATTCCTCGTTTTTTAGTTTTGATTGAGGTAGCAGAACTCTGTTTCCACAGACATTTAATATTCGGTTTCTTGGGCTGATTCATTGCCATGAGTATTAAGTACTGAGCAGTGAAATGGAGGTGACCTGCTACACCCTGCAGTCGTTGGTGTCTTAGTACAGTGGAACCTCGACTTACAAGTTTCCCTACTTATGAGTTTTTTGAGATAGGAGCTGTCACTCTGTCAGTTTTTTGCTCTGAATTATGAGCCAACATCCAAGTTACAAGCACGCTTCCCCCACTTCCCTCTTAACCCACAACCTGCACACCTTGCTTGTTTATCTTCTTCTTTCAACAAACTGGCTGTATCTCACTGATGCAGGGTGACCCAGAAGGAAAAACGAAAGTTTTTCTTTTTAAATTTAGTAATATAAACAGAAGAAGGGGTTAGTAGCCCCTTGTTCCTGGTATTTTAGTCACCTCTTACGACATGTATGGCTTACAGAGGAAGAATTCTGTTCCACTTTCCCATGCGAGATAAGTGGAAATAAACGAGAACAAGAACTGGTAAGAAAGAAGAAAACCAGAGGGATTTGTATATAACTGCATGTACATGTATGTGTAGTGTGACCTAAGTGTAAGTAGAAGTAGCAAGACGTACCTGAAATCTTGCATGTTTCTTCTTCTTTAGGTTAAAGCATTGGCTTAAGCCGGTGGGAGAATTGGACCTGCCTTGCATGGGTCAGTAGGTCTTCTGCAGTGTTCCTTCTTTTTTATGTTCTTGTGTTCTTTCTTTCAAAGCACCGACCATATCCCACCAAGGCGGGGTGGCCCAAAAGCAAAAACAAAAGTTTCTCCTTTTACATTTAGTAATATATGTATACAGGAAAAAGAATTACTAGCCCATTGCTCCCAGCATGATAGTCGCCTCTTTCGACACGCATGGCTTACGGAGGAAGAATTCTGTTCCACTTCCCCATGGAGACAAGAGGAAATAAATAAGAACAAGAACTAGTAAGAAAATAGAAGAAAACCCAGAGGGGTGGGCATATATATGCATGTGTAGTGTGACCTGAGTGTAGGTAGAAGTAGCAAGACGTACCTGAAGTCTTGCATGTTTATGAGACAAAAAAGTCACCAGCAATCCTACCATCATGTAAAACAATTACAGGTTTCTGTTTCACACTCACTTGGCAGGGCAGTAGTACCTCCCTGAGTGGTGGTTGTCTGCAACCTACTACCTAGGTCTATATAACATACTGAAGTTAAAGTTTAATTCCCTTTGAAATGGTGTTTCAATAAGTTTAAGCAATGTAGTCATAGACAAAAATAAGCATTAAAATATGTTGTATTCAGTAAATTCAGCATTTACTACCTCCTGTTGTAGGTTGTTTCACTTTCTACACTGTGATAAACTTTCTAGTATATTTTCAGTACCTCTTGTTTGGTATAGAGTTATGGCTTCTCTGCTCTTGTTGTAAAGACATCTTCCTCTTTTATAGCCTTATACTATGTGAGGTAAAAAACCTTCACTTTAAAGAAGGGGTTTGGGATATTGGCTGTTGGGTGTGACATCTAAACTGTCATGTCTGGGCACTTCTGCAAAGACAGTGATTATGTGTAAATGATGGTGACAGTGTTTCTTTCTTTTTTGGGTCACCCTGCTTCAGTGGGAGATGGTCGGCATGTTAAAAAAAAAAATGTAATTATCATGTCTTCTCTTACTAAGCTTCTGGTTTTATGATGATCACACTCAATTCTCTTTGAAATATGTTCATGGTTCTCTGGCCATCTACACTTTTGTTTATGTCTATTCATGTTTCAGTCCATAAAATTGATGAGGGAAAAAAAGGTGAGTGGTGCATTGAGGTATATGTGGAGACAAAAAAACTTTATCAGTGGAGGCAAAGAAGGGATTGTATGAAAGTACACTGGTACCAACACTCTTATATGGGTGTGAAGCTTGGGTTGTAAATGCTACAGCAAGGAGGCAGTTGGAGGCAGTGGAGATGTCCTGTCTAAGGGCAATGTGTGGTGTAAATATTATGCAGAGAATCAGAAGTGTGGAAATTAAGAGAAGGTGTGGAGTTAATAAAAGTATTAGTCAGAGGGCTGAAGAGGGGTTGTTGAGGTGATTTGGTCATTTAGAGAGAATGGATCAAAGTAGAATGACATGGAGAGCATATAAATCTGTAGGGGAAGGAAGGCGGGGTAGGGGTCATTCTCAAAAAGGTTGGAGGGAGGGAGTAAAGGAGGTTTTGTGGGTGAGGGGCTTGGACTTCCAGCAAGTGTGCACGAGCGTGTTAGATAGGAGTGAATGGAGATGAATGGTTTTTGGGACATGTTGAGCTGTTGGAGTGTGATCAGGGTAATATTTAGTGAAGGGATTCAGGGAAACCAGTTATTTTTATATAGCCGGACTTGAGTTCTGGAAATGGGAAGTACAATGTCTGCACTTTAAAGGATGGGTTTGGGATATTGGCAGTTTGGAGGGATGTGTAATAGGATGGTAGATATGTATAATTGGGCCCTGATATTATCTTCTATAGGGAGTTTATTATATTATTCAGGTCACTTTTTATATTGTATCTTTATATATGCTTCTAAGCTGTTGTATCTGGGCGCCTCTGCAAAAACAGTGATTATGTATGAGTGAGGTGAAAGTGTTGAATGATGAAAGTATTTTCATTTTGGGGATTTTCTTTCTTTTTGGGTCACCCTGTCTAGGTGTTGAAAAAAAAAAAGTTTCAATACCATCATTTCAAATTTAGCACCATGGCTTAATTGTTTCAAGCTGATGTCCTTTATCAGATAAGCAAAACAATTTTTGGTTTCAGTGTTAAGTCCTGGTTTTTATGCTGCCTGATTAATCTACAGGATTCTGAATAGCTTTCAGATTTGTATGTAGGATGTTCTATTTTGCAGACTTCTTTCTGTACTCCAATCTTTTCTTCCTTTCATTGTGTGCTTCCTATTTCATGCATTTTTCTTTACATATATGTTGTATTGTGCAGTGTTAGGGATCTTATTTAAACCACTTATTCCTTCCCTTTCTTACTCTCTCCCAACAACCTTCACAATTATGATTGTACCATGTTTGGGGCCATTTCTGTCCATTATTCTTACCACTCTTGATTTTCAGTTGGAGTACCAAAAGATACTATTGCTAATCTGTCTTTATTCCTGGTAACTGCTAGTAGCTCCTCTTTCAGTTTTATCTTCAAAACAGCATTGCCTGTCTTGGCACTGCCATTGTCTGATGTTGTTAGATATATTGCTCTGTTTTTTTCTTCTTTCTTTCAACACACTAGCTGTATTTTACCAAGGCAGGGTGGCCCAAAAAGAAAAACAAAAGTTTCTCTTTTTAAATTTAGTAATATATACCAGAGAAAGGGTTACTAGCCCCTTGCTCTCAGCATTTTAGTCACCTCTTACGACATGCATGGCTTAAGGAGGAAGAATTCTGTTCCACTTCCCCACAGAGACTTTTTTTTTTTTTCATTCTTCTGTATTTTCTTAGCTTAATTCACCTTTGTTGTTGTTAACTGATCCTAGAGCTACTGTCTGGCAACACATTCTGTCTTTCCCCCTCTCTGCCTCAGTGGCACTTCATCTTGAACATAAATATTTTCCACTTTAAAATGTACTACATGAGAGTACTTTTATATCTCATTTTGGCCCATAGGTGTCAGTCTGAAACAATAGTCACCACTATCTGCCCTTTCTTATACATTTGCAAGAAAAGTATGCACACTTTACAATGTATATACGTGGCATGATTGAGCCGAGGAGGGTGTTGATTTTGGGAGTGTGTGTGCCTGTGTGTATGTACAATACTTATGTACGGTAAGATTTTTTTATTTTTTTTTTTTAACACATCGGCTGTTTCCCACCAAGGCAGGGTGACCCAAAAAGAAAGAAAAATACTTTCATCATCATTCAATACTTTCACCATCACTCATACATGATCACTGTCTTTGCAGTGGCGCTCAGATACGACAGTTTAGAAGTCTCCCAAACTGTTAATATCCCAAACCCCTCCTTTACAGTGCAGGCATTGTACTTCCTATTTCCAGGACTCAAATCTGGCTAACAGATTTCCCTGAATCCCTTCACAAAATGCTTGCTGGAAGTCCAAGCCTCTCGCCTACTAAACCTCCTTTTCCTCCTCCCTCCACCCTTTTCGAGAGTGACCCCTGCCCCACCTTCCTTCCCCTACAGATTTATATGCTCTCCAAGTCATTGTACTTTGTTCCATTCTTTCTAAATGACCAAGCCACCTCAACAACCACTCTTCAGCCCTTTGACTAATCCTTTTAGTAACTCCACACCTCCTCCTAATTTCCTCACTCTGAATTCTCTGCATAATATTTACACCACACATTGCCCTTAGGACATCTCCACTGCCTCCAGCTGCCTCCTTGGTGCAGCATTTACAACCCAAGCTTCAAACCCATATAAGAGTGTTGGTACCACTATACTTTCATACATTCCCTTCTTTGCCTCCATGGATAACATTTTTTGTCTCTATAAATACCTCAATGCACCACTCACCTTTTTGCCTTTATCAATTCTAAAAGCACAGTATCATCAGCAAAAAGTAGCTGTGTCAGCTCCCATTTTGCATTTGATTCCCCATAATTTAATCCCTCCCCCTCCCCAGCACCCTAGGATATACTTCTTTTACAACCCCATCTATAAATATATTAAACAATCATGGTGACATTACACATCCCTGTCTAAGACCTACTTTTACTGGGAAGTAATCTCCGTCTAAGACCTACTTTTACTGGGAAGTAATCTCCGTCTCTCCTACACGCCCTAATGTGAGCCTCACTATCCTCATAAAAACTCTTTACAGCATTTAGTAACTTACTACCTATTCCATACAATTGCAACATCTTCCACATTGCTTCCCTATGCATTCTGTCATATGCCTTTTCCAAATCCATGAATGCAATGAAAACCCTACCTTAATCTAAATACTGTTCACATATATGCTTCAATGTAAACACTTGATCTTCACATCCCCTACCCACTCTTAAGCCTCCCTGTTCATCTGCAATCCTACTCTGTGTCTAACCTCTAATTCTTTCAGTAATAACCCTACCATTCACTTTAGCTGGTATACCCAGTAAACTTATTCCCCTATAATTTTTACACTCTCTTTTGTCCCCCTTCCCTTTATATAAAGGAACTATGCACGCTCTCTGCCAATCCCTAGGTACCTTCCCCTCTTTCATACATTTGTTAAACAAAAATACCAACCACTCCAACACTATATCCGCCCCTGGTTTTAACATTTCTGTCATGATCCCGTCAGTTCCAACTGTTTTACCTCCCTTTCATTCTACTTAATGCCTCACGCACCTCCCCCTACACTCACATCCTGCTCTTTTTCACTCCTAAAAGATGTTATACCTCTCTGGCCAATGCATGAAATTACTGCCTCCCTTTCTTCATCGACATTTGGAAATTCCTCAGTGTATTCCCGCCATTTACCCAATACCTCCATTTCCTCATCAACTATTGTTATTCTCTATAAAATGCATTTTGTGTTAATATTTTTGGGTGTCTAGAATGGTTTAATTGGATTTACATTATTTCTTATGGGAAATATTAACAAAAAGTACATTTTATAGAGAATAACAATAATTTTGCATACAGAAAAGGGACTACTAAATTTGAGGGTCCACTGTATATTAAAAGATACATAAGTACTTTTCTTGAAAACAGTTGGTAACACTTACTTGTGTCTTACAGAGCACTGGAGAACTATGTGATCAACTCACTCATGACAATCATCACAACATTCTTCAACAGTCCATTCTCAGATCAGAGTCAAACTATTCAGGTAAGATATTTAGAATCCATGAAAAATAACATTTATACTGTGGCATATGCAAAATTTAAGGACATGTGCTTCTGTCCAGATATAGTGTAAAGTTGCTTTAAGTTGTAAGGACCAGATTGCATCCTGAACTTTATTTTTGTATGCAGTATATGGAATGGCTTAATGGTGTAAAGCCAAGAAAATTAGTCACTATATATCTTGACAAATTTGTGAACAGGAAGTTTTTTTTTTTAACTCGCCAGCCATTTCCCACCGGGGTAGGGCAACTCGAAACAGAGGATGTTCATCCAATCACTGTTTTTCCAGAAGCTTGTTAAGATAACATTTCAGATGGCCTTCTGAACTGCAGCACTTCCACCCCTCCTTCAGGGTGCAGACACTGTACTTTCCACTTCCAGGTAGCCAGTTTCTCATAATTGTTACAATGAAGCCAACAGCATATGAAGTCAAAAATCACTGGCTTTCACTCCTGTGTAAAAGGCTCACATAAGCATTCAAAGGCTCACATAAGCATTCAGAACTCCTTTAACCTCCCTCCCCCTCCAACCTTTCTTGGAATGTTAACTGGAATGACTCTTACCCCTCCTTCCCTCCTCCCCAGATTTATACACCTGTGTAGTCTCCTGTTTTGCTCTTTCTCTGTTTGTTCAAACCTCTTTGATAGCCCTTCCTCTGCCCTCTTAATATTTTCATTGACCCTCACACCTCCCAGGGGCATAGCCAGGGGGAAGGAAAAGCAAGCTGTTTTGCCAGGTTCCATTCCTTCTAGGGGGACCCGGACACATTCATAGAACACAGTAGTGAAGCATGGCACTTGACCTAATGACAAGTCAGACTTGCACCCACTCTTGTACCTGTGTTAATCTAGTTTTTAAAGCTATTAAGATGAATTAAAGATAAATAGAGTAGTGGTCATATTAGGTTATTATAAGTCAAACAATGCTGACCTCTCCTTAAGAGGTTGGAATGCACTACTAAAGGGATCTCTAGGTCTCGATAATTTCTAGATGAATGAAAGGCTTATTTTTTAACCACAGTCAGTGAATTAATGAAAGCATACCTGTTATCCAGTCATAAGAACATAAAAATGGAGGAACATAGGCCTACTGGCCCATGCTAGGCAGGTCCTTCTCAAGCCTAGTCCTTCTCACTCATATATTTGCCCAACCTAATTAACATGAGAATAAGAATGGAGGAACACTGCAGTAGATTCATTGGTTCATACAAGGGCTTTCTCAAATCCAAATATTTTTGCTCACATATTTATGTATTTCAAATCTTTTGCTGTGTTCACCCTTACATGCACTATTTACAGATTACTTGCCCTATATATTATTTTTAAATTATGTAAAACTTCATTATTTATGTGATCAGCAATATAAATTTTAATTTGTTACATTTTTACAATAAAAGCCAAATTCTAAGGACATTCTTGGTGTCCTTATAAATCAGCCTACACCCTGCTCCTTATAAATGTTATACACTTTTTTTATTTTTTGTTAGAGAGGGAGAGGGGGGTTGTAGATGAATGGTTCAAAGAACCGACACGTTAAATTAGACACATGTGCAACTCTTGGGTATCTTTATTGAGGAAACGTTTCGCCACACACAGTGGCTTCATCAGTCCATACAAAGGATAAACTTGAAGAACAGGAGGAGAATGAGGTAATCAGTCCCTCAACCTTGAGTCGATGTGGTCAGTCCATCAATCTTGAATAGAATACGGCATTTGAGCGGAGAAGCAGCTTATAAACCGTATGGCAGGAGAGGTGCAGCAGTCGTAGGTGGTGTTACATTTGTCCAATGTGGAAGTAGGTCGTGCCCAAGGGTTAGGCAAGCGAAGAATTCCCAAGTATTAAGATCCCAAGAAGTTGCAGTGTCTGACCATTCATCTGCAATCCTGTCAGACACTGCAACTTCTTGGGATCTTAATACTTGGGAATTCTTCGCTTGCCTAACCCTTGGGCACGACCTACTTCCACATTGGACAAATGTGACACCACCTACGACTGCTGTACCTCTCCTGCCATACGGTTTATAAGCTGCTTCTCCGCTCATATGCCGTATTCTATTCAAGATTGATGTACTGACCACATCGACTCAAGGTTGAGGGACTGATTACCTCATTCTCCTCCTGTTCTTCAAGTTTATCCTTTGTATGGACTGATGAAGCCACTGTGTGTGGCGAAACGTTTCCTCAATAAAGATACCCAAGAGTTGCACATGTGTCTAATTTAACAACAGGGAGAGGGGGGCCTGACTATGTGCTTAGTGTCATATTGTTGATAGTGTACAGTACTAATAAGTTGACAAATAAGACACATTAGTAACACTTGGCTATCTCTGTTGTTGAAACATTTTGCCTGTATAACAAACTTCAACTGTATTTGACTAAAGTTTGTTGTGTTGGCAAAATGTTTCAACATTAAAGATGCCCAAGTGTTGCAAATGTCTTATTCATCAATGTACCTTATCCCAGACCCCAAGATGGCTGGTTATGCCCCTTCTATCTCCTAATCTCCAAGCTCTGAATTCTTTGCATCATAGTCACACCACACATTGCCCTCAAACATGATTTCTGTTTTGCCTCCTACTTCCTCTTCGGTATAATGTTTAAAACCTATGCTTGACACCAATATAGCAGCCATGGTACAACTAGACACTTGCAGTCCCCTTTTTACCTTCAAGGGTAAACTTCTCTGTCTCCATAGATGCCTCAGTGTATCACCCACTTTTTCTTCCTCATCATTTCTGTGACTTGTTGTTCATAGACCCATCCATTGGCAAGTGTTGGTACCACTATACTTTCATACATTCCCTTCTTTGCCTCCATGGATAAAATTTTTTGTCTCCACATACCTCAACTCACCACTCACCTTTTTTTCTTCATCAATTCTGTGGTTGACCTCATCCTTCATAAACCCATCTGCTGACAAGTCAACTCCCAAATATCTGAAAACATTCACTTCTTCCATACTCCCTCTCTCCAATGTGATATTCAGTTTTTCTTTCTCTAAATCATTTGATACCCTCATCACCTTTCTTTTATCCGTGCTCAATTTCAACTTTCTACCTTTACACACCCTCCCAGACACATCCACTAACCTTTGCAACTTTTCATTAGAATCTCCCATAAGCACAGTATCATCAGCAAAAAGTAACTGTGTCAACTCCCATTTTGTATTTCATTCTGCATAATTTAATCCCACCGCTCTCCCCAACACCTTAACATTTACTTCTTTTACAACCCCATCTATAAATATTTTAAACAACCATGGTGATATTACACATCCCTGTCTAAGACCCTCTTTTACCAGGAAGTAATCTCCCTCTCTTATACACACCCTAATGTGAGCCTCACTATCCTCATAAAAACTCTTTACAGCATTTAGTAACTTATTACCTATTCCATACACTTGTAGCATCTGCCACATTGCTCCCTTATCCACTCTATCATATGCCTTTTCTAAATTCATAAATGCAATGAAAACTTCCCTACCTTTTTCCAAATACAGTTCACATATATGCTTCAATGTAAACACTTGATCCACACATCCCCTACTCGCTCTAAAGCCTCCTTGCTCATCTGCAATCCTACTCTCTGTCTTAGCTCTTTTCCTGGTAAACTCGGTAGGGGTCGTCCTTTTCAAGGACGACCCCTACCCCTCCTTCCCTCCCCTACAGATTTAAATGCTCTCCATGTCATTCTACTTTGATTCATTCTCTCTAAGTGATCAAACCACCTCAACAACCCCTCTTCAGCCCTCTGACTAATACTTTTATTAACTCCACACCTTCTCCTAATTTCCACACTCCCAATTTTCTGCATAATATTTACACCACACATTGCCCTTAGACAGGACATCTCCACTGCCTCCTCGCTGCTGCATTCACAACCCAAGCTTCACACCCATATAAGAGTGTTGGCACTACTATACTTTCATACATTCCCTTCTTTGCCTCCATAGATAATGTTATTTGTCTCCACATATACCTCAATGCACCACTCACCTTTTTTCCCTCATCAATTCTATGATTAACCTCATCCTTCATAAATCCATCCACCAACACGTCAACTCCCAAATATCTGAAAACATTCACTTCTTCCATACTCCTCTTTCCCAATTTGATATCCAATTTTTCTTTATCTAAATCATTTGATACCCTCATCACCTTAGTCTTTTCTATGTTCACTTTCAACTTTCTACCTTTACACACACTCCCAAACTCGTCCACTAACCTTTGCAATTTTTCTTTAGAATCTCCCATAAGCACAGTATCATCAGCAAAAAGCAATTGTGTCAATTCCCATTTTGTATTTGATTTCCCATAATTTAATCCCACCCCTCTCCCGAACACCCTAGCATTTACTTCTTTTACAACCCCATCTATAAATATATTAAACAACCATGGTGACATTACACATCCCTGTCTAAGACCTACTTTTACCGGGAAGTAGTCTTCCTCTCTTCTACACACCATAACCTGAGCCTCACTATCCTCATAAAAACTCTTTACAGCATTTAGTAACTTACCACCTATTCCATATACTTGCAGCATCTTCCACATTGCTCCCCTATCCACTCTCTCATATGCCTTTTCAAAATCCATAAATGCAATAAAAACTTCCCTACCTTTATCTAAATACTGTTCACATATATGCTTCAATGTAAACACTTGATCTACACATCCCCTACTCAGTCTAAAACCTACTTGCTCATCTGCAATCCTAAATTCTGTCTTACCACTATTTCTTTCAGTTATAACCCTACTGTACACTTTTCCTGGTATACTCAGTAATCTTATTCCTCTATAATTTTTACAATCTCATTTGTCCCCCTTCCCTTCATATAAAGGGACTATACATGCTCTCCGCCAATCCCTAGGTACCTTCCCCTTTTTCATACATTTATTAAACAAAAATACCAACCACTCCAACACTATATCCCCCCCTGCTTTTAACATTTCTGTCATGATCCCGTCAGCTCCAGCTGCTTTACTCCCTTTCATTCTACGTAATGCCTCGCACACCTCCCCCACACTCACATCCTGTTCTTCTTCATTCCTAAAAGATGGTATACCTCCTTGTCCAGTGCATGAAATTACCGCTTCCCTTTCTTCGTCAATATTTAAAAGTTCCTCAAAATATTCTCACCATCTACCCAAAACCTCCATCTCCCCATCTACTGTTCCCCTACTCTGTTTTTAACTAACAAATCCATTTGTTCCCTAGGCTTTCTTAACTTGTTTAACTCCAAAATTTTTTCTTATTTTCATTAAAATTTCTTGACAGTGCCGCTCCCACTCTATCATCTGCTCTCCTTTTGCGCTCTCTCACCACTCTCTTCACTTTTCTTTTACTCTCCATATACTCTACTCTTCTTACAGTACTTCTGCTTTGTAAAAACCTCTCATAAGCTAACTTTTTCTCTTTTATCACAACCTTTACTTCATTCCACCAATCACTCCTCTTTCCTCCTGCACCCAACCTCCTATAACCACAAATTTCTGCCCCACATTCTAATAGTCCATTTTTAAAACTATTCCAACCCTTTTCAACCCCCTCACTGCTCATACTTGCACCAGTCCACCTTTCTGCCAATAGTTGCTTATATCTCACCCGAACTTCCTCCTCCCTTAGTTTATACACTCTCACCTCCCTCTTACTTGTTGTTGCCATTTTCCTCTTGTCCCATCTACCTCTTACTCTAACTGTAGCTACAACTAAATAATGATCCGATATGTCAGTTGCCCCTCTATAAACGTGTACATCCTGGAGCCTACCCATCAACCTTTTATCCACCAATATATAATCTAACAAACTACTTTCATTACATGCTATATCATACCTTGTATATTTATTTATCCTCTTCTCCATAAAATATGTATTACTTATTACTAAACCTCTTTCTCCACATTGCGCAATTAAAGGCTCTCCATTTTCATTTACCCCTGGCACCCCAAATTTACCTACTACTCCCTCCACAACATTTTTGCCCACTTTAGCATTGAAATCCCCAACCACCATTACTCTCACTCTTGGTTCAAAACTTCCCATGCATTCTCTCAACATTTCCCAAAATCTCTCTCTCTCCTCTACCCTTCTCTCTTCTCCAGGTGCATATACGCTTACTGTATCCCACTTTTCACATCCAACCTTTATTTTACTCCACATAATCCTTGAATTAATACATTTATAGTCCCTCTTTTCCTGCCATAACTTATCCTTCAACATTATTGCTACTCCTTCTTTAGCTCTAACTCTATTTGAAACCCCTGACCTAATCCCATTTATTCCTCTCCACTGAAACTCTCCCACCCCCTTCAGCTTTGTTTCACTTAAAGCCAGGACATCCAGCTTCTTCTCATTCATAACATCCACGATCATCTCTTTCTTATCATTTGCACAACATTCTCGCACATTCAGGCTTCCCACTTTGACAATTTTCTTCTTATTCTTTTTAGTAATTATTACAAGAAAAGGGGTTACTAGCCCATTGTTCCCGGCATTTTAGTTGACTTTTACAACACGCATGGCTTACGGAGGAAAGATTCTTATTCCACTTCCCCATGGATATAAAAGGAAAAATAATAAGACCAAGAACTATTAAGATAAAAATCAAAGAAAACTCAGATGAGTGTGTATAAATAAACATGTACATGTATGTGTAGTTTGACCTAAGTGTAAGTAGAAGTAGCAAGATGTACTTGAAATCTTTCTTGTTTATGAGACAGAAAAAAGACACCAGCAATCTACCATCATGTAAAACAATTACAGGCTTTCGTTTTACACTCACTTGGCAAGATGGTAGTACCTTCCTGTAAATTTATTTCCCTATAATTTTTACAGTCTCTCTTGTCCCCCTTCCCTTTACACATCCTCCCAATTTCTTTCAACTTTTCCAACTTCTATTCAGAATCTCCCAAAAGAACCATGTCATAAGAAAATAGCAACTATGACAACTCCCACTTTGTCAAATTTGTTTTCTTTCACTCCTACACCTCTCCCGAACATGCTATCCTTTACTTCTTGTACAACCCCATCTATGAACATGTTAAACAACCTTAGCTGTATCCCACCAAAGCAGGGTGGCCCTTTTTAGTCGCCCCTTATGACACACATGGCTTACGGAGGAAGAATTCTGTTCCACTTCCCTATAGAGATAAGGGGAAATATAGAACAAGAACTAGTAAGAAAAATAGATATATATAGTTCTACTGTCTTTCAATTATGTCCTAGAATCTGTATTGATAAAACCACTGGATGGCGAAACGTCTACAATAAAGATATCCAGATGTTGCACATGTGTCTTAACTTTCAGAAAAATAGAAGAAAACCCAGAGGGGTGTGTATATATATGTTTGTACATGCATATGTAATGTGACCTAAGTGTAAGTAGTAGCAAGACTTACCTGAAACCTTGCATGTTTACAAGACAGAAAAAAGACACCAGCAATCCTACCATCATGTAAAACAATTACAGGCTTCTGTTTTACACTCACTTGGCAGGACAGTAGTACCTCCCTGGGCAGTTGCTGTCTAACAGCCTACTACCTTAGCCTCACTGTCCACATCAAAACTCTTTACTGCTTTAAGTTACCTATCACCTATTGCATACATTTGCAGTATCTGCCACTTGGCTTCCCTATCCACCATATCATATGCCTTTTCTAAGTCCATAAATGCAACAAAAAGTTCCTTACTTTCATCTAAATATTGTTCTCTTAGATACCTAAATGTAAACACTTCTGCAAATCTCCTACCCTTCCTAAAACCTTGTTCATCTGCAGTTCTGCTTTCTGTCACCCTTTCATTCTTTTAGTACCATATTTTCCAGCATATAAGGTGTGCCTTTTTTCCCCACAAAAAAGCCCTGGAAAATAACTCTGTACCTTATATGCTCAAGGTCAGGGTCAGGGGTAGGCTTTGGATTATGATTTAGTGTAAAGTAAGAGGGAAATAACCCTAGAATTTGATTACTTACTTACTGTTATGATACTTCTCTCGTGCACCTGGGAAAATACTGTGATAACTCTACCATACACTTTACCACCTTTACTATTCTTTCTTCTCATCCATTCTACACTGATGCACATTCAGAAAACCCAACTTCAAAATTTCCCTCTTTTTCATTTTTGGAAATTTATACAGGAGATTGAGTTATTATACCCTTGCGCCCACCCTTTTAATTATCCTTTGCAATACATATTGCTTATGGAGGGAGCATTCTTCTCCACTTTCCCATGGAGATGAAAGGAAACACTGTAAGGAGAAGAACTGTTAAGAAATTTGAAGGAAAGCCAGACGAATGCATATATACATGTGTATGGACAGCCTCATGTATGTAGATGAATGGTTTAGAGAACCGACAAGTTGATAAATTAGACACATGTGCAGCACTTGGGTATCTTTATTGAGGAAACGTTTCGCCACACAGTGGCTTCATCTGTCCATACAAAGGAGAGCGTTGAGGAACAGGAGGACTTTGAGGTAATCAGTCCCTCAGCCTTGAGTCAATGTGGTCAGTCCATCATCTTGAAAAGAATAGGCAAGTGAATTCTTCACTTGCCTAACCCTTGGGCATGACCTACTTCCACATTGGACAGATGTGATACCACCTACAACTGCTGCACCTCTCCTGCCTACGGTATATAAACTACTACTTCGCACATATGCTGTATTCTTTTCAAGATTGATGGACTGACCACATCGACTCAAGGCTGAGGGACTGATTACCTCAAAATCCTCCAGTTCTTCAAAGCTCTCCTTTGTATGGACTGATGAAGCCACTGTGTGGCAAAACGTTTCCTCAATAAAGATACCCAAGTGTTGCACATGTGTCTAATTTATCAACAGCCTCATGTACAATATGATCTAGGTGTAAGTAGTAGTGATGTTTTGCTCTCCTTCAGAATAATGCAACAGAAATATGATCTGTAAATATTGATACAATAGCTATTGACACTGCTTGTGCATGTTCTGTATCACCACCTTGTAGTTTGAGCCTTGGTATCTTATATTTTTTATTCTATTGATGGTCATGTATTCTAAGTAAAATTAAGCATTTTGTTTCTTCTCTCCCTTCCTCACCTCTTAAATTTATTTCTGCATTTTACTGCTTTTAAAGCCCTAAATTAGCAGTCCATTTTGTTTGTTAATGTTAACAAGAAAGATAAGCATAGTCTTGGGCAATGGGTAATGGCACTGGAAGTACTGTATGGGATATAGTAAATCTGTCTCATGACTTATTCAGAGTGAGTACAACTCAGCTCCTTATTAATTATATTCCAAAACAATCTTCACACATGTTGAATTATGCAAAACAACCACAGGGGGAGTTGAATGATAATTCTAGGCCTTTTGTGTTGCAATCAACACAGGAGCTTGCAATATTCCAGGAAGGAAGCGGAAGTCCAAGCAAATTTGTTCAGGGGAACGTTTTTTGCTTGAATGAGCAAAAAACATTCAAAGCTTTATCAAAATGATACAGTATTTGTATTCTTTTAAAAATGCAAAGTTGGAGCCATTTTCTTTATTTTTGGAAAGGGGGTTAATCAAGACTCACTAGCATGTCCTTTGTAATTCCAGTGACAGTTATCGTGCTGAATGAACCACACTGGTTTATCAATTAAGTATTATAATTAATAATAATAATACTAGTAATAATAGTAATAGTAATAATATAATAGTAATAGCAATAATAATAGTAATAGCAGTAATATTAATGGTAATAATAATAATAATAATAATCAACTGACAATGATAGTGTAAATAGTGTCTCAAATTTTTTTAATACATGGAAATAAATTTGGTTTCACTATTGAATTCAGTATCATATTACAATATCAGTAATATTTTAATGGCAGTTGCACATTATATGTCAACATTCGAAGTTGTCATTACTAAAACGGTGCTGCATTATTTATATCTTAATAAAGAGAAATCATGTAACAACACATTATATCATGAGTAGAAAATATGAATGTTTTGATTTGAAATTTTTTTATTTTTTTTTTAACACAGCAGTTTCCCACTGAGTTCTATTTTTATTTTGCATTCCATTGATTTATTAAATTATTGGAACTAGTACAGTATTACTAGAAATATCATGCAGTATTAACAAATAGAAAGAGCATAATAATGTAGTGGCATATTTTCAGTAATTACAGGAAGGCCCCACTTTACGGCACTTCAGTTTACAGCATTTTGCTAATGCATTGGTTTTCAGTTATACCCACTATTCATTTATTTAGACTTCCTACAAAAAATGTATTCACCCCACTCACTGTAAGCTAAGGACAAATATATTTTGAGGTAAGTAATATGTGTACAGTACTGTATATGCATATTTGAGGCCTAACTCTATTCATCACTTAACATATGATAGTGTAAACAAGATATCAGGCTTTTATATACATTTGACGAAAAAAAAATAAAGCTATGATTCACTTTACAGCAGTAGCCCGGAACCTAAGTTGCTGTATAAGCAGGGCCCTCCTGTACAGGAGAAACCAGACAAGCTTATGGTGGCACTAGCATTTTCTAAGGCTACTCAGTTCAGTGACTGACAAGTGAGCATGCAGAGGTTATCCTAGCTAATGAATAAATAATTTTATTCTCAAAATGTATGTGATTCTTGCAAAAGTAAGTGAAATTTATTTAAACATTTTGAGAAGCTCCTGATTATACGTACAGTCCATTTCAGGTAGACTAAAATTAGAATTTAAAATAATTGACATTTATACAGTTGTATAGTTGAAGAGAGATCATTTGACTGCCAAGTATAATAATTCACTTTTCCGAAGATAAGATTATTAAATGTAACGATTATTTTAAGTAACAAAATTCTATATATCAGTATTTAAAATAAAGTGGAACCTTGACTTGTGAGTGCCCCAACATAAGAGTTTTTTTGAGATATGAGCTGTTGCTTTATCGATTTTTTGCTCCGAGTTGTGAGCCAAAATCCGAGTTACGAGTGAGCTTCCCCCTCAAGAGAAGCTCCTTGGCGCTGGTGAGGGGCTCTTGGTCTAGGGAATTGGATCTGTGCTCCAGTTCCCTAAATTAAGCCTGAATGCCTTCCATCCCCTCCCCCTCACAGCCGCTGTATAATCCTACGGGTTTAGCACTTCCCCATTATAATAATATAAAATAGTAACAAGCGAGCTTCAGAACACCACCACTAGTTGGCACAGCGAATGCCACAACATCCGCTGAACAGTGCACGTTTACCTTGCCATGGAAGCATTTCTCTTCTGTTTTACTTGCGTTTTGTGTAGTTATTTTGCCAAATTTCTTTTTTCTGACCATAGGTCCTAAGACAGTAAGTGCAAAGGACAGTGCTGAGAAGAAAAAGAGGATGATGTCCATGGAATTAAAGCATGAAATCATAGAGAAACACAAGCGAGGTGTAAGGGTTGTGCGTTTTAGCATTAAGAGTGTAGCAAGTAAATCGGTGAAAAGCGAAGTGAAAAAAATAAAAAACAAATTGTAGCAGTTAAGCTCAGTGATAAAGTGTAGCATTAAGAGTGTAGCAAGTAAGTTCAGCGATTAAGCAGTAGAAAAAGGACAAAACGAAACGAACTCCTCCTGTTTTGTTGTTGTTGTTGGGGTTGATAGGGCCACTGACAGCATACGCTACTCTACCGGCATCTCTTCTCCTCAGTAAATACATATGTACACTTTATAAAATTAGTTTATTTCTTTACATTCTCTATTGTGTTTTATTATGTTTTTATACAATATTTCTTATTTATTTATAAATATTTCTTATTTATAAATAAGTATACAAGATATGATGTAGGGCGAAATGACAGTAGTTTGTTGGATTATGTATTGGTAGATAAAAGACTGTTGAGTAGACTTCAGGATGTACATGTTTATAGAGGGGCCACAGATATATCAGATCACTTTCTAGTTGTAGCTACACTGAGAGTAAAAGGTAGATGGGATACAAGGAGAATAGAAGCATCAGGGAAGAGAGAGGTGAAGGTTTATAAACTAAAAGAGGAGGCAGTTAGGGTAAGATATAAACAGCTATTGGAGGATAGATGGGCTAATGAGAGCATAGGCAATGGGGTCGAAGAGGTATGGGGTAGGTTTAAAAATGTAGTGTTAGAGTGTTCAGCAGAAGTTTGTGGTTACAGGAAAGTGGGTGCAGGAGGGAAGAGGAGCGATTGGTGGAATGATGATGTAAAGAGAGTAGTAAGGGAGAAAAGTTAGCATATGAGAAGTTTTTACAAAGTAGAAGTGATGCAAGGAGGGAAGAGTATATGGAGAAAAAGAGAGAGGTTAAGAGAGTGGTAAAGCAATGTAAAAAGAGAGCAAATGAGAGAGTGGGTGAGATGTTATCAACAAATTTTGTTGAAAATAAGAAAAAGTTTTGGAGTGAGATTAACAAGTTAAGAAAGCCTAGAGAACAAATGGATTTGTCAATTAAAAATAGGAGAGGAGAGTTATTAAATGGAGAGTTAGAGGTATTGGGAAGATGGAGGGAATATTTTGAGGAATTGTTAAATGTTGATGAAGATAGGGAAGCTGTGATTTCGTGTATAGGGCAAGGAGGAATAACATCTTGTAGGAGTGAGGAAGAGCCAGTTGTGAGTGTGGGGGAAGTTCGTGAGGCAGTAGGTAAAATGAAAGGGTGTAAGGCAGCCGGGATTGATGGGATAAAGATAGAAATGTTAAAAGCAGGAGAGGATTTAGTTTTGGAGTGGATGGTGCTATTATTTAATAAATGTATGGAAGAGGGTAAGGTACCTAGGGATTGGCATAGAGCATGCATAGTTCCTTTGTATAAAGGCAAAGGGGATAAAAGAGAGTGCAAAAATTATAGGGGGATAAGTCTGTTGAGTATACCTGGTAAAGTGTATGGTAGAGTTATAATTGAAAGAATTAAGAGTAAGACGGAGAATAGGATAGCAGATGAACAAGGAGGCTTTAGGAAAGGTAGGGGGTGTGTGGACCAGGTGTTTACAGTGAAACATATAAGTGAACAGTATTTAGATAAGGCTAAAGAGGTCTTTGTGGCATTTATGGATTTGGAAAAGGCGTATGACAGGGTGGATAGGGGGGCAATGTGGCAGATGTTGCAAGTGTATGGTGTAGGAGGTAGGTTACTGAAAGCAGTGAAGAGTTTTTACGAGGATAGTGAGGCTCAAGTTAGAGTATGTAGGAAAGAGGGAAATTTTTTCCCAGTAGAAGTAGGCCTTAGACAAGGATGTGTGATGTCACCGTGGTTGTTTAATATATTTATAGATGGCAAGAGGCGTGGAGTTAAAAGATAAAGAATCACACACAAAGTGGGAGTTGTCACAGCTGCTCTTTGCTGATGACACTGTGCTCTTGGGAGATTCTGAAGAGAAGTTGCAGAGATTGGTGGATGAATTTGGTAGGGTGTGCAAAAGAAGAAAATTAAAGGTGAATACAGGAAAGAGTAAGGTTATGAGGATAAAAAGATTAGGTGATGAAAGATTGGATATCAGATTGGAGGGAGAGAGTATGGAGGAGGTGAACGTATTCAGATATTTGGGAGTGGATGTGTCAGCGGATGGGTCTATGAAAGATGAAGTGAATCATAGAATTGATGAGGGAAAAAGAGTGAGTGGTGCACTTAGGAGTCTGTGGAGACAAAGAACTTTGTCCTTGGAGGCAAAGAGGGGAATGTATGAGAGTATAGTTTTACCAACGCTCTTATATGGGTGTGAAGCGTGGGTGATGAATGTTGCAGCGAGAAGGCTGGAGGCAGTGGAGATGTCATGTCTGAGGGCAATGTGTGGTGTGAATATAATGCAGAGAATTTGTAGTTTGGAAGTTAGGAGGAGGTGCGGGATTACCAAAACTGTTGTCCAGAGGGCTGAGGAAGGGTTGTTGAGGTGGTTCGGACATGTAGAGAGAATGGAGCGAAACAGAATGACTTCAAGAGTGTATCAGTCTGTAGTGGAAGGAAGGCGGGGTAGGGGTCGGCCTAGGAAAGGTTGGAGGGAGGGGGTAAAGGAGGTTTTGTGTGCGAGGGGCTTGGACTTCCAGCAGGCATGCGTGAGCGTGTTTGATAGGAGTGAATGGAGACAAATGGTTTTTAATACTTGACGTGCTGTTGGAGTGTGAGCAAAGTAACATTTATGAAGGGATTCAGGGAAACCGGCAGGCCGGACTTGAGTCCTGGAGATGGGAAGTACAGTGCCTGCACTCTGAAGGAGGGGTGTTAATGTTGCAGTTTAAAAACTGTAGTGTAAAGCACCCTTCTGGCAAGACAGTGATGGAGTGAATGATGGTGAAAGTTTTTCTTTTTCGGGCCACCCTGCCTTGGTGGGAATCGGCCAGTGTGATAATAAATAAATAAAAATGCATTGTTTCAGTGTCTTCCTTATGAAACTAGTGATCTAGTGCAGTTAGCCTCACAAGCACTCCGTTTTCTCTTATAATAAGAGCATGGGAAGATATGGTCAGAGCAGGAGTGGGAATGGCTGCCACCACCCACCACATTATGGCCTATTTTATTCATTCTAGAGTATATATCATGTTTGTATGTTATTTATATTGTTTATTATGTCATATTAGATTAAGTGTGATAGATGCAGTAGAATTGATATTAGCTTTATACTGAAGTACAATGGAACCTCTACTTACGAGTGCCTCCACCTACGAGTTTTTCCAGATACGAGCAGTCGCCCAGTTGATTTTTTGCTTTTAGACGCGAGCGAAATTTCCAGATGTGAGCGGGCCTCAAGGGAGGTTCCTTGATGCTGGTGAGGGGCTCTTGCTCTTGATCTAGGGAATTGGATCTCAGTTGTTTGTTGGACTATCTTACTGAAACTTGGGCAATGTATGATGGGAAGATGCTTTTTAAGTACACCAAAAATGAAAGAAATTAGACCATAAATAAGAGTTCACTTCTCAACCATTAGCTTGCCCTTAGTGGTATATTTTTGTATGTTTTTTTATTGTATTTTCGTTTTTTTGGTCTCATTTGATAGAATCGAAGATATACTACAGGAATAGATATAATTTTGATTGGTTTCACAATGAAAAGTACCTTGAAATTGAGCTCAAAGTAGCAGAAATGTTCGATTCTTTGGTGTTGTTCAAGAGTAAACAAATGATGTCACCGTCCAATTCCTGTCCGATTGGCACTGCCCCTCAACCTTCACATATTGGAAAGCTCTTCAACATGCTAGCAGAAGTGGGAGCAGACTTCATGAGGTAGCTGTGGCAGACAACATAAAGCAACAGTGGCAGACATGAAGCAGCAGTGGCAGACATGAAGCAGCAGTGGCAGACATCATGAAGCAGCAGTGGCAGACATCATGAAGCAGCAGTGGCAGACATGAAGCAGCAGTGGCAGACATCATGAAGCAGCAGTGGCAGACATGAGGTAGCAGTGGCAGACAACATGAAGCAGCAGTGGCAGACATCATGGAGCAGCAGCAGTGGCAGACCTTGTTGTACCTTATACTATAAGTGAGTTTCCAAACACTACCATGAGATGGCAGTATGTATCAAAACAAGGCTTAGTCCACTCCACTCATGGTGGAGGGAATTCTTGTGTTTTCCCTTATGTTTCGTGTAGTTATTTTGCAAAATTTCTTTTTTCTTACCATAGGTCCTAAGAAAGCAAGTGCAGAGGACAGTGCTGAGAAGAAAAAAAAATGATGATTTCCATGGAATTAAAATAGGAAATCATAGATAAACAAACTAGGTGGAGGGTTAAGGACTTGGCCAGGCAGTACCAGCTACCACTTCTACGATATGTACAGAAGGAGTCAGTGACAAAGTGTAGCATTAAGAGTGTAGCAATTAAGTGTAGCAGTTAAATGTAGCAATTATAAGTCACTCTGTCTGACTTTTATTTGGTTATCCTAAGTTCTCTACATGTGTAGTCAGGAGCAGGAATGGGCGCTGTGGTAGCCCAGTAAACCCAACAACAACAATGGCCGCTGTCACCACCACTAACCACATACGTAATTACGTGTTTTATTCAGTCTAGTGTATATATCATGTTTCTATGTTATTACTATTGTTTATTATGTCATATTAGATGAACGGTGATAAATAAGCCGTGGAGTTGAGTATTTTGTTGTGCCTGGAGTTCCACTGGAATGAATTAATTCCATTTCAATTATAATTTAAATGAGGAAAATTGACTGCAAACGAGCAAATCCAGATGTGAGCAAGGTCATGGAATGGATTAAACTCATAAGTAGAGGTTCCACTGCATTTTCACCTTCCTCCTGAGAGCAGGATTTCCACTGGAACGGATTAATGGCATTTCAGTTAACTTTAATAAGGAAAATTGATTTGATATATGAGCAAATTGAGTTATGAGCTAGGTCACAGAATGGATTAAACTTGTAAGTCGAGGTTCCACTGTAGCAAGTTGAGATGCTGATACTTCTGATAAAAAAGAAAGATGCGAGCTGCGTGTTTCAAGTACAGTGGAACCTCAAATATTGAACTTTCTTCAGTCCAGAAGGCTGTTCGAGTGCCTTTACTGAATTAATTTATTCCCATCAGGAATAATGTAAATTAGATTAGTCCATTTCAGACCCTCAAAAATACACTTATAAAAGCACTTACAAAAATACACATACATAATTGGTTGTGTTGGGAGCAGTTCGATTTTTGAGGTTCCACTGTACTAATTCCTGGAGAAAAGTGAACGTTAGAAGAGGTATTGAGCCTACTAAACACACTGCATCTCTCAAAGAGCTACTAAACGTTCTGAAAGGCTGTTTAATAAATGCTTAAACTGTTTTATCTTTCATCTAGCAGTGTTAGGCTCTGATAGTTGCACTGGCATTGTTAGGAAAATATGCTTTTGCTAAGAAGAAAATGAAGATACTGATTTAAGCAGAAACTGAATAGTAGAGTAAATTTTCCTCAACTAAAAGGAAAGTATGATACTGAAAAATAGAAGCAGTACTGCAAAGCAAGTTTTAGAAAATAGCTAATACAATAAATACTAGGAAATAATAACTGAGGATAGCCTTATCACACAGATAAAAAAAATTTAATCCTGCTAAACAAGGTCTTATACTCCCTGCCTTAGCTTCTGTGTAAAAAAGCCTTAACATGACCTTAAGGAGACGTCAAAATGGATCACCTCATTTCTCAGTTTCCCAGATGACCACAATTCACTTGGCATGGCTTCTTTTTCCCTCAGTGCCCCAATAAATAATGACTGGGTGCTCATCTGCTGCTAATGATGGTTAATTTATTTTTTAATACACCAACTGTCTCCCACTGAGGTAGGGTGACCTGAAAAAGAAAATGAGTTTCTTTTTCTAACATTTAGTAATTTATACAGGAGAATAGGTTTGAATTTTAGGTCAGACCTAGTGACTACATAAATACATACATGACTGTACTGTACTTTGAGACAGTTCATGATTAAGTATGAAAAGTTAACTTTCACAACAATACAGGTTAGCTGGTGTGGCTTGGTAAAGGTATTCATGTGACATACCTGTGACTGATTTTGAGTGTTTTTCCATTCTTGCAGTCTCTGCCTAGGACCAGGTTTTTCTGTTGATTACCAGAAAAATCTGGTCCCAGGCTAGGATGTGAGGGGTAGAAAAATCTTAAATGCAGTCATAGGTAGATCATCTGCTCTGTTGTGATGAGAAAGCCTAACCTATGGTCATTCCTGGGGCCATCCAGCCCAAAATAAGGCACTACCTCAACCAAAAACATTCCCACTTATGACTTCATCTAGGAATTTCTGCAGGTTCATGCACTTAAATATATTGTATGTTGTATAGGCTAGAGACTATCTTGCACACAGGATAGTATAGGCAATTATCAGTTAGGAAAGACTGCAGCTGGACTAATTTGTTGCTATTTATTGCATACTTTTAAAGTCAGCAATATCTACAAAATAAATAGTCTTGCCTGGTTTCCTGGCTAACATAACATAGAAGACAGTCCAACAGACACTGGTGTGTTGCTGTGAAAATTATAGCAAAAATTACTCAAATTCATGACATTAGTCAATGCAACTTTGCCCATATTGCAGCAATGTTCTTCTTGTATGTTGTCATGGTAACAAGCCATTCATACACATACTGTAATAACAGTTTATGAAAAATTTTGTGTGAAACTGATTGGTAATGGAGACAATATAGTTCTAGGCCATTGTATGATGAATATAGCAATGTCAGGTTTACCTGTATAAACCCTTCTGTGTTGTCATAAATTTAAACAACTCTTATTCCATTGCTTTACTTTCAGTAGAAAAAAACAATAAGTCATCTGGTTGTTAAATTAAGAAATAAACCTTGAGAAAAGCAATGTTTACCTTATTGATACAGCAATAAAGCTCTGCTTATGGTGTCCAGTCTTGTATGTTTATTTTGTCTTGTAATATTTTTTTAAATTTCCAGTGGTTGTAGCTCTTATTACAATATTTCTACCATCTCATTCTAGTACTAAAATCACTCTATTTGTGACAAAAACTTTCTGGTATTGTTTTGGTACTTTATCAGTTTACAACTATTGCCTCTTGTTCATCCTGTTAAAGGTGCAGACAAATCTTTTATTTTCTATTTGTCACATATCTCTATGATCTAGTATGTGGCTTTCTTATCTCATATTTTTCTCCTATCAGCCAATGATGGCAGTTTTAGTCTTTTCAAAATTTTCCTTTTAACTCATTTATTCTGGGGGTCATTTATAAATTATCTTTGGATGCTTGTGTGGACACCACACTACCATTACATATTCCAAGTTATCTTACAGACATTGTGAGTTGTTTTTGTTGAATTTCCTTATCCAGATATTTGAAGGCTATACTATTTAAGTTTGCCTATGTAGCATGTTAGTTTCTCACTCTTGTTGCTATAAACACTCTTTCTACATATATTAATTTTAAAGTTTGATGGAAGTCTAACTCACTACTTCCTTTCTTGATGCTTAACCCTTTGAGGGTTTCGGCTGTACTAGTACGGCTTACGACCCAGAGTTTTTGATGTACTAGTACGCCTAAATTCTAGCGCCCTCAAATCTAGTGGGAGAAAGCTGGTAGGCCTACATATGAAGTAATGGGTCTATGTGGTCAGTGTGCACAGTATAAAAAAAACCTGCAGCACACAGTGCATAATGAGAAAAAAAAAACTTTGACC
Organism: Cherax quadricarinatus; assembly: GCF_038502225.1. Lineage (NCBI taxonomy): Eukaryota > Metazoa > Arthropoda > Malacostraca > Decapoda > Parastacidae > Cherax > Cherax quadricarinatus. The sequence continues at coordinate 46,750,732 of NC_091302.1, read as the reverse complement.
GTTTTTTTGGAATAAAACAGCGACTTTGCACTGCATTTTCATGTGGTATTTATTGTTGTATTCTAGTTTTCTTGGCCTCATTTTATAGAATGGAAGGCATATTACAGAAATTGAGATGATTTTGACTGGTTTTACAATGAAAAGTACCTTGAAATTGAGCTCAAAGTAGCAGAAATGTTCGGTTTTTACCAAAGTTCAAAAGTAAACAAATCATACCAAGCGTCCAATACACGTTAACTGGTGAGTCTAATATTCTTTCGCAAGTGAGCCAATATTATTTATACCATTTGTTACACTAATGCAGTAGTCTGCATAACAGTAAATCTTCTATTTTTTGTGAGAATAAAAATTCAAAGCGGAAAGCAAAAGAATGTAAGAGGGGCCTTGAGACATGACTAATGAACAGAGGAAATGTCATTTTAGTGCCAGGAATGTCTTTCTTGTTTATCCTGGACCCTATTCGGAAATTGGCATCTTATGAAATTTGTGTGAAATTGGCAAAATTGCTAAATTCTGACCACTGTACTGGATAGTTGAAATTGGTAAATGGGTGGTTTCGTGCACTCATTCGATAGAAAAAATGGAGTTCTAGCGAAATATTCATTTTTTTTGTCGACTAGTACAGTGAAATTGGCCGAAAATGGAGCTCAAAGTGGGCAAAATCACCGATGCGTAAACATCGTCGAGACCACTAACTTCGCGAGAGCATAATTCCATAAGTTTTCCATCAAATTTCATACTTTTGGTGTCATTATGATAGGGAAAAGATTCTCTATCTTTCCATAAGAATTTTTTTTTTTTTTTTTTTAAATTTGGCCAACCCTGAGAAAGTCTCGGAGAGGGCCTGTCGACCCTCAAAGGGTTAAGTCCACCTCGATGACTGCCTTTTTCTGTCTGTTGTCAGCATATGATGCACAGTGGTATGCACATCATTGCTTTTTTTTCTTTTTAACACTTCAGCCGTTTCCCACTGAGGCAGGATTTCTCTTACCATGCATTATCTTTTAAGAAAATTATTCATGTATCTCTCTTCCTCTGCCTCCTCTGTAACTGAGGTTCTTAGTTTTTTAATCTGAATTTCAATTCCTTACAGCCTATTCTCACTTAAACTATTCTAATTTTATAATTTCTGCATACTCTTATGCTAAAAGGATTTTCTTCTCTCCTAAACCAACGCTTCCATTGAAAACACTTGTATTTTACTTCTCATTATTTCTAATTTACAAAATCTCAGTGATATCTTTTATCAAACTAAAATACTTCATAGCATTCTGGTTAATGCTTTTCCTAATTATCGATTCTTCAGAAGTTTCCTCCATTTTCTTCTCTTGCCCTCTCCAATGGATCGGTGGAACTGGGTGTCCTCTCTCCTACAAGAGACTTAAAAACAAAATGTTTGCTATGTTGACATTAATCTCTTTTTTTTTTTTTTTTCTTTGAAACTGTAGCCATCCTATAAGCTGGTCATCTGCAAAATTAATTAATTCACAGATATTAGCTTGTTGTATTGGCCCTTGTACACAACATTCTTAACATGACTCTTATCCGTGCCTTAGCTTCTGCTGATGGTTACCCATACTGGTACAGTAACATATTTTGTCAGAACACACATAATTTGGGCCATCCTTAGCTGTCTAACCTCTCTTGACCTAATCTGGTCTTGACCAACTCCTTCCCTTTCTTTACATAACTTGACTTTTGACTTTCTTTGCCTTTCTCTATCATATGCAGCTTGATAATGGTTAGTGATGAACTTAAACATATTCTACTTTCATCTCTAATTTGTGGGTTGTAAATTGTTCTAGTCACTATTGTAACATTTATTTTTCATTTGGTTCCATTTTTCTCCTTTACAGTTCAATTAATTTTAAGTCTTTGGCGTGCCTTTGGGTTAGCACTCTTTCTGTATTGGTTCAGTGTTCTTTACATCTACTTTAGGCCTTTTGGCACCTTCCTTTAAAGCATTCTTTGTCTTATCTTATTTTTGTAATGTACTGTTTGATTCCACTTTTGTATATGTTACAGAACCTTTTGTTTATTTTATATATATTGTAGATGTTCCTTAAAATGTAGACTTTTTTGAATGCATTTTTTTTTTATCTGACGTACTGTTTTAGATGAGCATTTCTTTCTTTTTCATAATTTAGTTGGTTCTGTTTGTATTTGTTTTACTCTTTTAATTCATGTCTTGCAACATGTTATATCCTTTTTTTCCAAGTGGCTTTAGATAATTTATTTTAAGAATTACAGTAGATTGTTATATTACACGGTAGTTGCGTTCCTTAAAACGCCGTGTTAGGTAAAAAACCGTGTTAGATAAACTGAAGAACTTATGGGAAAAATAGGGTTATGTTCCAGGGATCCCCCCCTCCCTCAAGAAGCCAAACAACTTTTTTTTTTAGACCAACAGATATTACAAAAATGAAAGTGAATATGTAATTGTAGTTCATTGTCGTGATATATTATGTTTTTACTGCTTAAGACCACAAATGCAACAGAAGTAGTAGTATTTCTTACCTTATATTGCTGTGGGGGGTCACATCCATCAAAGCTTGTGGATGAGTACAGGAATTATCAAGAATGAAGAGAGTCTTGAATGCAAGGCTGTGCAGGTAAAACTTAACTTCAGGAATAAAGAGATGCTTTAACCAGTCAAAAAATATTTCTTCTGTCATCCATGGTGACTGATTTGACCTCCAAATTACTGATATGGTGTTTTGATCTACACCTTTCGAAGCACAAGGATTCTTAGAGTGACGCTCCAAATTTTTTCCCCTCCTGCAAACCGAACCGTGTTAAGGTAATTTTATGAAGTGTTGTATAAAATTGTGCCAAAATTTTTCAATAGTGCAATAACCAAAACGTACCAAATAAAACCGTGTGATATAACGGTCTACTGTATATTTTTTTTTAACCCTTTTAGAGTACAGAGACCAAATTTCAAAGTGTGCACCAGGGTCCAAGAATTTTCAAAAAAATCATTTTATTTTTTCTTATGAAATGGTAGAGAATCTTTTTCTGAAGGTAATGAAACAAAAAGTACGAAATTTGATGGAAAATTGATGAAATTAAGCTCTCGCAAATTTTGATGTGTCAACGATATTTACACATCGGCGATTTTACCAACTTTGACTCCCATTTTAGGCCAATTACATTATTCCAGTCGACCAGATTCTTAGCTATTTCACTAGTATTACTTCTATTCTGTTAGTTGAGCACAAGAAATTGCCAAGTCAGCTGTTTCAATTACAAAATAAAGTGATGATTGGTAATTTGGCCAATTTAATGCAAAGTTCAGAATATTCCAGTTTCAAAATAGGGTCCAGAATAAACAATGCAGGCACTCCTGGCACTAAGCTAACATTTCCTCTGTTCATTAGTTACATTTTCAGGCTTTACAAATGAATTTCATTTTGATTTTTTATTCACATAATGTTTTTATTCAAACCAAAAAATAGAAGATTTACTGTTATGCAATATTGTAATAAGTGTAAAAATAATATCACCACATTTGTGAATGTATATTAGACCCACCAGCTGGCGTGTATTAGACATGTGAGGTCATTTGTTTACTCTTGAACATTGCAATAATTTAACATTTCTGCTACTTTGAGCTCAAGTTTCAAGTCATTTTCAGTATTAAAACCAATCAAAATCATCTCTATTTATGTAATATATCTTTCTGTAATATATCATTCTATCAAATGAGACCAAGAAATTGCAAATATAGCTATAAAAAACATACGAAAAACACTGCAAAGTCGCTGTTTTAATCGAAAATTACGGTCTCGGATTTTTCTTTCATTATGCACTGTGCAGCAGGATTTGTTTTATGTGGTACACACATACCACATAGATGTATTCTCTCATATCTAGGCCCAAATTTACCGCTCACAGCTCATCAGAGTGAGCTGAGCTCATGGCGTAGATCTACGGTTTGGACCCTCAACGTAAAGCCATAGATCCCTGAATACAGTGTTTTTTTTTTTTTGTCCTTTTCATAGTTTTTATGAGTTTCCCTAGTATATTATGCAGTTCTTCATTTATCTTGTCAAATTCTTCTTTCTTATGTGTTAGTAAACAGTGGGTTGTATGCATGTATAGTTATGAATTTTTCATCTTTCCTTCTCTGTCTGTATTTCAATGTTTTGGATTTTAATTTTTGTAGCATGTGGTGCTTCTTTTACCAGTATTGCTATGTACTGTAATTTTTAATATTATTTTTCCACTTCTGTTTCAGACTCACTATTTTAGGTTCCTTCTTGTTTATAAGTGTCCTATAACTCTCATCTTCCTGAGATTTTACCGTCTATGTCTGTAATAATATCTTTTAACAATTTCTGTGTTTCCATGGTTTTTCCACTTACCTTTGGTCTTTGTCCTGGTAAGTCATATGATGGGTTGTTTAAGTTCTCATCCTCTGAATCTTGTGCGACTTCAGAATTAATATCTTCACTAGCAGGTGGGGTATTGCCATTTAGAAATATTGCTTACAGTTTATTTGTTAGCTTTGTCAATTTTTATATATATATGTCGTGCCGAATATGTAAAACTGGTCAATTAGCAAGAATTCATTTAAAATTAAGTCCTTTCTAAAATTTTCTCTTATACGTTTAAAGATATATTTTTTTCATTAATGTTAATGTAAAATTTTTTAATTTTGCTCCAAAAGAATCTTAGAAAACTTTTTTTTTTTTTTTTTTCAACAAGTTGGTCGTCTCCCACCGAGGCAGGGTGACCCAAAAAAGAAAGAAAATCCCCAAAAAGAAAATACTTTCATCATCATTCAACACTTTCACCACACTCACACATTATCACTGTTTTTGCAGAGGTGCTCAGAATACAACAGTTTAGAAGCATATACGTATAAAGATACACAACATATCCCTCCAAACTGCCAATATCCCAAACCCCTCCTTTAAAGTGCAGGCATTGTACTTCCCAAGAACAATTTATTTTAGCCTAACCCAACTAAATATATTTTAATTTCTTTACAATAATTTAATACTAAACAAACACAGTGAATATTTTTTTTCGTCAGGTTCAGAATGATTTTGGTGAAATTATTGCATACACAAATTTTCGCTTGTCCTATATGGCAAGATGAACGTTGCTATTTAAGCCAAGATTGCAAGTTGTGCCTATTCGGCACGACATACATATATTATACACACACACACACATATATATATATATATATATATATATATATATATATATATATATATATATATATATATATATATATATATATATATATATATATATATATATATATATATATATATATTATACATGTATATATTATTTATTTATTTATTTATTTTTCCAGGCAGTTTCTATTTGCTTAAAATGTGCAGTGCTAATTCAAAATATATTTTTTTATATAAAATTATTATGAGATGTATATATGGATGCTACTTTCTGTGAATGACTGGACAGTGAAATATTTGGGGTAAACATTGCTTTGTCTTCATGCTTTCAGTGTGGGAAATAGAAATATGCAGTTTGGATTAATAGTTTTCTCAGTTGTTTATCAGTTTTCAGCTTCTTTTTTTTGATGATTTTTTTCCGTGCATTAAATTTTAAAAGCTAATACAGTTTTATTAAAGTTGCACCTAAATAGCTGCTATCTATTGCACATTTTATCTTGCACACTTGCAAAAAATTCCTTTGTGTTTCATGAAACTGATACATAATTGATTATGAAATTTAATATTTATGTATGTGTATACTGCTTTATGTGTATGGTAAAAGGAACTACTGTACTACTATGGCTTTATAATTATAATTAAAACTGGACTTTCATGGGGTTATACCGTAATATAACATGTATTGCCTCTGTTCTAGTCTTCTGAAATACTCCTCATAATTTGGCTCATTGGTGGAGTGGTTAATTTTCATTGCATGCATGCACTTTACCTGCTTACAGAAATACCTGGACGAGGCTCGCGACTTCTGGGGACAACCTTATATTCAACAGTACAATTCAGAAGTATGCATGCTCATCATGAATCTCTTATCTGTCTGCCAGCTGTTAATTTTCAGGCTTGCTGTTTGTGTTTATGTTGCTGCTTTATAGATCTCTGCAGTTATTTTATTAAAATATTATTTAGCCATTCTTTGGCTTAATAGTTGTTTTTTCTTTATGCTGAACTCTCCATTATATTGAGACTAATTGCATGTAATTCTTCTATTTTACAAAATGTGAGTGGCATTTGCAAACAAATAATGATAAAAGTAAAAGTTTTTACTTAGAATAGATGATAGAGTACAGGAAAAATAACACTCTTAACCCTTAAACTGTGGCCTGTGGGGAATATTACTATCCTCCTGCGGGACACATTTTTTTGTTGTCTTGGTGTGATTTGGCCAATGTGATTTAAAGAATATAAAAAAAATGTCATGTAATAATAAAATCTTAGTTATTTTTTATTACAATACTGTACTTTTTTTTTTTTAAGATTTATTATCCCCGTCCTAGTGACAGGATGACAAAACCTTTCATAGTACTCATATATTTAGTGTTTATATACAGCATTTAAAATATACTACTGGGTATTCATTATTTTTTTTTTTACAGATTTTGAACTATATGCACTTTGCACTTAGGTGATCATCATTGTGGATAAGTTTGTGCATTAAACTTTCAAGGACGGTAACATGCAAAAAAGTTATCTGTTGATCTTACCACAAAGTTGTGAAACAATTAAGTTTGCTGTGTGTCTACATATGATGTGTTGTCATCACTTTCCCTGAAAACATATGGTCCATTGAATGATCTGTTTTGTTATATTAGAGAGCATCATTTTCTTAAAGGAAATTTGTACACTGAAGAAACTGGGATACATCTGGTGTGTACCTGTTCATTCTACTTACATTTTAATTTGTAATCTTTGTCAGATTGTATCAAAATGTTATATACATTAAAACTGGTATCATTTTCACTTCTTTCATGTAGGTAATTTTGTACAGTGCACCAGTGTGCTTATATCCATAGAGCATTATGTTTTACCATGGTGTGCCCTTTCTTTCAATTTCTGGGAGATGTCCATATATATGGTACTAATGCATATTTCCTTTTTATCTTCTGTCTTCATTGGAACAAAATATCACTGTTGCCCACTTTCCTAACAACCTTTGTGGTGCCCAATTCCCCACACGGTCATAATTTACAGGAACAGTTTAAGGGTTAATCCTTTAAATAGAATCGGATGACATACTTCACAGTAGTTGTGACTTGTCAGCAGTTATTGTGATGTTACATTGGCCCTTATATAGTAGAATAACAGGTACTGTTAAATATGAAATTAATTATTCTAACCCTAGATAAGAGCATATCCTTATAGTGGATTGCTGTTTAGTAAGAATTAATTTAATATTATGCAGCGTGTTTGGCAAGTGCTTATAAATGGCTTATATTTTGTTGTGCCAGGTGAGTGGGTAGGTAATGCTCCAAGATAATGATGCCATGGTAAAGAGAGACATGGACTTATGTGGAACCTTTATTGATGGTTATAAAATGTTCCATATAACTGCATTGGTCTCTTTACCATGCCAGGTGAGTCATTAATGGTGGAAGATGAATCATTTAATCAGTGTTTATGGAATAAAGCAAATATCACTTTGAATTTTGTGGATGGAATAGACTTGTTGAAAAGTTGTGTGATGTGAGGATCAAAAATTAGTGTGATATGAATATTGCAACTAGAATTTGAATGTTATGTATATAATTAATGGTTTCAGTGGCAAGGAAATTGTAAAAGCTTCAGCAGCTATGAAAATATTTAATGATACAGTACTGTATTGCTCGAATTGATAATGTGGATGTGTGCACCAGGGAAGTCTGAAGATTGTACAAGAGTATAGCATTGTATAGTGATTATGCTGCAATGCTTGAAGAAGCTATAATGTCTGTAGGTTTTATTTAAGTGTGCTTTTCTAGCCTAATATTTTTTTTTGTATTGCTTCCATTGGTGACTGTAAAGTTTTGGAACACACACATACGCGCACACACGCACACACGTGCACACACACATGCACACGCATGCACACACACACACACACACACACACACACACACACACACACACACACACACACACACACACACACACACACACACACACACACACACACACACACACATACATACATACATATTGGTTGAAGGGAGAAAGCATGATGAATTTGGGAAGTGTAAATATCAAGGTTATATTTATATCTGATATTTAGTGGGTTAAAATTAGTAATATTGTTTGATCATAAGCTTGCAAAATTCAAAGTAAAGAACAGAATTAAATTACTAGATACAGTTTTGTTAAGGATAAGCACAGTATATACATATGAAAGTAAGGTTGTTTAAAAGGATACTCAGAATGCAAGGTACATTTGGAGATGATAGAGAACAGATGACTGTAATAAGAAAACTAGAGGTTACAAATGGTTAGCATCTACTCAATATTGAAAATTAACATTTTTGCTTAAGTGTTAAGATTATGCAAGCATAAAAATTTGGTTGTGCATTATTAGAAGGCTTTGCAAATTGCTTGTACAAGATGAAAGCATAGAGTATGTGGGATGTCTGTAGGTATATATTAATTATATGATGAACAGTATGTAATAATTATGAGTAATAAAAGTGCCAAAGCATGTGATTGTATGATTAGTTCTAGTTATGTATGGAATTCTCTGATGAAAATCTGATGATATCTCTTGGGATCAAAGTATCTACAGAACCGAATGACTGTGTTTTCACTGTGTTTGTTATTTGTGTGTGTGTGTGTACTCATCTATTTGTGGCTGTTTGTGTGTGTTCGTGCATGCGTCCTTGTGTACATGCTATGTTCTCACCTATGTGTGGTTGCCGGGGTTCAGTCCTAGCTCCTGCCTCAACTTGTCACTTGCCCAATTCACTTCTCTTAGCCTCATGGACCTTGTCGTACCTGCTCTTAAAACTGTGGAGCCTGCCTCCACCACTTCTTTGTCAAGGTAATTTCATTTCCAAACCATCTTGAGACTGAAGAAATACTTCTTGACATCCCTTTGGTTCATCAGTCTTTAACTTTCATCTGTGCTCCTAACAGCCTGTTTTCTTCTCCAACTGCCTATCCCTGTCTACCCTGTCAATTCCTCTGAGTATATTGTATACTATCATGCTTCTCCCTGGTTCTTCTGCTCTCCAGTGTCACTAGATTTTGTTCCCTTTATGTCTTCTCGTAGTTCATTCCCTGGAACTATTGTTTCATTGCATACTTCTCCACTTTCTTTCATTTCTTAACATACTTTCTCAGATGTTCATTCCATGTTGGTGCTGCATACTCCAAGATTGACTTAACATACTTTATATAAAGGGCCCAAAATGACTTTGTTGAGATTCCTGAAGGCCACTCTTAAATTTGCCAGTTGAATGTTGCCTGCAGAGGTTATCTGGTGGATGTAGTCCTCTTGTGGTATGCTAGACACTTTGCTCCTCTTCAAGGGGGGCTCCTTGGCGTGGTGAAGAGGCTCTTGGTCTGAGGAATTAGACCTGTCCGTCTTCTTCCTCAGACCGAACCTAATTACCCCCCAATCTCCCCTCCCCTATCCCATCCTCCCCATCCTCCCCTTTTTCCTTTCCTCCTCCTCCTCCCCACCCCTCCCTTTTGCCCTTCCTCTTTTTGGCCTTTGGGATTTCTCCCACAGGCACGCTAGTTCCTAGATAGGGGAAAGGATACCAGGGTCCATCCCATTCCATTGAGGTTCTTGGCGGTGGCGTAGTTTGCCGTGGAATCTGGATCGCCTGGGGATGTCCCGATCCCTCTCCGGTATCCCGGAGTAGCTTTGGGTGTCTTTCGGGTGACGGGTGTATCTCTGGAAGCCACCTTTCGGATTCCGGGGGTGGTGGCTGAAGGAGGTATGCTTTGTGGCAGATATCCGGCCGCCCTCTCTTTTGTCCACCGAGGTAGCTCGGCAGATGTGAGGTTGCTATCCCGGATTGTTAGTTTACTAGCATGATGGGTAGGGTATGGCACGGGTTCCATGCTGCATCTGCGCTACTTGCGGTGCTGAGGTCCTCTTGGGCGCGGAGGGAGATTTCTGGCCCTTTCATTCCTCCTAGGAACTATCCCTCCCCGGTCCCCCCTTTTTTTATTCTTTTTTTTATTTTTATTTTCTTTTCTTCTTTCTTTTTTTTCTTAAAAACAAAAAGAAAGAAGTAACCTAACCATGGCAGCCCTAGTCCATGAACCTACTACCCCCGGGCCCCTTCTTGATACCGCACCCCGTTCTGACCCCGCCTCGTCTTTGGACCACTCTTCAGACACTCCTCATGCCTCTGTACCTATTGCCGGTGCTGTTTCCTCACCCGCTTCAGGTACTGAGGCCTCGACTGACTCCTTCAATTTATCGGACCTTCGCTCTCCTCTGACTATGCTTCCGGCCTCTCCCTCTACGGTGCGGCAATTTTCAAATCGCCGACCCGTTCCACGTCGGACCAACTCTGGTCCCACGCCTAAACGCCAACGACAATTACCTGCTGATGATGCTTCTCCACCTTCTCGTTCTTCTCAGAAACGATCGACACGTCCTTCACTACCTTTCCACGCTCAGTTTCAGACTGAACAATGGACTAAATTCTTCACTTTACGACCGACTTCCTCTACTGCCTATCTTTCTGACCACAGTATTGGCAAGGCACTCCTACGCCATGTTGGTAAAGATATTTCTTTTCATGCTCTTAAGAGCGGTACGCGCATCATTACCGTACAGAATGCTACCCAGGCTCATGAGCTCTCTCGTCTTTCCCATATCGATACTGTTCCTGTCACTCTTGAAAAACATCATTCCCTCAATTCTTGTAGTGGTACCGTCATTCTGCCCCATACCATAGTTCAACAAAATTTCCAGACATGTGGCACTGACATTCTTGAACAGCTGGAACTCCAAGATCTCCCAATCCTCAAGGTAGACACTTATGTTCTTCCAGCCCGCGGGCGGGGACGATACCCTAGCAATGTGGCTCGTTTAACTTTTGACAGCCGAGAACTCCCATCCTCAGTTTATATAGCAGGACATCGGTTACAAGTTCGAAAGGTGATCCCTACACCACAACAGTGTAGAAATTGCTGGCGATTTGGCCATCCAGCGAAATATTGCAGATCTATCGCCGAATGCCCAGTCTGTGGTGCCGATGACCATTCTAATACGTCTTGCAATTGATCTCCCTCTTGCCTTAACTGTCATGAGGCTCGCCCTTCGTACTCTCGCCGTTGTCAAGTCTATTTAAACGAGAGGGAAATCCGTTACCTCAAAGAGACAGAAGGTCTCCCTTATGCCATGGCAGTTTCTCATCTCCGTCTCCAAGGGAGACTCCCACGTGTTTCTTATTCCCGTGTTTCAAAACGTCCCCCCACTTCTGGTATCCCATCTTCTACACCCACCTCTGTGGTTACCTCTCCCATAGTCACTCCTGTATCTAATCCTTTTGCTGTCCTCGGCTCAGACGTCCCTACTTCAACGCCTCAATCTGATCTCGCTTCTTCGTGTTCTCTCTCACAAGCCTCAGTATCGACGAGACCTCGTACGACACCTCCTCCCAATCGTCCCTCTACTTCTCAAAAGTCAAAAAAAGGTCCGTTAACACCTCCTACCCATCTTCCACCTCCTCATTTTACCCTCCCTGTCTCTGTCCCTGGTTCTCCCCCTCTCACTGGCTCAGTTACAAGTGTAGAGGTTCACCCTCCTCCTCGTACTGTACCTTCCTCCCCTGTTCCCTCCCAAGTTTCTTCCTCTTCTGCCACCTCCCAGGTTCCTGCCTCTTCTGTCCCCTGCCACGCTTCTCCAGTTCCCTCCACCCTTTCGCCCCCCCCTCTACCTTGGTACAGTCCAATACAGTTCCAATCTTTACTCATCCTCCCCCTACCATTTCCAATATTGTCTCCCATATGACGTCTCTGAATTCCGAAACACTTGAAGCAATCTCTGAATATATTGCAGAGACCAAACCATCAATGGACACTGATCCACCTTCCGCTCTTTCTCTCTCCTCTGCTCCATCTGCGCAACTCCTTTCTTCACAGTGCACCGTTCCTTCGCTGCTTGAACGTTTTCCACTGCCTCCGCATGTGGACTTTTCTAACCCCTCTAGTCCGTAGGAACCCTTACCTGCAGATTTCAAGTATCTTTATCATTGCCAATCATGGCCTATTTACAGTGGAATATACGCGGCCTCAGGGGTAATCGGGGTGAGCTTCAGATGTTACTCTCCTAGTTTGCCCCTGTTGGTGTTTGCTTACAGGAACCAAAATTACACTCTGCTGTTATTTCTCCCATCTCAGGCTATAATTTATTGTATTCTTCAGATCCTTTTCCTGATGGGACCTTTAATGAAAGTGCCCTTCTTCTACGCACTGATATTCCGTACCATCAGCTATTTGTTCATACTTCGCTACATTACACAGCAGCCCGTATCCACTTACATAAGTGGTATACGCTCTGTTCTTTATATCTCTCTCCTTCTCGGGCATTATCTATTCCGGATATTGCCTTTCTTGTTTCGTCATTACCACTACCGATTTTGTTACTTGGTGATTTTAATGCCCACCATTTCCTCTGGGGGGGGTCTCACTGTGATTCCCGTGGAATTCAGTTAGAGGCTTTTCTTGCCACCCACCCCCTCCATGTTTTAAATACAGGTACTCGCACCCATTTTGATCCTCGGACTCATACTCTCTCTTGCATCGATCTCTCAGTCTGCTCTTCCTCCGCCGCATTAGACTTCACTTGGTCTGTTCTCCCGGACTTACATGACAGTGATCATTTCCCAATCATTCTTACTTCCCCTTCATATTCGCCACCTCTTCGCACCCCACGCTGGCAATTTAATCGGGCAAATTGGAACCTTTACTCACACCTAACTGTTTTTAAAGAGGTTCCTTCTTCATCCTCCATCGATGAGCTTTTACACCTCTTCTCATCCTCCGTTTTCACCGCAGTTTCTCATTCTATACCCCAAACTTCGGGCAGGCATTCTCAGAAATGCGTGCCTTGGTGGTCTCCTGCTTGTGCTCGTGCAGTACATTTGAAAAGCGCTGCATGGGGCAGGTACCGGTACAATAGAACCACAGAGAGACTCCTTGATTTTAAGCAGAAGCGTGCGATCGCTCGCCGTGTCATCCGTGACGCTAAACGCACTTGCTGGCGAGATTATGTCTCCACCATCACCTCTGCTTCCTCTATGAGTGCAGTCTGGAAAAAAGTACGAAAACTGAGTGGTAAATATTCTCCTGACCCGGCTCCTGTTCTGCGGGTTGCCGGTGTTGATATAGCAAACCCACTAGGTGTTGCCAATGAAATTGGCAATCATCTGGTCCGTATTTCTCAGGGACTCCATCTATGCCCCTCATTTCTTTCCTCAAAGTCTGCCAGAGAGTTAGCACCCTTGGACTTTTCTTCTCTCAGAGAAGAACAGTATAATGTGCCTTTTACACTTCAAGAACTGGAGGCAACACTCTCAGCTTGTTGATCATCGGCAGCTGGGCCCGACGACATTCATATTCGTATGCTACAACATTTACATCAGTCAGCCCTTGCAGTCCTATTACGCCTTTACAATCTTATTTGGTCACAAGGAGTTCTTCCACAGCTGTGGAAATCCGCCATTGTTCTCCATTTCCGCAAACCAGGCACTACGGGACATGAAACCTCCCACTATCGTCCCATTGCTCTTACCAGTGCAGTTTGCAAAGTAATGGAACGCCTAGTAAATAGACGTTTAGTGTGGTATTTAGAGACACAACAGTCTCTCCACTCGTCAATATGGCTTTCGTAAGGGACGTTCTACCATAGACCCCTTACTACGCTTGGATACATATGTTCGTAATGCCTTTGCGAATAACCACTCGGTTATTGCCATATTTTTTGACCTTGAGAAGGCATATGACACAACTTGGAGGTATAGTATTTTAGCCCAAGCCCACTCCTTAGGCCTTCGAGGCAATCTACCATCCTTCCTTAAGAACTTTTTAACTGACAGGCATTTCCATGTTCGGGTTAATAATGTGCTCTCCCCGGACTTTATCCAAGCTGAAGGTGTCCCCCAGGGATGTGTTCTGAGCACAACACTTTTTCTCCTTGCTATTAATGATTTGGCCTCTAGTCTTCCATCAAATATTTGGTCATCACTCTATGTTGATGACTTCGCTATTGCCTGTGCAATAGCGAAGTCAGTTTCTCTCCAACATGCAGTCGACCGTGTTTCCAATTGGGCCACCACACCTGGGTTTAAATTTTCCAGCACTAAAACCCACCAAATTACTTTCACTAGATGCTCTGTCATCTCCGATCATCCTTTGTACCTCTATGGCTCCCGTATCCCTGAATGTGATACAATCAAGTTTCTGAGCCTCCTCTTTGATCGTAGGTTATCCTGGAAACCTCACATTACCTCTCTGAAGGCAACTTGTCACAGCTGGCTGAACCTTCTTAAAACCCTTGCTCATCTTTCATGGGGAGCTGATCGTCGAACCCTCCTTCGCCTACATTCCACCCTTATTTTATCGAAACTTGATTATGGTGACCAGATCTATTCAGCGGCATCTCCTGCTACTCTCTCTAGCCTTAACCCCATTCATCACCAAGGATTACGTTTATGCCTTGGTGCTTTTCGCTCTTCCCCTGTCGAGAGCCTCTATGCAGAAGCGAATGTTCCATCCTTATCCGATTGCCGTGATGCCCATTGCCTGCGCTACTATGTACGCTCTCATGATCTCCGCGATCCTTCCATTTATAGAATGGTCACTGATATTAGTAGACATTCTTTATTTGTTCACCGCCCCTGTTTACTCCGTCCCTTCTCTCGTCGCCTTCATTCGCTCTTGCCTTCTCTTCAACTACCACCTTTCTATGTACATGTAGCATCTCACTTTTCCCTACCTCCCTGGGAAGTTCCAGCTGTTCGAGTCTGTTCTTTCTCCCTCCCTTGCTCGAAAGCCTAACTGTCTATGGTCGCTTCCTGCTTTCTTTTTCTTGACCACTTTCACTCTCATTCTCATGCCATTGCTGTGTACACAGATGGCTCTAAGTCTCCTGACGGCGTAGGATTCGCAGCAGTGTTTCCGGACAGCGCCGTACAAGGGCATTTACTATCTTCAGCTAGTATTTTTACTGCTGAATTATATGCCATCCTTACAGCACTTTTCCATATTGCATCTATGCCTTTGTCATCATTTGTGGTTGTCTCAGACTCCCTTAGTGCTTTACAGGCTATACAAAAATTTGATACACCTCACCCCTTAGTCCTCCGTATCCAACTTTGGCTACGCCGCGTCTTTACCAAGCATAAAGATATTGTTTTTTGTTGGGTCCCTGGTCATGTTGACGTACAGGGCAATGAACAGGCAGACACTGCTGTGCGGTCAGCAGTACATGACCTACCAGTTTCTTATAGAGGTATTCCATTTACGGACTATTTTGCTGCAATATCTTCCCACCTTCACACCCGTTGGCAACAACGTTGGTCTACTATGCTCGGCAACAAACTTCAATCTATTAAACCGAGTATAGGTTACTGCCCGTCTTCTTATCACCAGTGTCGAGGTTGGGAGACTACTCTCTCCCGTCTTCGCATTGGCCATACTCGTCTTACTCATGGATATCTCATGGAAAGGCGTCTTGTTCCTCTCTGTGAGAATTGCCAAGCTCCATTATCAGTCAGCCACATTCTGTTGGACTGCCCACTTTATCAACGAGCACACAGAATTTACCTCTGTCGTCATCTTCGCTCCGCTGCTCTCTCTTTACCTTCCCTTCTCGCTGATGGACCCACCTTTCATCTGGACTCTCTCATTGACTTTTTGACAACAACTGACTTACTTCACAAATTCTGATACCTTCAGCCCTTTCTACTTCAATCCCTTGCTACCCTCTACCCCCGTACTATCCCCTGCCCCGCTGTTTTCTGTAACTTGCTGATCATCCCTCCTCCCTTCTGCCATCCAATACCCTCGCTTCCTTCCCTACCCTGCAGCGCTGTATAGCCCTTGTGGCTTAGCGCTTCTTTTTGATTATAATAATAATAGACACTTTGCTCACACCTAGGTCTTTCTCTAAGAGATCTTCAGCCTATGTCCCCAAGCCAATAACTGCTCCTCTGACCACTCTGACCCTTGCACTTGCAGAAGTGATATAAGAAGGGCAGAGTATATGGGGAGTAAAAGAATGGTGAAGAGAGTAGTGACAGAGTGCAAAAGGAGAGCAAATGAAAGAGTGGGAGAGGGACTGGCAAGAAATTTTGCTGAAAATAAGAAAAAATTTTGGAGATAAACAAGAAAGCCTAGGGAATGCATCGATTTGTCAGTTAAAAACAGAGTAGGGGAGTTAGTAGATGGGGAGCTGGAGGTATTGGGTAGATGGCGGGAATATTTTGAGGAACTTTTAAATGTCGAGGATGAAAGGGAGGCGGTAATTTTATGCACTGGTCAGGGAGGTATAACATCTTTTAGGAGCGAAGAAGAGCAGGATGTGAGTGTGGGGGAGGTGCGTGAGGCATTACGTAGGATGAAAGGAGGTAAAGAAGCAGGAACTGACAGGATCATGACAAATGTTAAATGCAGGGGGTTATATTGTGTTGGAGCTGTTGGTATTTTTGTTTAATAAATGTATGAAAGAGGGGAAGGTACCTAGGGATTGGCAGTGAGCATGTATAGTTTCTTTATATAAAGGGAAGGGGGACAAAAGAATTTGTAAAAATTATAGGGGAATAAGTTTACTGAGTCCTAGGTAGTAGGTTGGTAGACAGCAACTGCCTAGGGAGGTACTACCATCCTGCCAAGTGAATGTAAAATGGAAGGCTGTAATTGTTTTACATGATGGTAGGATTGCTGGTGTCTTTTTTTTCTGTCTCATACACATGTAAGATTTCAGGTACATCTTGCTACTTCTACTTACACTTAGGTCACACTACACATACATGTACAAGCATATATATATACACACATCCCTGGGTTTTCTTCTATTTTCTTTCTAGTTCTTGTTCTTGCTTATTTCTTACTTCCATGGGGAGGTGGAACAGAATTCTTCCTCGGTAAGCCATGCGTGTTGTAAGAGGCGACTAAAATGCCAGGATCAAGGGGCTAGTAATCCCTTCTCCTGTATATGTTACTAAATGTAAAAGGAGAAACTTTCGCTTTTCCTTTTGGGCCACCCTGCCTCGGTGGGATACAGCCGGTGTGTTGAAAGAAAGAAGAGGTATACTGAGTATACCAAGTGTATGGTAGGGTTATTATTGAAAGAATTAGAGGTAAGACGGAGAGTAGGATTGCAGATGAGCAAGGAGGCTTTAGAGGGGATGTGTTAATCAAGTGTTTACATTGAAGCATATATGTGAACAGTATTTAGATAAAGGTAGGGAAGTTTTCATTGGATTTATGGATTTAGAAAAGACATGTTAGAGGGGATTGGAGAGCAATGTGGCAGATGTTGCACTTGTATGGATTAGGTAATAAGCTACTAAATGCTATAAAGAGTTTTTATGAGGATAGTGAGGCTCACTTTAAGGTGTGTAAGAGAGAGGGAGATACTTCCCAGTAAAAGTAGGTCTTAGAAAGGTATGTGTATTGTCACCATGGTTGTTTAATATATTTATAAATGGGATTGTGAAAGAGGTAAATGATAGGGTGTTTGGGAGAGAGGTAGGATTAAATTATGGGGAATCAAGTTCAAAATGGGAGTTGACAGTTATTTTTTGCTGATGATACTGTGCTTATAGGAGATTCTAAAGAAAAGTTGCAAAGATTATTGGACAAGTTTCGGAGGGTGTGTAAAGGTATGAAGTTGAAAGTGAACATAGATAAGAGTAAGGTGATGAGGGTATCAAATGATTTAGATAAAGGAAAATTGGATATCACATTAGAGAGAGGGAGTAAGGAAGAAGTGAATGTTTTCAGATATTTGGGAGTTAACTTGTCAGCGGATTGGTTTATGAAGGATGAGGTTAACCATAGAATTGATGAAGGAAAACAGGTGAGTGGTTCACTGAGGTATCTGTGGAGACAAACTTTATCCATGGAGGCAAAGAAGGGAATGTATGAAAGTATAGTGGTACCAACACTCTTATATGGGTGTGAAGCTTGGGTTGTAAATGCTGCAGTGAGGAGGCAGTGGAGATGTCCTGTCTAAGGGCAGCGTGTGGTGTAAATACTATGCAGAGAATTCGGAGTGTGGAAATTAGAAGGTGTGGAGTTAATAAAAGTATTAGTCAGAGGGCTGAAGAACGGTTGTTGAGGTGGTTTGGTCATTTACAGAGAATGGCTCACAGTAGAATGACTTGGAGAGCATATAAATCTGTACGGAAGGAAGGCAGGGTAGGGGTCATCCTCGAATAGGTTGGAGGGAGGGGGTAAAGGAGGTTTTGTGGGCGAGGGGCTTGGACTTCCAGCAAGCATGTCAGATAGGAGTGAATGGAGACAAATGGTATTTGGGACCTGATGAGCTGGTGGAGTGTTAGTAGGTTAGTGAAGGGATTCAGGCAAACTGGTTATTTTTATATAGCCGGAATTGAGTACTGGAAATGGGAAGTACAATGCCTGCACTTTAAAGGAGGAGTTTGCAGTATTGGCAGTTTGGAGGAGTATGTTATATATATTTATATATGCTTCTAAACTGTTGTATCTGAGTGCCTCTGCAAAGACAGTGATTATGTTTGAGTGTGGTGAAAGTGTTGAGTAATGATGAAAGTATTTTCTTTTTGAGGATTTTCTTTCTTTTTGGGTCACCCCGCCTCGGTGGGGGATGGCCGACTTGTTGAATTTTTTTTTTTTTTTTTACAAATTGGCCGTCTCCCACCGAGGCAGGGTGACCCAAAAAAGAAAGAAAATCCCCAAAAAGAAAATACTTTCATCATCATTCAACACTTTCACTTCACTCGCACATAATCACTGATTTTGCAGAGGTTCTCAGAATACAACAGTTTAGAAGCATATACGTATAAAGATACACAGCATATCCCTCCAAACTGCCAATATCCCAAACCCCTCCTTTAAAGTGCAGGCATTGTACTTCCCATTTCCAGGACTCTAGTCTGGCTATATAGAAATAACCAATTTTCCTGAATCCCTTCACTAAATATTACCCTGCTCACACTCCAACAGCTCATCAGGTCCGAAATACCATTCATCTCCATTCACTCCTATCTAACACGCTCATGCACGCTTGCTGGAAGTCCAAGCCCCTCACCCACAAAACGTCCTTTACCCCCTCCCTCCAACCTTTTCGAGGACGACCCCTACCCCGCCTTCCTTTCCCCACAGATACGCTCTCCATGTCATTCTACTTTGATCCATTCTCTCTAAATGACCAAACCACCTCAACCCCTCATCAGACCTCTGACTAATACTTTTATTAACTCCACACCTTCTCCTAATTTCCACATTCCGAATTTTCTGCATAATATTTACACCATACACAGCCCTTAGACAGGACATATCCACTGCCTCCAACCGCCTCCTCGCTGCAACATTTACAACCCAAGCTTCACACCCATATAAGTGTGTTGGTACTACTATACTTTCAAACATTCCCCTCTTTGCTTCCTTAGATAACTTTTTTTTGTCTCCACATATACCTCAATGCACCACTCGCCTTTTTCCCCTCATCAATTCTATGATTAACCTGATCCATCCACTAATTTGTCAACTCCCAAATATCTGAAAACATTCACTACTTCCATACTCCTGCTTCCCAATTTGATATTCGATTTTTCTTTACCTAGATCATTTGATACCGTCGTCACCTTACTCTTTTCTACGTCCACTTTCAACTTTCTACCTTTGCACACACTCCCAGACTCATCCACTAACCTTTGCAATTTTTCTTAAGAATCTCCCATAAACACAGTATCATCAGCAAAAAGTAACTGTGTCATTTCCCATTCTGTATTTGATTCCCCATAATTTAATCCCACCCCTCTCCCGAACACCCTAGCATTTACTTCTTTTACAACCCCATCTATAAATATATTAAACAACCATGGTCACATTACACATCCCTGTCTAAAACCTACTTTTACTGGGAAGTAGTCTCCCTCTCTTCTAGGCACCCTAACTTGAGCCTCACTATCCTCATAAAATCTCTTTACAGCATTTAGTAACTTACCACCTACTCCATATGCTTGCAATATCTACCATATTGCTTCCTTATCCACTCTATCATATACCTTTTCTAAATCCATAATTTTTTTTTTATTTTATTATCACACTGGCCGATTCCCACCAAGGCAGGGTGGCCCGAAGAAGAATATCTTTCACCATCATTCACTCCATCACTGTCTTGCCAGAGGGGTGCTTTTTACTACAGTTTTTAAACTGCAACATTAACACCCCTCCTTCAGAGTGCAGGCACTGTACTTCCCATCTCCAGGACTCAAGTCCGGCCTGCCGGTTTCCCTGAACCCCTTCATAAATGTTACTTTGCTCACACTCCAACAGCACGTCAAGTATTAAAAACCATTTGTCTCCATTCACTCCTATCAAACACGCTCACGCATACCTGCTGGAAGTCCAAGCCCCTCGCACACAAAACCTCCTTTACCCCCTCCAACCTTTCCTAGGCCGACCCCTACCCTGCCTTCCTTCCACTACAGACTGATACACTCTTGAGTTCATTCTGTTTCACTCCATTCTCTCTACATGTCTGAACCCCCTCAACAACCCTTCCTCAGCCCTCTAGACAACAGTTTTGGTAATCCCGCACCTCGTCCTAACTTCCAAACTACGAATTCTCTGCATTACATTCACATCACACATTGCCCTCTGACATGACATCTCCACTGCCTCCAGCCTTCTCCTCGCTGCAACATTCATCACCCATTCTTCACACCCATATAAGAGCGTTGGTAAAACTGTACTCTCATACATTCCCCTCTTTGCCTCCAAGGACAAAGTTCTTTGTCTCCACAGACTCCTAAGTGCACCACTCACCCTTTTCCCCTCATCAATTCTATGATTCACCTCATCTTTCATAGACCCATCTGCTGACACGTCCACTCCCAAATATCTGAATACATTCACCTCCTCCATACTCTCTCCCTCCAGTCTGATATCCAATCTTTCATCACCTAATCATTTTGTTATCCTCATAACCTTACTCTTTCCTGTATTCACTTTTAATTTTCTTTTGCATACCCTACCAAATTCATCCACCAATCTCTGCAACTTCTCTTTAGAATTTTCCAAGAGCACAGTGTCATCAGCAAAGAGCAACTGTGACAACTCCCACTTTGTGTGTGATTCTTTATCTTTTAACTCCACGCCTCTTGCCAAGACCCTCGCATTTACTTCTCTTACAACCCCATCTATAAATATATTAAACAACCACGGTGACATCACACATCCTTGTCTAAGGCCTACTTTTACTGGGAAATAATTTCCCTCTTTCCTACATACTCTAACTTGAGCCTCACTATCCTCGTAAAAACTCTTCACTGCTTTCAGTAACCTACCTCCTATACCATACACCTGCAACATCTGCCACATTGCCCCCCTATACACCCTGTCATGCCTTTTCCAAATCCATAAATGCCACAATGACCTCTTTAACCTAATCTAAATACTGTTCACTTATATGTTTCACTGTAAACACCTGGTCCACACACCCCCTACCTTTCCTAAAGCCTCCTTGTTCATCTGCTATCCTTTCTCCGTCTTACTCTTAATTCTTTTAATAATAACTCTACCATACACTTTACCAGGTATACTCAACAGACTTATCCCCCTATAATTTTGCACTCTCTTTTGTCCCCTTTGCCTTTATACAAAGGAACTATGCATGCTCTCTGCCAATTCCTAGGTACCTTACCCTCTTCCATACATTTATTAAATAATTGCACCAACCACTCCAAAACTATATCCCCACCTGCTTTTAACATTTCTATCTTTATCCCATCAATTCCGGCTGCCTTACCCCCTTTCATTTTACCTAGTGCCTCACAAACTTCCCCCACACTCACAACTGGCTCTTCCTCACTCCTACAAGATGTTATTCCTCCTTGCCCTATACACGAAATCACAGCTTCCCTATCTTCATCAACATTTAGCAATTCGTCAAAATATTCCCTTCATCTTTCCAATACTTCTAACTCTCCATTTAATAATTCTCCTCTCCTATTTTTAACTGACAAATCCATTTGTTCTCTAGGCTTCCTTAACTTGTTAATCTCACTCCAAAACTTTTTCTTATTTTCAACAAAATTTGTTGATAACATCTCACCCACTCTCTCATTTGCTCTCTTTTTACATTGCTTCACCACTCTCTTAACCTCTCTCTTTTTTTCCATATACTCTTCCCTCCTTGCATCACTTCTACTTTGTAAAAACTTCTCATATGCTAACTTTTCTCCCTTACTACTCTCTTTACATCATCATTCCACCAATCGCTCCTCTTCCCTCCTGCACCCACTTTCCTGTAACCACAAACTTCTGCTGAACCCACTAACACTACATTTTTAATCCTACCCCATACCTCTTCGACCCCATTA
Source organism: Cherax quadricarinatus (assembly GCF_038502225.1). Taxonomy (NCBI): domain Eukaryota; kingdom Metazoa; phylum Arthropoda; class Malacostraca; order Decapoda; family Parastacidae; genus Cherax; species Cherax quadricarinatus. The sequence continues at coordinate 46,728,222 of NC_091302.1, read as the reverse complement.
CCTATGCTCTCATTAGCTCATGTATTCTCCAATAGCTGTTTATATCTTACCCTAACTGCCTCCTCTTTTAGTTTATAAACCTTCACCTCTCTCTTCCCTGATGCTTCTATTCTCCTTGTATCCCATCTACCTTTTACTCTCAGTGTAGCTACAACTAGAAAGTGATCTGATATATCTGTGGCCCCTTTATAAACATGTACATCCTGAAGTCTACTCAACAGTCTTTTATCTACCAATACATAATCCAACAAACTACTGTCATTTCGCCCTACATCATATCTTGTATACTTATTTATCCTCTTTTTCTTAAAATATGTATTACCTATAACTAAACCCCTTTCTATACAAAGTTCAATCAAAGGGCTCCCATTATCATTTACACCTGGCACCCCAAACTTACCTACCACACCCTCTCTAAAAGTTTCTCCTACTTTAGCATTCAGGTCCCCTACCACAGTTACTCTCTCACTTGGTTCAAAGGTTCCTATACATTCACTTAACATCTCCCAAAATCTCTCTCTCTCTCCTCTACATTCCTCTCTTCTCCAGGTGCATACACGCTTATTATGACCCACTTTTCACATCCAACCTTTACTTTAATCCACATAATTCTTGAATTTACACATTCATATTCTCTTTTCTCCTTCCATAACTGATCCTTCAACATTACTGCTACCCCTTCCTTTGCTCTAACTCTCTCAGATACTCCAGATTTAATCCCATTTATTTCCCCCCACCGAAACTCCCCTACCCCCTTCAGCTTTGTTTCGCTTAGGGCCAGGACATCGAACTTCTTTTCATTCCTAACATCAGCAATCATCTGTTTCTTGTCATCCGCACTACATCCACGCACATTCAAGCATCCCAGTTTTATAAAGTTTTTCTTCTTGTCTTTTTTAGTAAATGTGTACAGGAGAAAGGGTTACTAACCCATTGCTCCCGGCATTTTAGTCGCCTCATACGACACGCATGGCTTATGGAGGAAAGATTGTTTTCCACTTCCCCGTGGACAATAGAAGAAATAAAGAAGAACAAGAGCTATTTAGAAAAAGGAGAAAAACCTAGATGTATATACAGTTGACCCCCGGTTAACGATATTTTTTCATTCCAGAAGTATGTTCAGGTGCCAGTACTGACCGAATTTGTTCCCATAAGGAATATTGTGAAGTAGATTAGTCCATTTCAGACCCCCAAACATACACGTACAAACGCACTTACATAAATACACTTACATAATTGGTCGCATTGGGAGGTGATCGTTAAGCGGGGGTCCACTGTATATAAACATATATATGCATGTGCATGTCTGTGAAGTGTGACCAAAGTGTAAGTAGGAGTAGCAAGATATCCCTGTTATCTAGCGTGTTTATGAGACAGAAAAAGAAACCAGCAATCCTACCATTATGCAAAACAGTTACAGGTTTCTGTTTCACAGTCATCCGGCAGGACGGTAGTACTTCCCTGGGTGGTTGCATAAATGCAATAAAAACTTCCCTACCTTTATCTAAATACTGTTCACATATATGCTTCAATGTAAACACTTGATCTACACATCCCCTACCCACTCTAAAACCTCCATGCTCATCCGCAGTCCTACATTCTGTCTTACCTCTAATTCTTTCAGTAATAACCCTTCCATACACTTCTGGTATACAGTGGACCCCCGCATAGTGACCTTAATCCGTGCAAGAGGGCTGGCTGTTATGCGAAATGTTCAGTATGCGAATGAATTTTCCCCATAAGAAACAATGGAAATCAAATTAATCCGTGCAAGACACCCAAAAGCATGAAAAAAAAATTTTTACCACATGAAATATACATTTTCCTACACACAAAGAGAAGGATACATGCACAATAGTAGAGTAGTACATGCACAATATATATTGTGCATGTACTACTCTACTAAATGAAGAATAAATGACACTTACCTTTATTGAAGATGCAGCAATGACTGATGAGACACTGTGTCCTGGGAGTGCCTTTTCCTCCTGAGTACTGTAGGTCCTGTTTGGTATTTTCTTCCAGAACAGGCCTTATCACACTGTGTATGTCACTACGATTCTTAAATCTCTCAAATCAACCTTTGCTGGCTCTAAATTCACCAATATGAGCACTAGTTCCAGGCATTTTTCCTGTTCACCTGGGTGTTAGTCGACTGGTGTGGGTTGCATCCTGGGAGACAAGATTAAGGACCCCAATGGAAATAAGTTAGACAGTCTTTGATGACACTGACTTTTTTGGGCTATCCTGGGTGGCAAATCCTCTGGGGTTAATTGTTTCTTGGTATTCTCAATAAGCCACACCAACAACGGTGCTACAGCAGCAGCAGCAGCTGATGGTGGTACAGCAGCAACAGACGATGCTACAGCAGCAGCAGACGATGCTACAGCAGCAACTGACGATGTTACAGCAGCAGCAGACGATGCTACAGCAGCAGCAGCAGCTGACGGTGGTACAGCAGCAACAGACGATGCTACAGCAGCAACAGACGATGCTACAGCAGCAGCAGACGGTACTACAGCAGCAGGAGCAGCTGACGGTGGTACAGCAGCAGCAGGTGACAGTGCAGCAGCAGCTGACAGTGCAGCAGCAGCTGATGGTGGTACAGCAGCAGCAGCAGCTGTACCACCAATAGTAGCGATGGTTGATTGGGGTTTATTATACAACCTGGCCAGCTCGGAGACACGCACTCCACTTTCATACTTATCAATGATCTTTTTCTTCATCTCCATAGTAATTCTCACCCTTATTGCTGTAGGGTTGGCACTAGAAGCTTTCTTGGGGCCCATGGTCACTTATTTTCCAGAAAAAATCACCAAAAACACTGTAATAATACGAAATGTTCCGATTGTATGCTTGGATGTTACCGCGGAGGCTGGCTGGTAAACAATGCCACCGGCGGAACATGTGAGCGTGGCTCAGGCCGCACATTGGACGCGTCTCGGACGAAGGGCGCTGAGCGGGTTTTTGGGCGGTATGCGAGGCAAAATTTTAGCGATCAAAGCGTCCGGTATGCGGATTGTCCGTTATGCAAGGCGTCCGGTATGCGGGGGTCCACTGTACTCAGTAAACTTATTCCTCTGTAATTTTTACAATCTCTCTTGTCCCCCTTCCCGTTATGTAAAGGGACTATTCATGCTCTCTGCCAATCCCTAGGCACCTTCCCCTCTTTCATACACTTATTAAACAAAAATACCAACAACTACAACCCTACATATCCCCCTGCTTTTAAAATTTCTGTCGTGATTCCATCAGTTCCAGCTGCTTTACCCCCTTTCATTCTACGTAATGCCTCATGCACCTCCCCCATACTCACATCCTGCTCTTCGTCACTCCTAAAAGATGGTATACCTCCTTGGCCAGTGCATGAAATTACCGCTTCCCTTTCTTCGTCGACATTTAAAAGTTCCTCAAAATATTCTTGCTATCTACCCAAAACCTCCATCTCCCCATCTACTAACTCCCCTACTCTGTTTTTAACTGACAAATGCATTTGTTCTCTAGGCTTTCTTAACTTGTTTAACTCTAGAATTTTTTCTTATTTTCATTAAAATTTCTTGACAGTGCCTCTCCCACTCTATCATCTGCTCTCCTTTTGCACTTTCTCACCACTCTCTTCACCTTTCTTTTACTCTCCATATACTCTACTCTTCTTATAACACATCTTCATTGTAAAAACCTCTCATAAGCTACATTTTTCTCTCTTATCACACCCTTTACTTCATCATTCCGTCAATCACTCCTCTTTCCTCCTGCACCCACCCTCTTATAACCACAAACTTCTGCCCCACATTCTATTACTGTATTTTTAAAACTATTCCATTCCTCTTCATCCTCCCCACTACTCATACTTGCACCAGCCCACCTTTCTGCCAATAGTTGCTTATATCTCACCTGAATTTCCTCCTCCCTTAGTTTATACTCCTTCACCTCTCTCTTGTTGCCATTTTCCTCTTGTCCCATCTACCTCTTACTCTAACTCTAGCTACAACTAAATAATGATCTGATATATCATTTGCCCCTATATAAACGTGTACATCCTGGAGCCTACCCATCAACCTTTTATCCACCAATACATAATTATTACATAAAAAGGGTTACTAGCCCATTGTTCCCACCCACATAGCTGTGTGTGAGGGTATTGAGACTTGGCTCCTGGCCCTGCCTAGACCTCTTTAATTAGCTTATTGAACCTTATCATATTTACTCGTGAATCTCTCTCTCTCTTCAGAGGAGCATCCCTGGTGCTGGTGAAAGACACTGTATGACCTCTTTAGGTTTATTGCTTCCCCCAGTAAATGACATGCCCATGCACTCTGACCCAGGCTGAGACTCGTGGAACTCTGTGTTCATCAAGAATTGCAAGAAGCCCCTATTGTGTGCCTTCAGCATTTTATGGAGAGGGAGCATGGACACGGGTCATCCCACACACACACACTAAAAACAACAGACATAGCCCCACTCCACAAAGGTGGCAGTAAAGCAATTGCAAAGAACTACCGACCGATAGCGCTAACATCCCATACCGTAAAAATCTTTGAGAGGGTTCTAAGAAGCAAGATCACCACCCACCTAGATACCCATCAGTTACACAACCCAGGGCAACACGGGTTTAGAGCAGGTCGCTCCTGCCTGTCCCAGCTACTGGACCACTATGACAAGGTCCTGGATGCTGTAGAGGATAAATAAAATACAGATGTAGTATACACAGACTTTGCAAAAGCTTCCGACAAGTGTGACCATGATGTAATAGCACACAAAATGCATGATAAAGGAATAATGGGAAAAGTTGGTTGATGGATCTACAACTTTCTGACAAATAGAACACAAAGAGTAATAGTAAACAGAGTAAAGTCCCAGGCAGCCACGGTAAATAGCTCTGTTCCACAAGGCACAGTATTCACTCCCATTCTATTCCTCATCCTCATTTCTGACATAGAGATGTAAACCATAGCTCTGTGTCTTCCTTTGTGGATGATACCCAGATTACCGCGGCAGTGACCTCCATCGAAGACACCGTGAGACTCCAGGCGGATATTGACCAAATCTTCGAATGGGCCACTCAAAACAGTATGAAGTTCAACGAGGAGAAATTTCAACTACTCAGATATGTGAAGGACATATGAATGATAATGTCAGAGGATCTCACTGTCAAAGACCATAACAATGACTGGAAAATGATAGGATGGATAATGAGAACCTTCAAAACTAGGGATGCCAAGCCCATGATGATTCTCTTCAAATCACTTGTGCTCTCTAGGCTGGAATACTGCTGTACACTTAACTGCCTCCTTCAAGGCTGGCAACATTGCAGACCTGGAGAGTGTACAAAAAACTTTCATGGCACACATAAGTACGATAAGGCACCTAAACTACTGGGAACGGTTGTAGGTCCTTGATCCATATTCCCTCGAATGCAGGCGAGAGAGATGCATGATAATATACACTTGGAAGGTCCTGGAGGGATTGGTACCAAATGTGCACACAAAAATCACTCCATATGAAAGCAGAAGACTTGGCAGGAGATGCAACATTCCCCCAAATGAAAGGCACGGGTGCCACGAGTACATTGAGAGACAATAAGTGTCCAGGGCCCAAGTCTGTTCAATTGCCACCCGGCATACATAAGGGGGATTACCAATAGACCCCTAGCTGTCTTCAAGAAGGCACTGGACAGGCACGTAAAGTCAGTACCTGACCAACCGGGCTGTGGTTTGTACATCAGCTTATATGCAGCCAGCAGTAACAGCCTGGTTGATCAGACCCTTATCCACCATGAGGCCTGGTCTCGGATCGGGCCGCGGGGGGTGTTGACCCCCGAAACCCTCTCCAGGTAAACTCCAGGTAATGTATTGAATCTGCCTTCGTCAGTGCCATATGCAAAATATTTCAATTTTCAAGCACCCTGAGACTAAAGCAATATACAGTGGACCCCCGGTTTACGATCAGCTCCCAATGCTACCAATTATGTAAGTGCGTTTGTATGTGTATGTTTGAGGGTCTGAAGTGGACTAATCTAATTCACAATATTCCTTATGGGAACAAATTCGGTCAGTACTGGCACCTGAACATACTTCTGGAATGAAATAATATCGTAAACCGGGGGTCCACTGCATTTGTTTACATTCCTATGGCTTATCTTTGTCTTCACCTTCCAGCCGTCCCATGCCCTTTGATCCTGGTCCTCTTAATTCAAGCAGTCTTTCCTATTTGCTCGCTCATTTTCACTTAAGATTTTGTATGTCGTAGTCATGTTTTCCATTGGCTGTTTCTTCACAAGGATCATCAGGTTCAGTTTCTTCAACCTCTTCATAAAGTGTTCCTCTTATTTCTGGAACTACATAGTTTGGTTGCAAAGCTTTGGACCTTTCCCAGGTTCTGCACATTCTTGACCGGGTGCCGGTGCTGGTGCCGTATTGGGGTAGCATACTCGGGGGAGGATGGTGTGTGTGTTTTGTATGTGTGTTTTATGTTTTTTTGTGTGTATGTGAATGTTTGTGAGGTGGGGGTTGTTTTTAAAAATGCAACAAAAGTTAGTGTAAGAATGGGAGATAGAAAGAGTGAGTTTATGAATATGCAGTAAGTACTTGTGAATTCATTTTAGCACTGTTGATAATGTTACAACCTAAAATTAAATATCGAGAAAATTGGTCATATGTTTCAGCTTTTATGTGAGCTTCATTCTTAATCTTAAAATGTTCAGCCCACATCTGATTGTTCACCTATATTTAATAACTCAGACACGGCAGCCAGTGTTTGTGCAGCTTCTCCATGCAGTGTACAGAGTGAGCCAAGCAGTCATGGGCCACCAGAGGGTTAATGTAGAGAACTGCATCAAGACACTTACAGAAGTTGGTTAGTAAATTCAAGTTTTGCTCATTCTTTTCCATCTTTAAAGGTAAATTGTAGGGTTTGTGTGGAGGAAAAATAATGTGTAATTATTTATGCATTTTCTTGATGTATTATATGCAAATAATAGTGAATGAAGTAAAATATTAATAAGACATTATACTTTACAGTGAAAATGAACCTCTGCTTTCAAGTTTTGAAACTATAGGTAAACTCCATGGAGGCAAAGAAGGGAATGTACAAGAGTATAGTGGTACCAACACTTACATGAGTGTGAAGCATAGGTTGTAAAAGCTGCAGCAAGGAGGAGGCTGCAGGCAGTGGAGATGTCCTGTCAAAGGGCAATGTGTAGTGTGAATATTATTCAGAGAATTCATAGTGTGGAAATTAGGAGGAGGTCTTGAGTTACTAAAAGTATTAGTCAGAGGACTGAAGAGGGGTTCTTGAGGTGGTTTAATCATTTAGAGAGGATGGAACAAAAGTAGAATGACTTGGAAGGAAGGTGGGCTATGGGTCATCCTAAGGAAGATTGGAGGAAGGGGGTAAAAAAAGTTTTGTGGGCAAAGGGCTTGGACTTCCAGCAAGCATGCGTTAACCCTTAAACTGTCCAAACGTAGATCTAAGTTCACCTGTGTGGCGCTCCGAATATTTTGAAAAATAAAAAAATTGTTTTTTGTTTTTAAATTAAAGAGGGCAATATTCTGTGTGGTATAAAACCAAAAAAAAATTTTAGGACCAGTACTTAGCAAGATACAAGACCACGAAGTTGTCTCTGGATGCTCACCTGATGGCAACATCAGTCCTGTCGCTTGCAGAAGTGTTGCTGATTTACCCGTTTTCCTCATTTTTATTTTAATTTATATAATTTCTATGTTCTGATAATTACAGTTTATAATAGTTCTTGTGATTTCATAGCCAATCTTTGTTCTGACACCAATATTATGTACTGAAATAGTACTCAAATTGTAACAATCACACTGACAGGTGAACATTTTCACCTCCCCTGGTCATTTACTATTGTCTAGAAATATATACAAAGTATTTATAGGTCCCAGCAATGTTTTAGACACTGGAATATGAAACTTCTTGAATAATGGTGTTATGACAAGGGTCGGATAAGTGACATTTGATGAACGTGCCCTGCTGGAGGGAATTTTGCCTTTATATGTTTTTACTCTTGCACACAAACATGTCTTTGTATGTCTGCCTGTCAGTCAATCTGTCTGCCTGTCTATCTGTACATCTATCTGTCTGCCTAGCTCTGCTTATCTGTCTGTCTAGTTCTGCTTTTCTGTCTGCCTGTGTCTGTCTTTCCATTTGCTTGTCTCTGTCTCAGGGAGCGGCTAGTAAACCTGTTGGTTTGTGGTGCATATGCCTCTCCCTGATTGCTGAGCAAGTGACACTGCTATTATTTGCATCATGTTTATTTATGTCTTATTTCTGCAAACTTCTACTTACACTTAAGTCACACAACACATACATGTACATGTTTATTTATTCACGCTCATCTAAGTTTTCTTTGATTTTATCTTAATAGTTCTTGGTCTTATTACTTTTCCTTTTATATCCATGGGGAAGTGGAATAAGAATCTTTCCTCCGTAAACCATGCGTGTTGTAAAAGTCAACTAAAATGCCAGGAACAATGGGCTAGTAACCCCTTTTCCTGTAATAATTACTAAAAAGAATAATAAGAAAATTGTCAAAGTGGGAAGTCTGAAGGTGCGTGGATGTAGTGCAAATGATAAGAAAGAAATGATTGTGGATGCTATGAATGAGAAGAAGCTGGAAGTTCTGGCTTTAAGTGAAACAAAGATGAAGGGGGTAGGAGAGTTTCAGTGGAGAGGAATAAATGGGATTAGGTCAGAGGTTTCAAATAGAGTTAGAGCTAAAGAAGGAGTAGCAATAATGTTGAAGGATAAGTTATGGCAGGAAAAGAGGGAATATAAAAATGTATTAATTCAAGGATTATGTGGAGTAAAATAAAGGTTGGATATGAAAAGTGGGTGATAGTAAGTGTATATGTACCTGGAGAAGAGAGAAGTGTATAGGAGAGAGAGAGATTTTGGGAAATGTTGAGTGAATGCATGGGGAGTTTTGAACCAAGTGTGAGAGTAATGGTGGTTGGGGATTTCAATGCTAAAATGGGCAAAAATGTTGTGGAGGGAGTAGTAGGTAAATTTGGGGTGCCAGGGGTAAATGAAAATGGGGAGTCTTTAATTGAGCTATCTGTAGAAAGAGGTTTAGTAATAAGTAATACATATTTTATGAAGAAGAGGATAAATAAATATACAAGGTATGATATAGCCCGTAATGAAAGTAGTTTGGTGGATAAAAGGTTGATGAGTAGGCTCCAGGATGTACACGTTTATAGAGGGGCAACTGACATATCGGATCATTATTTAGTTGTAGCTACAGTTAGAGTTAGAGGTAGATGGGAAAAGAGGAAAATGGCAACAACAAGTAAGAGGGAGGTGAGAGTGTATAAACTAAGGGAGGAGGAAAGTTCAGGTGAGATATAAACAACTATTGGCAGAAAGGTGGGCTTGTACTAGTATGAGCAATGGGGGGTTGAAGAGGGTTGGAATAGTTAAAAAAATGCAGTATTAGAATGTGGAGCAGAAGTTTGTGTTTATAGGAGGGTGGATGCAGGAGGAAAGAGGAGTGATTGGTGGAATGATGAAGTAAAGGTTGTGATAAAAGAAAAAAAGTTAGCTTATGAGAGGTTTTTACAAAGCAGAAGTATTATAAGAAGAGTAGAGTATATGGAGAGTAAAAGAAAGGTGAAGAGAGTGGTGAAAGAGTGCAAAAGGAGAGCAGATGATAGAGTGGGAGCGGCACTGTCAAGAAATTTTAATGAAAAGAAGACAAAATTTTGGAGTGAGTTAAACAGGTTAAGAAAGTATAGGGAACAAATGGATTTGTCATTTAAAAACAGAGTAGGGGAGTTAGTAGATGGGGAGAGGGAGGTTTTGGGTAGATGGTGAGAATATTTTGAGGAACTTTTAAATGTCGACAAAGAAAGGGAAGCGGTAATTCATGCACTGGACAGGGAGGTATACCATCTTTTAGGAGTGAAGAACATCAGGATGTGAGTGTGGGGGAGGTGAGGCACTACATAGAATGAAAGGGGGTAAAGCAGCTGGAACTGATGGGATCATGACAGAAATGTTAAAAGCAGGGGGGGATATAGTGTTGGAGTGGTTGGTATTTTTGTTTAATAAATGTATGAAAGAGGGGAAGGTACCTAGAGATTGGCAGAGAGCATGTATAGTCCCTTTATGTAAAGGGAAGGGGGACAAAAGAGATTGTAAAAATTATAGAGGAATAACTTTACTGAGTATACCAGGAAAAGTGTATGGTAGGGTTATAATTGAAAGAATTAGAGGTAAGACAGAATGTAGGATTGCGGATGAGCAAGAAGGTTTTAGAGTAGGTAGGGGATGTGTAGATCAAGTGTTTACATTGAAGCATATATGTGAACAGTATTTAGATAAAGGTATGGAAGTTTTTATTGCATTTATGGATTTAGAAAAGGCATATGATAGAGTGGACAGGGGAGCAATGTGGCTGATGTTGCATAGGTGGTAAGTTACTAAATGCTGTAAAGAGTTTTTATGAGGATAGTATTAAAAACCATTTGTCTCCATTCACTCCTATCAAACACGCTCATGCATACCTGCTCGAGGGGCTTGGACTTCCAGCAGGTATGCATGAGCGTGTTTGATAGGAGTGAATGGAGACAAATGGTTTTTAATACGTGACGTGCTGTTGGAGTGTGAGCAAAGTAACATTTATGAAGGGGTTCAGGGAAACCGGCAGGCCGGACTTGAGTCCTGGAGATGGGAAGTACAGTGCCTGCACTCTGAAGGAGGGGTGTTAATGTTGCAGTTTAAAAACTGTAGTGTAAAGCACCCTTCTGGCAAGACAGTGATGGAGTGAATGATGGTGAAAGTTTTTCTTTTTCAGGCCACCCTGCCTTGGTGGGAATCGGCCAGTGTGATAATAAATAAATAGTGAGGCTCAGGTTAGGGTGTGTAGAAGAGAGAGAGACTACTTCCTGGTAAAAGTAGGTCTTAGACAGGGATGTGTAATGTCACCATGGTTGTTTAATATATTTATAGATGGGGTTGTAAAAGAAGTAAATGCTAGGGTGTTCAGGAGAGTGGTGGGATTAAATTATGGGGAATCAAATACAAAATGGGAATTGACACAGTTACTTTTTGCTGATAATACTGTGCTTATGGGAGATACTAAAGAAAAATTGCAAAGGTTAGAGGATGAGTTTGGGAGTGTGTATAAAGGTAGAAATTTGAAAGTGAACATAGAGAAGAGTAAGGTGATGAGGGTATCAAATGATTTAGATAAAGAAAAATTGGATTTCAAATTGGGGAGGAGTATGGAAGAAGTGAATGTTTTCAGATACTTGGGAGTTGACGTGTCGGCGGATGGATTTATGAAGGATGAGGTTAATCATAGAATTGATGAGGGAAAAAAGGTGAGTGGTGCATTGACGTATATGTGGAATCAAAAAAATGTTACCTATGGAGGCAAAGAAGGGAATGTATGAAAGTATAGAAGGACCAACACTCTTATATGGGTGTGAAGCTTGGGTTGTGAATGCAGCAGCGAGGAGGCGGTTGGAGGCAGTGGAGATGTCCTGTCTAAGGGCAGTGTGCGGTGTACATATTATGCAGAAAATTCGGAGTGTGGAAATTAGGAGAAGGTGTGGAGTTAATAAAAGTATTAGTCAGAGGGCTGAAGAGGGGTTGTTAAGGTGGTTTGGTCATTTAGAGAGAATGGATCAAAGTAGAATGACATGGAGTGCATTTAAATCTGTAGGAGAAGGAAAGCAGGGTAGGGGTCGTCCTTGAAAAGGTTGGAAGGAAGGGGTAAGGGAGGCTTTGTGGGCGAGGGGGTTGGACTTCCAGCAGGCGTGCATGAGTGTGTTCGATAGGAGTGAATGGAGACGAATGGTATTTGGGACCTGACGATCTGTTGGAGTGTGAGCAGGGTAATATTTAGTGAAGGGATTCAGGGAAACCGGTTATTTTTATATAGCCGGACTTGATTCCAGGAAGTACAATGCCTGCACTTTAAAGGAGGGGTTTGGGATATTAGCAGTTTAGAGGGATATGTTGTGTATCTTTATACATATATGCTTCTAAGCTGTTGTGTTCTGAGCACCTCTGCAAAAACAGTGATTATGTGTGAGTGAGGTGAAAGTGTTGAATGATGAAAGTATTTTCTTTTTGGGGATTTTCTTTCTTTTTTGGGTCACCCTGCGTTGGTGGGAGACGGCCGACTTGTTGAAAAAAAATATATATATATATATATATATTTATTTATTTATTTATTTTCAACTAGTCGGCCGTCTCCCACCGAGGCAGGGTGACCCAAAAAAGAAAGAAAATCCCCAAAAAGAAAATACTTTCATCATTCAACACTTTCACCTCACTCACACATAATCACTGTTTTTGCAGAGGTGCTCAGAATACAACAGTTTAGAAGCATATACATATAAAGATACACAACATATCCCTCCAAACTGGCAATATCCCAAACTCCTCCTTTAAAGTGCAGGCATTGTACTTCCCATTTCCAGGACTCAAGTCCGACTATATGAAAATAACCGGTTTCCCTGAATCCCTTCGCTAAATATTACCCTGCTCACACTCCAACAGATCGTCAGGTCCCAAGTACCATTCGTCTCCATTCACTCCTATCTAACACGCTCACGCACGCTTGCTGGAAGTCCAAGCCCCTCGCCCACAAAACCTCCTTTACCCCCTCTCTCCAACCCTTTCGAGGACGACCCCTACCTCGCCTTCCTTCCCCAATAGATTTATATGCTACTTTGATCCATTCTCTCTAAATGACCAAACCACCTCAACAACCCCTCTTCTGCCCTCTGACTAATACTTTTATTAACTCCACACCTTTTCCTAATTTCCACACTCCGAATTTTCTGCATAATATTTACACCACACATTGTCCTTAAACAGGACATCTCCACTGCCTCCAACTGTTTCCTCACTGCTGCATTTACCACCCAAGCTTCACACCCATATAAGAGTGTTGGTACTACTATACTTTCATACATTCCCTTCTTTGCCTCCATAGATAACGTTTTTTGACTCCACATATACCTCAATGCACCACTCACCTTTTTTCCCTCATCAATTCTATGATTAACTTCATCCTTCATAAATCCATCCGCCGACACGTCAACTCCCAAGTATCTGAAAACATTGACTTCTTCCATACTCCTCCTCCCCAATTTGATATCCAATTTTTCTTTATCTAAATCATTTGATACCCTCATCACCTTACTCTTTTCTATGTTCACTTTCAACTTTCTACCTTTGCACACATTCCCAAACTCATCCACTAACCTTTGCAATTTTTCTTTAGAATCTCCCATAAGCACAGTATCATCAGCAAAAAGTATCTCTGTTAATTCCCATTTTGAATTTGATTCCCCATAATTTAATCCCACCCCTCTCCTGAATACCCTAGCATTTACTTCTTTTACAACCCCATCTGTAAATATATTAAACAACCATGGTGACATTACACATCCCTGTCTAAGACCTACTTTTACCAGGAAGTAGTCTTCCTCTCTTCTGCACACCCTAACCTGAGCCTCACTATCCTCATAGAAACTCTTTACAGCATTTAGTAACTTAACCACCTATTCCATATACTTGCAACATCTGCCACATTGCTCCTCTATCCACTCTATCATATGCCTTTTCTAAATCCATAAATGCAATAAAAACTTCCCTACCTTTATCTAAATACTGTTCACATATAGGCTTCAATGTAAACTTTTGATCTACACATCCCCTACCCACTCTGAAACCTCCTTGCTCATCCGCAATCCTACATTCTGTCTTACCTCTAATTCTTTCAATTATAACCCTACCATACACTTTTCCTGGTATACTCAATAAACTTATTCCTCTATAATTTTTACAATCTCTTTTATCTCCTTTCCCTTTATATAAAGGGACTATACATGCTCTCCGCCAATCCCTAGGTACCTTCCCCTCTTTCATACATTTATTAAACAAAAGTACCAACCACTCCAGCACTATATCCCCCCCTGCTTTTAACATTTCTGTCATGATCCCATCAGTTCCAGCTGCTTTACCTCCTTTCATTCTACGTAATGCCTCACGTACCTCCCCCCCACACTTACATTCTGCTCTTCTTCACTCCTAAAAGATGGTATACCTCCCTGACCAGTGCATGAAATTACCACCTCCCTTTCTTCCTCAACATTTAAAAGTTCCTCAAAATATTCTCGCCATCTACCTAATACCTCCCTTTCCCCATCTACTAACTCCCCTACTCTGTTTTTAAGTGACAAATCCATACTTTTCCTAGGCTTTCTTAACTTGTTTAACTCACTCCAAAATTTTTTCTTATTTTCATTAAAATTTCTTGAGAGTGCCTCTCCCACTCTATCATCTGCTCTCCTTTTGCACTCTCTCACCACTCTCTTCACTTTCTTTTACTCTCCATATACTTTGCTTTTCTTATAACACTTCTGCTTTGTAAAAACCTCTCATAAGCTAACTTTTTCTCTTTTATCACATCCTTTACTTCATCATTCCACCAATCACTCCTCTTTCCATCTGCCCCCACCCTCCTATAACCACAAACTTCTGCCCCACATTCTAATACTGCATTTTTAAAACTATTCCAACCCTCTTCAACCCCCTCCACTACTCATCTTTGCACTAGCCCACCTTTCTGCCAACAGTCGCTTATATCTCCCCCGAACTTCCTCCTCCCTTAGTTTATACACTTTCACCTCCCTCTTACTTGTTGTTGCCACCTCTTTTCCCATCTACCTCTTACTCTAACTGTAGCTACAACTAAATAATGATCCGATATATCAGTTGCCCTTCTATAAACATGTACATCCTGGAGCCTACCCATCAACCTTTTATCCACCAATACATAATCTAACACACTACTTTCATTACGTGCTACATCATACGTTGTATATTTATTTACCCTCTTTTTCATAAAATATGTATTACTTATTACCAAATCTCTTTCTACACATAGCTCAAATAAAGGCTCCCCATTTACATTTACCCCTGGCACCCCAAATTTACCTACTACTCCCTCCATAACATTTTTACCCACTTTAGCATTGAAATCCCCAACCACCATTACTCTCACACTTGATTCAAAACTCCCCACGCATTCACTCAGCATTTCCCGAAATCTCTCTCTCTCTCTCTCTCTCTCTCTACACTTCTTTCTTCTCCAGGTGCATACACGCTTACTATAACCCACTTTTCACATCCAATCTTTATTTTACTCCACATAATCCTTGAATTAATACATTTATAGTCCCTCTTTTCCTGCCATAGCTTATCCTTCAACATATATATATATTTTTTTTTTCCTCCTCCTCTCTTTTTCTTCAGATGCATGAACATTATAACCCACTTTCTGCATCCAACCCTTATTTTAATCCCTATTATTCTTGACTTTATACATTTAAATTCCCTCCTTTCCTTCTGTAACTGATGTTTCAACATTATTGGTACTCCTTCCTTAGCTCTAACTCTCTTATATACTCCTGACCTAGTCCCATTTATTTCTCCTCACTGAAACTCCTACCTCCTCCAGATTTGTTTCACTTAGGGCCAGGACATCTGTCTTCTTTTCCTTCATAACTTTGACAGTCATCTCTTATTATCTGCACTACATCCTGCACATTCAAACATCCCAACTTTTTAAAGTTTTCATTATTCATTTTTTAGTAATTTATGCTTATGGAGGGGTTATTATCCCCTTGCTTCCCTCCCAGCATTTTAGTTGCTTTATATGGCACGCATAGCCTTCAGAGGATGTATTCTTTTTCCATTTCCCCATGGATATGAAAGGAAGTAAATAAAAACAAGAATCATTAAGAAAAAGAAAACTCAGATGGGTGTGTATAGATATGCATGGTATAAACCTTGGTAATAAATACCGACAAGTTGGTTTAGAAAGACACGTAAGCAAACACTATGACATATTTATTAGAAAACACCACCAACCCAGCAACACAGGAGTCACATGATTTCATCGTCTACCCGTCCTCATCATAGGCAGAGGTTGTTTTGATAAGGACCTGCCTTGCATGGGCCAGTAGGCCTTCTACAGTGTTCCTCCATTCTTATGTTCTTATGACATTCCTCAGGTCACGTGTGTCACACCTCACTCTCCGCCTATATATATAATGCCTTTCTATCTCTGTATGTTAGAAGTGATCAAGGTCCCAGGACCGAAACGTTTTCTAATAAATATGTCATAGTGTTTGCTTACATGTCTTTCTAAACCATAGATATGCATGTACATGTGTGTGTAGTGTGACCTAAGTGTAAGTAGAAGTAGCGAGATGTACATGTTGCTTGCGTGTTTATGAGACAAAGAAAAGCCACCAGCAATCCTTCCATTGTGTGAAATAATTACAGATTTCCATTTAGCACTCATTTGGCAGAATAGTAGTACAGTGGTACCATGAGTTTCGGCCATAATTTGTTCCAGAAGGCTGTTCGAGTGCCGTTACCAAACGAATTTGTTCCCATTAGGAATAATGTAAATTAGATTAGTCCATTTCAGTCCCCCAAAAATACACTTACAAAAGCATTTACAATAATAAACTTACGTAATTGTTTGAGTTGGGAGCTGTACGAAACTTGGGGTACCACTGTACTACCCTGGGTGGTTGCTGTCTGCCAACCTACTATGTACCATATTAGGTGGTACTACGTAATTTATTTGAATTTGACAGTACAGTATTTTCTTTTTTGGTTGCTATTTTTTTCAGCTCGCAAGCATAACATTTCCATACCAGTAGACTTGGAGGCCCAAGTTGTGAGCATGTCTCAGCGCACCACTAGTATCATGACACGAACAGCTTCTAAATGGAGCAATCGAGCCACTCGACGTGATACCTCATCAACATCGGTACGTGTGAAAATTAGTGTTTTTAATTTCTGTAATCTTTATTTTGCCATCATAATATAGTAAGGATAGGGGTATTACTGCAATTAGAAACTAAGAATTTAAAAATATTTACTGTCAGCTGAAACTGACAGAACAGTCCTGCAATTCCAACTTGCTGCTGTTGGATAAAATGTTTGTCAGTTCATCAGTTTTACAGAAAATGTAGTGAAAATGGCATAGTATCAGTCTCATATGGATGCAGTGTATGAATGATATCATTGTTCAGTATAAGCTATGGAAGCAAAAGAAGTTACAAAATTCCACTATTGGCTAAACCTACATTGCTGCATGCTCACTTTGCTGCTGTTGATTAAAATTGACAATGCTGGTAAAAGGGTAACTGTTGATTGTTGAAAATTAAGGTGATAAACTGTCAAGCTACAAGTGCTTAATTAGAAGAAAGGGTAGAGGACCTGGAAATGTCCTGTCTCAGGTCATTGTGTTGTGTAAATATTATACAGTGATTATGAAATGAATTTTAACCCTTAAACGGTCCAAACGTATACATACGTTCACGTGCATAGCGCCCCAAACGTATATACAGTATACGTTTTCTTTGTCATTCATTCAGCATTGCCATAATAAGCCTGAGTCACCTAGACATGAGAGAATGGGTGTGTGCACTCACTGTGTGCCATATTAAAATAATTGGGGATGCCTGGGTACCATATGCTCTTTTTTCCTTTTAAAAGAAAAGTTTTTTTTTTTCCTCAAAAAATTTGGGGCGCTACGCGAGTGAACGTATATATACGTTTGGACCGTTTAAGGGTTAATGTTTGTGTGATATGTAAGGTATAAGTAGACTGAAGAAGGGTTGTTGAATTTGGTTGGATCATTTAGAAATTAATTTGATTAAGAGGTCGTTTAAGTCTGGGAACCCTTCAAGGAGAGTGCCTCGATTATGGTGAAGATCTCTTTGATTCAAGTAATTGAAGATACCATCTTCCTTTATTTGAACCTGATTACTTCTTACTGTATGACCTGTATCAATTGATAAATGATGATGATTTTTGGGACGCATAGATGGCAGTATAGTGAAGGAACTTCTGCGGAAGGATTGGAAGAAAAGTGTGTAGGAGGTATTGAGAAGTAGGAACTTGAACATTTAACAGTAATATATGAGCATAAAAAGTGAACACAGTTTGATGCATCAAACATTATGAACTGCGCAGAATATGAAGAGTCTTATATAATGAACTGTACAGAACATTAGCGGTCTCATAAATTAAAAATTAAGTTAGGGAAAAAAGTATGTTTTATCACAATGGATATTATCAGTCTTACAAAAAGAAATGCCTTCCAAAATGTTGGTATTTCATTTTCTATTGTTTTTTTTATTCCAAGTTTCTTACTGTATACATATGTGTTTTTTAAATGAATTTCTATGTATAGTATCTTTAAAATAAATTTTTGTTTAATGATATTTAGTTTGTGCACTCAAGTGGACATGTCACAGTTTAAGGGTTTTCGGTAGTCACTAAAACTATAGTTTTATGATTGTCTCGTAAAGAGGCATTAAGTAAAACTGTATCTAGAAATATTTCTTTTGGTTATTTGTTGTCTCTCGAACACTTAGGAAATTTAATCACCATATTTTATGCAGTTTTATATTAACAGTTTTAAACAAAATTGAAATTAATGCTGTGGGATATTGTGGTTTTCCTTAGTGCTTAATCTGGCATTACATTTTATTATTTTAGTGATCTGAAAAAGTTTATTCCATAAGTTGAGCATAGTAGACTGATGTTCTTACATTTTCCTGTAGCTTTGCAATGACTTAATGTACGAAGAAGATGATGGAGATCAGGTGAGCTGAAAAGTAAAAGTGAAAAAATAATATGCTTTGTATTTGCCAAATTAGATGCTTTATATGGTGCAGGTCATGGAATAACTTTTATTCAGCTGTTCATGCGATTTTTCTTCTTAAATTTAAACTTAAGGATGAAAAGAATTAGCAGTTTTGTTATTTATACAGTAACTATCTCAGTAGGTACTGTACCTTGTGTAAATTATTACCTGTATTTTTGTAAGCTCAGTAATATATAAATTTGTAATTACATACAAACTTGTATAAATTCATTTTTATAACCCCATTGGATGTTACTAGGTAATAAGAACATGATAAATAACCTATATAATTAATATTCATCTCATAAAGGTTTGCTATGACTCAGTGATGCATCTGAGTAATCCTGATACCTACTGTTATAGTATGGTATATATAAAACCTCATATTTGGGTTATCTTCTCATGTTCTTGATCAGCATGATGCACCCCCACACACTGTTCTATTCATCGATCAACTGTGGTCTTAGTATCTTTTCTCTTGTACATTTTCTCTTGCTCCACGTACATCCTTCTTGACCATCTCATTCTCTTTTGGGTTTCTTTTATTATAGTGTTTCCTCATACTACCCTCTGTTCCTTTCTTTTAATGATGCTTAGTATAGTTAGTTCTTTTTGTTTGATTTAGCTGTCTTTGCCATGAGACAGTGGCACCTGTTTAACTCCCATTAGTTAAAACTCAGACTTTTGGTACTGGAAGGGAGGAGATACAGCTAAAAGACATGTCTTATTCATTAGTAGTTCCCTTGGTATATTATGTAATCTGTCATTTACCTTGTCAAATCTTCTCACACTGAAGTATTATGGAAAGGTGGGTTATATACATTGACCAACATTTTTTTTTTTTCAACAAACCGGCCGTATCCCACCAAGGCAGGGTGGCCCAAAAAGAAAAACGAAAGTTTATCTTTTTAAATTTAGTAATTTATACAGGAGAAGGGAATAGAAGAAAACCCAGAGGGGTGTGTATATACAGTGGACCCCCGCATAACGATCACTTCCGAATGCAACCAATTATGTAAGTGTATTTATGTAAGTGCGTTTGTACGTGTATGTTTGGGGATCTGAAATGGACTAATCTACTTCACAATATTCCTTATGGGAACAAATTCGGTCAGTACTGGCACCTGAACATACTTCTGGAGTGAAAAAATATCGTTAACCGGGGATCCACTGTATATATATGCTTGTACATGTATGTGTAGTGTGACCTAAGTGTAAGTAGAAGTAGCAAGATGTACCTGAAACCTTGCATGTTTATGAGACAGAAAAATGGACACCAGCAATCCTACCATCATGTAAAACAATTACAGGCTTTCGTTTTACACTCACTTGGCAGGACGGTAGTACCTCCCTGGGTGGTTGCTGTCTACAAACCTACTACCTACAATTGACCAACATATGTTTCTCATTTTTATTTTGGAGAACAAAAAGGAACACTGCCATGACTGGAACAATATTGTGTATAACCCACACAGAAAGAAACATATGATGACGTTTTGGTCATCATCCACTAAAATTTTAACATTATTGTGTTTTGGGTGTCTTTGCTTATTATGCATTATTTGACTTAACCAGCTTGATTTTATTTTTCTCTCGAAGACAAAGACATGTTCTTAAAATTTCCCAAGATTATGAGACTCTTAGACTTGAAATCCTGCCAAGTGTGATTGATTCTCTTTAATAATGCCTATTTTTAAATTGTAATGAGCCATTGCCTCATGTCATACACTAGGTACTTTATCACCATTAAAATATTTAGTGTCTGCCCCTTAAATAATTAAGTGATATTTTAAAGATGGAGGCAGCATAGAATAGTTCAAATTGACATCATGTTTCTTTTATCTAACTGGGGGTAGCTTTTTCTTTATATAATGTTTTCAGTAGAAACCCTGTCCTTGAGAGAGTGGTCACATTCACTGTCTTACCCAGGCATTTGAAGTGCATTTTAATGTTAAACTAAGAAGTATCTACATCATTTGCCAAAAATGCCTCATGTGAATTTGGCTGTCATGAAAGTGATGATGTCACCATATGGCACAAATGAACCAGCATGGAGAAAATTAAACAAAAAATGAGAAAATTTCTGTATGCTTAAGGAACACAGAGACACAATACTGTGACTGAGAATGTTACAATACACAGATAACCCTCACATAGGAGACAGTAACTTTGTGACGATGTTTTGGTCCAAATGGACCATTAGCTAGTCACACTGTGACTAGTTAATATTATTGTATTGTTCTGTATATGTATTTCAGATTACTACTGAGGAACTCTTTGACACTATTTGTTTGCCCTAAGACAGTCACATGCCACTATCCTTTGATGTACCTTTGAGTAGTTCCAAGAGTTTTTCTACTCCCAGGCTCATCTGGTGCTTGCCTGATCAACCAGGATAGCTACTTCTTTCTGGCCTAAATTTATTTACAAGCCCTAAAAGTGTTACACATGGATTTTTATCCTCCATATCCTGATCAACCAGGATAGCTGCTTCTTTCTGGCCTAAATTTATTTACAAGCCCTAAAAGTGTTACACATGGATTTTTATCCTCCATATCAACTTTCAATTTCAGCTACACATCAAATCATAATTTTAATTTCATGCCTGTTTTTCTTGCTTCTGATAAGAAAGGGGTACAGTGTTATACTGTATTCAGCATACACAAGTTCTACATCCTCAAATTTTCCTATACATGAACTTTACTTTTACATCTTTACCCAAAGTTCATGAAACCAGTTTGACTAGGCACCTTACCTGACAAGGACACTACTATTATCTGGATATTTCTCAAAATTAGGCATTTATGCTTTGCTTCAAAATCATAGCTCCCTTCCAAAACTTCAGCAGTTCATGAGATTTCCT
The DNA here is from genome assembly GCF_038502225.1 of Cherax quadricarinatus. Classification (NCBI taxonomy): domain Eukaryota; kingdom Metazoa; phylum Arthropoda; class Malacostraca; order Decapoda; family Parastacidae; genus Cherax; species Cherax quadricarinatus. The sequence goes on along the minus strand of NC_091302.1, from coordinate 46,706,644 downwards.
TCATGATTCTGCCTTGTATCTAACAGTGAGAGAAGCGGATCAGGGCCTGACTCTTACACTTATTGACACTAGACTCGCACTTCATCTCATGGAGGAGCACTCAGTTCCACTCTTCAAAGAATGTTTTTTCTGTCTACCCTCTTCTCTGATCTTTCCGTCTTTGCTGTAGATTCAGTATTTGAGTTCTTAACCTTTTAACTGTAACCAGCTTACTAGTACACAAGTGATGACAGTGTCTGACATATTGGTATACATAATTTTTTTGTGGCTCTAGAACCACCACCTGTCAATATATTTGACTTCAACACAACTGTTTGTATTCCCTACAACCTCTTCAGGCCTTTGAAAAAAAATAAGACCAGTCAGGGCCAAGTAGTGCTTCATGGTTAACACTACCTAACTAGCATAATTAAACAGTGAAATCAGAATTCATTGTTCCACTATCAGCTTCCCTACAATCAAACAGGTGTGAAACTGGCAGATGACAATTTATTCATTCCAGATTTATTACAATTTCATGATACTAACAGTAGAATTTAGCCATAAACCACACTTTGGAGATTTAACCTAGGATAACTCAATAAAATCAAACAATGTAACTTATTTCCATGTTTTGATGAGTATTACACCTTGAAACAATTGTAATATCATAAGTATTCATTGCAAATAATATTAGAGGCCCAGTGCAGGAAAAATAGAATAATTTTTTTTTTTCACACTAGCCATCTCCTGCTGAGGCAGGGTAACCTGAAAAAGAAACTTTCGCCATCATTCACACTATCACTGTTTTGCCAGAGGTGTGCAGATATGACAGTTTAGATGTCCTTCCAAACAGCAGATATCCCAGACCCCTCCTTTAGAGTGCAGGCATTGTACTTCCCACCTTCAGGACTCAAGTTCAGCTAACCAGTTTCCATGAATCCCTTAAAATGTTACACTGCAAAACTTCATATTGCATGTTCCTAGTGGATGAATGTCGTGCTAAGGAGTTCCCAATGTTCAATGTACTAAAACACCTTGAAACAGATCTAATATAAAAAACTAATGCACATAGTGTTAAACATTGAAAACAATAAAAAAATGAAAAACAATCATAATTTTGCATTGATAAATTGTAAAATGTAAACATAGCTGGCCCTGTTGCACTGCTGTTGCTGATAAATGATCATATTTTTGCCAACTTCAGCACACCATAAAATCATGTAAGGATTTTTTTTTTTTTTTTAAATCTTGACATGCACTCAGTAAATTTAATTTCAGGGTATGCCACAGTTAAGGGGTTAACTGATTCTTTGACCCCACCTTCTCATTCAGTGTCCTTCCCTCTCCAAATTTACCTCTTCCTCCACCATCTCTTTAACCTCTGCCGTACAACACTGAGTTACCCTTGTGAGTTTAGGTCTTTCCATGAATATAATAATCTTATACTCATTCATCTCACCCTTCTCTGTGGTAGTTTGAGCATATAGATTTAGAATTCTTTACCTGCCACTTTGCTGACATTTCTTCAGTTGTTGAGTTATTACATGTACTTCTTGTTTTCCTCTTCTCACTGGCCTTTTATTATTCCATGGGCCCTGGAAAGAACATTCTCACAAATGAATAAATTATTGGCACCCCAATTGTACTAGGGTTGTTTGTCTAAAGCGCGCTGCCATGATCTGCTCCAAGTATAATAGTACAACTGACTTCTTTCTTTCAACAAACCGGCCATATCCCACCAAAGCAGGGTAGCCCAAAAAGAAAAACGAAAGTTTCAGTCTTAAACTTTAGTAGTTTATAGAGGAGAAGGGCTTACTAGCCCCTTGCTCCCAGCATTTTAGTCACCTCTTACGACATGCATGGCTTACAGAAGAAGAATTCTGTTCCACTTTCCCATGGAGACGACTGATTTCTATCTAAATTTAAAGAGAGGAGAAGCATATGCATGTCACAGCGAGTGTGCAGCTCAATAATGAAAGTGGATTCATTTTAAAGAAAATTTATAATTCCTATGTTTCAGTTAAAAATAAAATGCATGTTTCCATTCTGTGTTATAATTAAAAAAATTAACATGTTTAATGATGGCTGAAATTTTTTGTGCATACCTTATGGATTGATTGTGTTTATGGCGGTTTCTGTAATCTCTTACAGTTCTTAACTCCTTTGATAGGTGTTATCTAATTGATACGTCCTTGTAATCCGTCAGTTTGTCACTGACTGACTAGCAATTCTTCCTCATGCTTGACCTGAGTAATTGTTAATCATAGTGGCCTGCTCTTAACTTTTTTTGTAATAATGTTTTAAGAATTACCAACAGTATGTTAAATAAAAGGACACATGAGCAACTAATGCTTCATTAGTTGCACATGTGTTCTTTTACCTAACTTTTTTTTTGTATTTTCAAATTTGGCTATACCCTGGTATGTGTTCTGTACACTTTGAGTCAACTGAACATTTTGTGATCTCATTGATTTTTCATTTTTCTTCTTTATCTCGTGTATTTCTCCACGTTTTCTCATTGAACACAGCTAAAGAATAGTAACAACTCCATCTTTGCCGGCAATAATAAAATAATAAAATATTATTATTTGCAATTATGTTTTTAATCTGTACAGCCTCTCCTCACTTACCGACGTACTCATTTACTGACAACTCGGAGTTACGACGGGCTCTCGAGTCAGTATTGTATGCCATATGAGAACTTGGGTCACGGAAACGGGCAGCACAGTGCCTCAGCATCAAGCATCTCAATCTACTTCTTACAGCCACTCAGTACACTAGTTTTTAAAGTCTCCAAGACCACATATTTGTACAAATTTGTACTTGATTGTGCACTCCATAGTACAAGATAAAAGTGCAGTAGCACTTGGAAGCGTTAAATGGAAGAAGTACAATAGAAGTTCATTGTAAATTAGTTAGTGATGGGTGTCAGTAACTGTCAGTCTCCAAGACTACATATTTCGTGTATAAATTTGTACTTGATTGTGCATCCCATGGTACAAGATAAAAGTGCAGCAGCACTTGGAAGAGGAAAGATAGGAAAATGGAAGAAGTTCACAATAAAAGGGTTAGCTGGTGTGTTCATCTGTGTTTACATTCTTGGTCTCTCATGGCAGCTTAATTATGAAATGATTAAACTCATTGAAAAAGATATGTTGATGGTGATAATACTACTACTACTACTACTACTAATAATAATAATAATAAAATATAATTAATGATAAGTTATAATTAATCACTCTAGGGTGCTTTTAATATCATACGTATATCATATAGTTTTGATAGCTGACATTTAACCCTTAAACGGTCCAAATTGATCAGCGTTCAAATCCGTAGTGCTCCAAAAGTAGATCTTTGTTTTTTTTTTTTTTACATATTTTCAAATATAACAAAAAAAAAAGTAGATAAAAGTTTTTTTACACATTTTCAAATGTAAAAAGAAAAAGATGATTTACATTTTTTTTTTCATACTTTCAAATGTTGAAAAAATGTATATATACATTTGGACCGTTTAAGGGTTAAAGCACTCCAGAGCGATTGTTATTATTATTATTATTTTTATTATTATTATTATTATTAATTATTATTAATAATAATTATTAATTATTATTAGTAGTAGTAATTATTTACCCTTTCAGGGTTTCCGACGTACTAGTACGGCTTACGCACCAGGGTTATTGACGTACTAGTACGCCTAAATTCTAGTGCCTTCAAATCTAACAAGAGAAAGCTGGTAGGCCTACATATGAAAGAATGGGTGTATGTGGTCAGTGTGCACAGTATAAAAAAAATCCTGCGGCACAGTGCGTAATGAGAAAAAACTGTGTGTTATTGGTTTAAAACAGTGATTTTGCACTGTATTTTCATATGGTATTTATGGTTGTATTCTAGTTTTCCTGGTCTCATTTTATAGAATGGAAGACATATTACAGAAACTGAGATGATTTTGTTTGGTTTTACAATGAAAAGTACCTAGAAATTGAGCTCAAAGTAGCAGAAATGTTCAATTTTTGCCAAAGTTCAAAAGTAAACAAATCATGCCACGCGTCCAATACATGTCAACTGGTGAGTCTGATATTCTTTCACAAGTGCGCTGATAATACACCTACCATCCGACTTACGACCGAGTTCCGTTCCGAGAAACCGGTCGTAAGTCGAACTTTACTACTGAATATCAACAAAACATTTTTGTAATAACTTTATTTTATTGTTTTATTTTGGTATTTCATGTTTTACTTTACTTTTTATGCTGTTAGTACTGTATTTTATACTGTAAGGTTTAGGATAAACACTGTGTACAACACAAATAGTTGTTTATTTCCCAGAAATTTGGCATAAAAAACACAGTCGTAAGTCGAGTGGTCGTAAGTCGAGCAGGTCGTAAGTCGGATGGTAGGTGTATTTATACCATTTCTACACTAATGCAGTAGTCTGCATAACAGTAAATCTTCTATTTTTTTTGAGAATAGAAATTCAAAGTGGAAAGCAAAAGAAATGTAAGAGGGGCCTGGGGATGTGTCTAATGAACAGAGGAAATGTTATTTTAGTGCCAGGAATGTTTGTCTTGTTTATTCTGGATCCTATTTGGAAATTGGCATCTTTTGAAATTTGTGTGAAATTGGCAAAATTGCTAATTTCTGACCACTTTATTGGATAGTTGAAATGAGTAAATGGGTGGTTTTTTGTACATATTCGATAGAAAAAATGGAGTTCTTGCGAAATAGTTATGATTTTTGTCAACTAGTACATGGGAATTGGCCAAAAATAGGGATCAAAGTGGGCGAAATCGCTGATGTGTAAACACCGTCGAGACTGCTAACTTTGCGAGAGGATAATTCTGTAAGTTTTCCATCAAATTACATACTGTTGGTGTCATTATGATTGGGAAAAGATTCTCTATCTTTTCATAAAAAAAACTAAGTTTTTTTTTTTTTTTCCGAAAAATTTTCGACCCTGAGAACAAGTTTAGGAGAGGACCTCTCAACCCTGAAAGGGTTAAACCACTCCAGAGCGATTATTTATGTTTTTACGATTATTATTAAATTATTAGTAGTAGTATTTGATTGTTATTATTATTAGGATTTTATGTCATATGAGAACTTGGGTCATGGAAACAGGCAGTGCAGCATCTCAGCATCAAGTATCTTAGTCTGCTTCCTACAACCGAATACACTAGCTTTCACTGTCTCCAAGACTACATATTTGTTCAAATTTGCACTTTATTGTGCATCCCATAGTACAAGATGTCAGCGGAAATGAAGATCTTGATGTCACCTCAAGGAAGCGCCAAGAAACAAAGGAAGGTTCTCAATCTTGAGGTGAAAATGAAGATTATAAACTAGTATGAAGCTGATTAGGAAGTGCAAGTGATAGCTGATGACTTGAAGCTGGCACATTCTACTATTCCCACTATTTTGAATGATAGAGATAGAGTGAAAGAGGCAGTGAAAGCATCGACAGGATTTCAGGCCATAATAACTGGGCAGTGGAAGCATGATAAAGACGCCCAAATTAATAAAAGCTGACATATGGAGAGGTATTGGAGGGTGTGCAGGGCTATATGAGAGAGAGAGGGAGAAGGCACCAGCAGTCTCTCTCAGTAACTCATGCTTCACCATGATGTATGGACTTGTAAGTGCACCGCACTATAAAATATTGTATGATTATATTATTACTATCTGTAAAGGTTATCTACCTATCATATTTATTCCAGAATAATATTAGGTATAACATAAATAGCATAGAAGCATGATAAAGATGCACAAATTAATAAAAACTGACATTATATAGAGAGGTATTGAAGGGTGGAGGGCCAGGAGGGATAAAACTGAATGTTTTAATTTTGGGTGGTGACACTTTTGAAGTGTCCGTAAGGGGTGATTCCTCGATTAGTGATGAAATCGTTTACTGACAGGGTCTTAGGCCCCTAACTTCGTCGTTAAGTGAGGAGAGGCTATTTAATAGGATTCACATTTCTTGCACCTCTTCTACTACAACCTCTCCTCACTTACCAACATACTCGTTTACCGATGGCCCGGACTTACGACAGGCTCACTGATCAGTGTGCATACCTAAATAATGTATATGAGAGCTGATTTGCTCTATTCTGTTTATTACTATATACAGTACAATACTGTATAAACATTTAAAAATATACCAGAAATGTTATAAATGGTGTGAAGGTGACATTAAAACAATATCAGAGATGGTTGACACAAACAGAATTCCTTCATTAACCATTTCACTGTCGATGTCGTATTAGTATGGCTTACAAGCCAGTGTTGGTGCTGTATTAACTCATTCAGGGTCGGTCCCTTATATGTACAGCTTGATAGCCAGTGTCAGTCCCGTATTTATACGTCAAAATTCTAGCACCTTCAAATCTGGTGGAAGAAAGCTGGTAATATGAAAGAATGGGTCTGCATGATCACTGTGCACAGTATAAAAAAAAATCCTGCAGCATGCAGTGCATAATGAAAAATAAAAACTCCATCCGTGTTTTTGGTGTAAAACAGTGACTTTGCAGTATATTTTCTTGTGGTATTTATGGTTGTGATCTCGTTTTCTTGGTCTCGTTTGATAGAATGGAAGATATATTACAGAAATAGAGATGATTTTGATTGCTTTCATGATGAAAAGTACTTTGAAATTGAGCTCAAAATAGAGGAAATTTTTTATTTTTGCCAATGTTCAGTAGTAAACAAATCACACCACACATCCAATATGCGTCAACTGGTGAGTCTAATATTCTTTCACAAGTGCGCTGATATTATTTATACTATTTTTACAATAATGCAATAGTCTTCATAACAGTAAATCTTCTATTTTTTGTTAGAATAAAAATTCAAAATTGAAAGCAAGAGTAATATACATATATGTAAGAAGTGCCTGGAGACATGACTAATGAACAGAGAAAATGTTATTTTAGTGCCAGGAATGTCTGTCTTTTTTATTCCGGACCCTATTTTGAAATTGGCATCTTTTCATATTTGTGTGAAATTGGCCAAATTGCCAATTTCTAACCACTTTATTGGGTAGTTGAAATCACTGAATGGGCTGTTTCTTGTACTCAATCGATAAAACAAATGGAGTTCTAGCGAAATAGCTGTGGGTTTGGTCGACTGGCACAGTGGAATTGGCCGAAAATAGGGTGAATTCACTAATGCGTATATATTGCCAAGACCGCTAAATTCGCAAGGGCATAATTCCGTAAGTATTCCTTCAAATTTCGTACTTTTGGTGTCATTATCATCGGAAAAAGATTCTCTGTCATTTCACTTTTCTTTCTTAAACATTGAGAGCAAGTTTGTGAGCACGGATCTCAGTAGTGAAAGGGTTAAGTGAGGAGAGGCTGCACTTGTCAAAAAAAAAAAAAAATTCTATGCCTGACTACATTCATGAAGTTCTTATTCATTATTGATTTATACCAGTTTCTATATTTTCTGAGCTTCCATCATCTGGTTATATCCTATTTTCTTTTAGTAGTTGGTATATTTTCCTTTGTATTTTTGTGTGGGCTCTAATTCTATAATGTTTTATACTGTAATCTTTTTGAATATGAATTTACTTTCTCCACATTCTATTCAGTCTCTTACAAAAATTCATGTTGCATGCAACCACCAGAAAATCTTGTTATTAATTTATGTGTGTGTCACTTACTGACCTGTGAACACTTCTTATGATACCTGACCTCAATAAACCTATTTTAAGAATTTTGTAATTTCTATACCTGAAGGGATATTCTCATAATGTGTAGTGTACTGTATATTTATTTTTAATTACACATCTAATATTGTAATGTACTGTAATAGTATAATGCTTGCATTTAAATATCAGGAAGGTAATATTGTTGAAAGTAAAAATTAACACTCACTTTGAATCTATTCACATTGAAATTGATTTGTCAACAAGTGGTTGCTCAGTTATCTCAAATAAAAGGAGTTAGGGTGTTAAAGGCATCAAAATTTTGCTCTTTATGGGCCGAAAAAGGGGAGGGAGAGGCAGGAGTGTGTGTGAAGGGTGAATGTGAGAGAGGGAGAGAGAGAGCTAATACACTGAGATATAAAGAAAGTTGAAAGTGAGCATAGACAAGACTACGATGATGAGGGTATCAAATGAATTAAGTAAAGAAAAACTGGATATCACAGTGGAGGGAGGGAGTATGGAAGAAGTGAATGTGTTCACATATTCGGGAGTTGACCTGTCAGCGGATGGGTTTATGAAGGATGAGGTTAACCATAGAACTGATGAAGGAAAAAGGGTGAGTGGTGCATTGAGGCATCTGTGGAGACGAAAGACATTATCCATGGAGACAAAGAAGGGAATGTACGAGAGTAAAATGGTTCCAGTGCTCTTATGTGGGTGTAAAGCATGGGTTGTAAATGTTACAGCAAGGAAGAGGCTGGAGGCAGTAGAGATGTCGTGTCTAAGGGCAATGTGTGGTGTAAATATTATGCAAAGAATTCATAGTGTGGAAATTAGGAGGTGTGAGACTTACTAAAAGTATTAGTCAGAAAAGTGAAGAGGGGTTGTTGAGGTGGATTGGTCATTTAGAGAGGATGGAACAAAGTACAGTGATTTGCAGAGCATATAAATCTGTAGGAAAAGCAAGGCGGGGTAAGGGTTATCCTAGGAAAGGTTGAAGGGAGTGGTTAAAGGAGGTTTTGTGGTCGAAGGGCTTGGACTTCCAGCAAGTGCGCATGAACATGTTAGATAGGAGTGAATGAAGACAAATGATTTTTGGGACCTGATGAGCTGTTGGAGTGTGAGCAGGGTAATATTTTGTGAAGGGATTCAGGGAAACCCTCTAGCTGCACTTGAGTCCTGGAGGTGGGAAGTACAATGCCTGCACTTTAAAGGAGAGTTTTGGGATACTGGCTGTTTGGAGGGACATCTAAACTGTCGTATCTGAGCACCTCTGCAAAGACAGTGATTATGTATGATGGTGAAAGCGTCGAAAATGATTGTGTAAATTTTTTCCTTGCTTTCTTTTTGGGTCACCCTGCCTTGGTGGAAAACAGCTGACGTGTTAAAAAATTTTTTTTATTAAAATTTGATTAGTCTTACCTTAGTTAATATCACTTTTTGTATTATTTTGTTAGGTGATCACTGCTTTTAGGAATTTTGCTGCAACTTCCTTTCAATTAACAAATAGGCAGACTAATGGGTCATTTTTAAATGAACTGCAAATTGGGCAGCCTACCATGATTCCGCATGAACAAAGGCTGGATAATTGAGCATCCATTGAATCTATTTTATCTTTTTAAACTATTGTACTATAATTTGTAGAATTTTTCCAGTTTTTTATTGTCTTCAATATAAATAAATTTTATGGTAAGTACATTCTAGTTACTGAAATGAGAGTCAGGTCATTAATCTGAACCAGTAAAAAACTATAATTATATATATTATGTTGCTTTTATCCAGTTTGTAATGAAGCACAGTAAATATTTTGTTGTGTTTAAGCCTGAGTAATATATTTACTACTGTATTGAGCCTTTCTACTAATATAGGTCTTATATATATATTGGCAATTTTATTTCCTAAAGTATGCATTTCAGCTGCCTTTCCACTTCCAGATATATGAAAGATTAAAGTAACTAGTTTGCCTTCTATATTAATACAGTAGTAGAAGTTCTTGGTAAAAATGATATTTTCATATTTGCTATGAGTAATATATTATCATTTAGCTTACATTGAAATCATAAATGGTCACATGTTCCATTTACCACTACCTAAATAATAGAAGAGTTCTTAATTAATAAAAATCACTGTTATATGTAATTCCAGTTAATGAATGTGTAAAACCTCATTTGATTGTGGCACCTAATATTGCTTGTCTGTTTTGACAGCTGTCTGGGCGCATGGATCACCTAGTCATTGAGCAAGACTTCAACTCTGTAGTGTCAGTTCTTGAGGCAGAGCTCCGCCCACTGGTTTCAGCAGAACTTTCGGTCCTGGTGGACATTCTTTATCAGCCACATAAGCTGTTCAGACCGGACAGTGAAGCTAGCATAAAGTGTAAAAATGGTGGCTTTATTTCTAGGTAATTGTGTACAGTTGTGTTTAATAAAAGCTTTTCCTTCTGAATTAGAAACAATAAGGTAAATAATAGACAGCTGTTGATTAAGCATTGTAGATTAGAATTTTATTTGCAATACATATAATAATTTTCTGCTATCTGTATTGTATATAAAGGTGTGAACAAGGTTGTCATTTTGTGTATGTAAATTAGTATTATTTGAATGTTTATTTATAGGAGGACACCATTTATATGGCGGGTTAGGTTCCAGGCTACTGCCGCAAAGCGGAAATCACCGTAAGGCAAATCTCAGGGCATTTAAAGTGCCTAACAGCCTTTTTTTTTTTTTTCCAACGAACTGGTCATATCCCACTGAGGCAGGGTGACCTAAAAAGAAAAATGAAAGGTTTACTTTTTAAATTTGGTAATTCATACAGGAGAAAGGGTTAATAGACCCTTGCTCCAAGCATTTTAGTTGCCTCTTATGACACATGGCTTACAGAGAAAGAATTCTTTTCTGCTCCCTGTGGAACTGACAGGGTCATGACAAATATTATTATTATTATTATTATTATTATTATTATTATTATTATTATTATTATTATTATTATTATTATTATTGTTGTTGTTGTTATTATTAGAGGTACCAGTAGGTAAATTTGGGGTGCTAGGGGCAAACGAAAATGGGGAGCCATTAATTGAACTATGTGTAGAAAGAAGTTTGGTAATAAGTAATACATATTTTATGAAAAAGAGGATAAATATACAATATGTGATATAGGATGTAATGAAAGTAGTTTGTTAGATTATGTATTGGTGGATGAAAGGTTGATGGGTAGGCTTCAGGATGTACATGTTCATAGAGGGGCAACGAATATATTGGATCATTATCTAGTTGTAGCTACAGTTACGGTAAGAGGTAGATGGGACAAAAGGAAAATGGCAACAGTAAGTAAGAGAGAAATGAAAGTTTCTAAACTAAGGAAGGAGGAAGTTCGAGTGAAATATAAGCAACTATTGGCAGAAAGGTGGGCTGGTGCAAATATGAGTAGTGGGGGGTGGGGGTTGAAGAGGGCTGGAAAAGTTTTAAAAATGCAGTATTAGAATGTGGGGCAGAAGTTTGTAGTTATTGGAGGGTGGGTGCAGGAGGAATGAGGAGTGATTGGTGGAATGATGAAGTGAAGGGTGTGATAAAAGAGAAAAAGTTAGCTTATGAGAGGTTTTTACAGAGCAGAAGTGTTATAAGAAGATTAGAGTATATGGAGAGTAAAAGAAAGGTGAAGAAAGTGGTGAGAGAGTGCAAAAGGAGAGCAGATGATAGTGTGAGAGGCACTGTCAAGAAATCTTAATGACAATAAGAAAAAAATTTGGAGTTAAGCAAGTTAAGAAAGCCTAGGGAACGAATAGATTTGTTAGTTAAAAACAGAGTAGGGGAGTTAGTAGATGGGGAGATGGAGGTTTTGGGTAGATAGCGAGAATATTTTGAGGAACTTTTAAATGTCGACGAAGAAAGGGAGGCGGTAATTTCATGCACTGGCCAGGGAGGTATACCATCTTTTAGGAGTGAAGAAGAGCAGGATGTGAGTGTGGGGGGAGGTGCGTGAGGCATTACGTAGAATGAAGGGGTAAAGCACCTGGAACTGACGGGATCATGACAGAAATGTTAAAATCAGGGGGGGATATAGTGTTGAAGTGGTTGGTATTATTGTTTAGTAAAAGTATGAAAGAGGGGAAGGTACCTAGAGATTGGTGGAGAACATGTATAGTCCCTCTATGTAAAAGGAAGGGGGACAAAAGAGATTGTAAAAAATATAGAGGAATAAGTTTACTGAGTATACCAGGAAAAGTGTACGGTAGGGTTATAATTGAAAGAATTAGAGGTAAGACAGAATGTAGGATTGTGGATGAGCAAGGTTTTAGAGTGGGTAGGGGATGTGTAGATCAAGTGTTTACATTGAAGCATATATGTGAACAGTATTTAGATAAAGGTAGGGGAGTTTTTATTGCATTTACGGATTTAGAAAAGGCATATGATAGTGGATAGGGGAGCAATATGGCAGATGTTACAAGTATATGGAATAGGTGGTAAGTTAGTAAATGCTGTAAAGAGTTTTTTGAGGATAGTGAGGCTCAGGTTAGGGTGTGTAGAAGAGAGGGAGAATACTTCCTAGTAAAAGTAGGTCTTAGACAGGGATGTGTAATGTCACCATGGTTGTTTAATATATTTATAGATGGGGTTGTAAAAGAAGTAAATGCTAGGGTGTTCAGGAGTGGGTTGGGATTAAATTATGGGGAATCAAATACAAAATGGGAATTGACACAGTTGCTTTTTGCTGATGATACCGTGCTTATGGGAGAGACTAAAGAAAAATTGCAAAGGTTAGTGGACGAGTTTGGGAGTGCATGTAAAGGTAGAAGTTAAAAGTGAACATAGAAAAGAGTAAGGTGATGAGGGTATCAAATGATTTAGATAAAGAAAAATTGGATATCAAATTGGTTAGGAGGAGTATGGAAGAAGTGAATGTTTTTAGATGTTTGGGAGTTGACGTGTCAGCGGATGGATTTATGAAGGATGAGGTTAATCATAGAATTGATGAGGGAAAAAAGGTGAGTGATGCATTGAGGTATATGTGGAGACAAAAAATGTTGCCTATGGAGGCAAAGAAGGGAATGTATGAAAGTATAGTAGTACCAACACTCTTATATGGGTGTGAAGCTTGGGTTGTGAATGCAGCAGCGAGGAGGCGGTTGGAGGCAGTGGAGATGTCCTGTCTAAGGGCAATGTGTGGTGTAAATATTATGCAGAAAATTCAGTGTGGAAATTAGAAGAAGTTGTGGAGTTAATAAAAGTATTAATCAAAGGGCTGAAGAAGGGTTGTTGAGGTGGTTTGGTTATTTAGACAGAATGGATCAAAGTAGAATGACATGGAGAGCGTTTAAATCTGTAGGGGAAGGAAGGCGGGGTAGGGGTCGTCCTTGAAAAGGTTGGAAGGAAGGGGTAAGGGAGGTTTTGTGGGTGAGGGGTTTGGACTTCCAGCAGGCGTGCATGAGCATGTTCGATAGGAGTGAATGGAGATGAATGGTATTTGGGACCTGACGATCTTTTGGAGTGTGAGCAGGGTAATATTTAGTGAAGGGATTCAGGGAAACCGGTTATTTTTATATAGCCGGACTTGAGTCCTGGAAATGGGAAGTACAATGCCTGCATTCTAAAGGAGGGATTTGGGATATTGTCAGTTTGGAGGGATATGTTGTGTATTTTTATATGTATATACTTCTGAACTGTTGTATTCTGAGCACTTCTGCAAAAACAGTGATTATGTGTGAGTGAGGTGAAAGTGTTGAATAATGATGAAAGTATTTTCTTTTTGGGGATTTTCTTTCTTTTTGGGTCACCCTGCCTCGGTGGGAGACGGCCGACTTGTTAAAAAAAAAAAAATACTGTATTGTACATAACTACTCTGGTGTTGGACTAGAGAAAACATAATTGTTGCCATAATTCCTGTAAGCTGCTCAGCTACCACATCTCATATTTATGTCAGTTTGTTCTAATATGCTTGTACATATTGTGTTTGTGATATGTAGCATGTTTCTTATATAATTTTGAAAAAATAACATAGATTGATTAATAAAAGTCTATATTAACCCCTTCAGTGTCCAAGGCCAAAATCTGAAGTGGTGCTGCACCCAGTGTCCAAGAAATTTTGAAAAAAAAAAAATTATTTTTTCTTAGAGAATTAAAGAGCATATTTTTGTGAAGGTAATAAGACAAAAAAAAAATTCTGATCAGTACTTACCGAGATACAGTGCCAAGAAGTTTGTCAGAAATGATGTGGTGGCGGCAACATCGACGAATTCCACATACGCACATTACATTATTTAGCGGTTTTTTAAGTTTTTTCTTTTCTTTTCCAATTTTTTTCTTTTTCCTACTAACATTTGGGGCCTGGGAGACCAATACTGAATATAATGTATATATATAAACTCACTAGTGGTATTGAACACAATAACAGCACTAAAGTTATTATCATTTTATTGTTTACCACTGTTGTTTATTACAATAAACATGCACAAATCTTGTATAATACTAATGTTCTATCATATATTTACATATTTACAATCACTGGACATGGTTTTAGAACTGCTGGAGCTTGTGGAACTCCTTGAAACAAGGCACCATGCACAGAGGCACCTTACATTCCTCACACATAAACCGAGTGTCTTGCGTCTTTGTTGCCGTCGTTTTGTTTGTGCCCAGACGATGCATCTCTTCTGAGCAAATTTCTTCTGAGTTGAAGGAAGCTGTATTATGAAATGATCACCTTCCCTCCTCAAACGCTTGGGTATATCCTGAGGAATTCGAGGACCTTGTTGTATAGCAGGTGTTCTTACCTGGTACTTCATTATGAGTTGTCTGACAACAGACAGACAAAATTCACCATACGGTGGTCTGTTGCCAGTCTTTATTTGGTACATATTATATGCATTGAGCATAGAAATGTCCATGAGATGGAAGAAAAGTTTCATGTACCACTTGTAACTCTTACGAACACAGTCAACAAAACCAATCTGCATGTCACATTTGTCAGCCAAGTGCATGTTTTGTGTATAATCAATCACTGTCACTGGTTTTCGAATACGTTCATTAGTCACTCGATCAACTTTGCCACTGTCTTGCATTTCATTACGGTGAATAGTTGTCAACAATGTGACATCTCGTTTGTCATGCCACCGTAATGCCATGATGTCATTGGCAGTAAACACCTGCACGTCATCACCACGAGCACCTGAGTTGAGCCTGGGCATATGTTTACGATTAGAACGCACTGTGCCACACACATCTGTCTTGTTCACTCGCATGAAATCACTGAGTAATGGGCTTGTGTACCAGTTATCGGTATATAATGTATGCCCCTTACCAAGATAAGGTGCCATCATGTTTCTCACTACGTCACCTGAGATACCCAATAACATCTTGGTATCTTTCAATGTTTTACTTCCCGTGTATACAACAATATCCAACACCAGGCCACTGTCACAGTCACAGAGTACAGTGGACCCCCGCATACCGTCGGCATCACATAACGTTTAATCCGCATACCGCTCGCTTTTATCGCAAAAGTTTTGCCTCGCATACCGCTCAAAAACCCGCTCACCGGTGTTCGTCCGAGATGCGTCCAATGTGCGCCCTTAGCCAGCCTCACATGTGCCGCCGGTGGCATTGTTTACCAGCCAGCCTCCGCGGTAACATCCAAGCATACAATCGGAACATTTTGTATTATTACAGTGTTTTTGGTGATTTTATCTGCAAAATAAGTGACCATGGGCCCCAAGAAAGCTTCTAGTGCCAACCCTACAGCAATAAGGGTGAGAATTACTATAGAGATGAAGAAAAAGATCATTGATAAGTATGAAAGTGGAGTGCGTGTCTCCGAGCTGGCCAGGTTGTATAATAAACCCCAATCAACCATCGCTACTATTAGTGGTACAGCTGCTGCTGCTGCTGTACCACCGTCAGCTGCTGCTGCTGCTGTAGTACCATCTGCTGCTGCTGTAGCATCGTCTGCTGCTGCTGTAGTATCGTCTGCTGCTGCTGTAGCACTGTCAGCTGCTGCTGCTGTTGTACCACCGTCAGCTGCTGCTGCTGTAGTACCGTCTGCTGCTGCTGTAGTACCGTCTGCTGCTGCTGTAGCATCGTCTGCTGCTGCTGTAGCACTGTCAGCTGCTGCTGCTGTTGTACCACCGTCAGCTGCTGCTGCTGCTGCTGTAGTACTGTCTGCTGCTGCTGTAGTACCGTCTGCTGCTGCTGTAGCATCGTCTGCTGCTGCTGTATCACTGTCAGCTGCTGCTGCTGCTGCTGTAGCACCGTTGTTGGTGTGGCTTATTGAGAATACCAAGAAACAATTAACCCCAGAGGATTTGCCACCCAGGATAACCCAAAAAAGTCAATGTCATCGAAGACTGTCTAACTTATTTCCATTGGGGTCCTTAATCTTGTCTCCCAGGATGCAACCCACACCAGTCGACTAACACCCAGGTGAACAGGGAAAATGCCTGGAACTAGTGCTCATATTGGTGAATTTAAAAGCCAGCAAAGGTTGGTTTGAGAGATTTAAGAATCGTAGTGGCATACACAGTGTGATGAGGCCTGTTCTGGAAGAAAATGCCAAACAGGACCTACAGTACTCCGGAGGAAAAGGCACTCCCAGGACACAGTGTCTCATCAGTCATTGCTGCATCTTCAATAAAGGTAAGTGTCATTTATTCTTCATTTAGTAGAGTAGTACATGCACAATATATATTGTGCATGTACTACTCTACTATTGTGCATGTATCCTTCTCTTTGTGTGTAGGAAAATGTATATTTCATGTGGTAAAATTTTTTTTTTCATACTTTTGGGTGTCTTGCACGGATTAATTTGATTTCCATTATTTCTTATGGGGAAAATTCATTCGCATACCGATCATTTCGCATAACAATGAGCCCTCTTGCATGGATTAAAATCGCTATGCGGGGGTCCACTGTACAAACAGTTTTATACCAAAGCGTTTCCTCTTGCTCGGTATGTACTGCTTGAATGACAGTCTACCTTTGAACAAAATCAAAGACTCGTCAATTACAAGATTCTTGAATGGATAAAAGTATATGCTGAACTTTTGTTTGAGATACATGAAAATATTTCTAATCTTGTATAACCTGTCACTTCTGTCAGGCCTGGTTTTGTCAGAGAAGTGCAACATACATAAGAGTAAGATAGACCTGTTCACTGGTATGATTTCACTGAAGACCGGGGTAGAAATTAGCCGATCTGTGGACCAGTATGCTTTTATATTATGCTTATAGACATGAGGCATAAGCATTATTGTTGCAAAAAGCAAATACATTTCTGCAACAGTCGTCTCTTTCCACCTGTGTAGTCTTGACTGTGGTGATATGATCGTATTTGCCATGGTGTACTCAAAATACTTATTACTTTCCCTGACAATAGTTTCCATCAATGGCTGGTCAAAGAATAATTCAAAGAATTCCAGTTCATTGGCCGTGGTTCCAAGGGGACAAGTAGGTAGAATTCAACTTTGAGAGTCATCAAAGTGGTGAGGCTTGGGAACAAAATTGGGATTTTGCTGCCAATCCCTCATACGGTTTGCTGGTGGATACTGGACATCATAGGCTGGTTGTGCGGGTGGTTGTGGTTGTGGTGGGCTGGTGGCTGATGCTCCGCTTTGTCCTTGAACTGACGAGTCAGCAGCGTGGGTCCCAACGTGGGCTGGTGAGTCACGCATGGCGGTGCCACTACCATCACCACTACCACCATCCACTGATGCCTGTGGTCTATCCATGCCAAGTATAGCCACATCATCCTCACTATCACTACCTAAAACTGGTGTAGGGCCACGGGATGTACTCCATCCCCTGGGCACAGCATAGGGTACACTACCCGAGCGCATGCGGCGGCGAACATACCGACGCTTCACTGGTGAATATGATTCCTCACTATCACTACTCGAATGATCGTCGAGCGCAATAAAATCACAATCCACGTCACTATCATCATCATTACTGAAGTCAGAGGCCTGGCCACGCGAAAATATTAGCTTTCTCTTGCGTTGAGGAACAACCGACCGTGAGTCATGAGTGCCCACACCGGAGGTAGAAGGTTGAGGATCGTCAGGGTTTTCTGCACTATTATCGATATCCTGGTCATTCTTTTCGGTCACTAACTGATCAAAGCCGTAGAATTCGTCTTCATTTCCACTTCCATCAGTGTCAGAACTATCAGATAGGAAGAGGAGAGTCCCAATTTTCCGGGGAGTGAGAGCTGACTTGCGACGAGGCATGGTGAACAAGGGTAACTGAGCCGGCGTCCCCACAATGGTATGTGGGCGCCTAGATTTTTTGTTTATGGCACACACCCACCACGCAGACCCGTTCTCTCACATGTAGGCCTATGAGCGCTTTCGCGCTAAATTTGACGGCGCTAGAATTTTGGCATAGATCTATGGTTTGGACACTCAACGTGAAGCCGTAGATCTACGGGACGGACCCTGAAAGGGTTAACATATACAAAATTTAAAGCACCCCAGAGTGATTATTATTATTGTTATTATTATTTTATTTTTAGGGCACCCTGCCTCTGTGGGATATGGCTGGTTGGTTGAAAAAAAATATTATTATGCTTATTGCATCTTCAACACTAGTGAGAGACACTGATTTTAATGTGTACCTGCACACCAGCACAGTGTGTAAGTTTATTTAGGTATAGGTGCACTTATTAAGTGGAATTATGAGAGCATACACATTATACGCAGTGACTTTAAAACACTTGAAATTTTGAGAAGTTTCCAGATGCAGAGCTCACAGAGGATGTAAACAGAGTGGTACACGGATGCTGTAATAGCAAATCCGGGAGCTGTATAAACAAATTTTTTGTCATAATTTGATATGTCTGTATTAGTGAATCGCCATAAAACTGGGCCCTCCTGTACAGTGGAACCTCGGTACTCTAACAGCTCCCTACTCGAACAAAGCTCAGCACTCAACCAAACAAACATGACCTGCCAGAACTTCGGTGCAAACTATATCGTATTTTTTTATGTTGTATAAATAACTCGCCATGGGGCCTACGAAGATTAGTGATAACAGCCAACCAAGAGAAAATTGGTTGGGAAGAATTTGTTCTGTACTCGAATGGATCGGCACTCGAATAGCCTTCTGGAATGAATTAAGTTCGAATACCGAGGTTCCACACTATATGTTTGAATTCTGGAATATTTTTGTTTTTTCCTCTCCTTTTTTCTTAGTCGTGCCTCACCAAAATGTTATGTTATCTACATCACATCACTTAGTTTTGACTTATTTTTTCAATTACTTTGGTTCTAGGCATAATCCAAAAACCTCATCATTTTTTCTTTTAACATGCTAGCTGTTTCCCAGTATCACTGTCATGTCTTGATCTTACAAATTGCAAAATTTATGTATGATAAAAGTGATGAGCTTTCTTTTGCATTTGGTTATTTTGATAACCAACTTTTTTCAGACATCCAGGATCTTTCTTCTAGTGTGATGTAGTATTAATGAATGGATGTATTTTACCGTACATACAGTTGTAAGTACGTGTGTTCAGTAGACTTTATTGGAAATTGTAGTAGTGATATTTTTACAAAGCTTAATTAAATAATACTAGCTTCTAATTTGGTATTCACTGTAGATTTTGAGGTCTGACTGGTTGAAATAGAATTCCTCCCTGATATATCTGGTGTAGGTAACCAGATTATTTTATTTCCTTGATTAATACAGTACTGTGGTAGAGAACAAAGATACCTCCCTCAGTTTGTCTGATGTGATCATTTCAATTTTGCAAAAACAGTGATAATGTGTGAGTGTGGTGAAAGTGTTGAATGATGATGAAAGTATTTTCTTTTTAGGGATTTTCTTTCTGTTTTGGGTCACCCTGCCTCGGTGGGAGACGGCCGACTTGTTGAAAAAAAAAAAAATAAAAAATTTAGGGAGTGTGTGTAAAGGTAGAAAGTTGAAAGTGAACATAGAAAAGAGTAAGGTGATGAGGGTATCAAATGATTTAGATAAAGAAAAATTGGATATCAAATTGGGGAGGAGGAGTATGGAAGAAGTAAATGTTTTCAGATACTTAGGAGTTGACATGTCGGCGGATGGATTTATGAAGGATGAGGTTAATCATAGAATTGATACAGGAAAAAAAGGTGAGTGGTGCGTTGAGGTTTATGTGGAGTCAAAAAACGTTATCTATGGAGGCAAAGAAGGGAATGTATGAAAGTATAGTAGTACCAACACATTACGTGTATATGGGTTTGAAGCTTGGGTAGTAAATGCAGTAGCGAGGAGGCGGTTGGAGGCAGTGGAGATGTCCTGTCTAAGGGCAATGTGTGGTGTAAATATTATGCAGAAAATTCGGAGTGTAGAAATTAGGAGAAGGTGTGGAGTTAATAAAAGTATTAGTCAGAGGGCTGAAGAGGGGTTGTTTGGTTTGGTCGTTTAGAGAGAATGGATCAAAGTAGAATGACATGGAGAGCATTTAAATCTGTAGGAGAAGGAAGGCTGGGTAGGGGTCATCCCCGAAAAGGTTGGAAGGAAGGGGTAAGGGAGGTTTTGTGGGCGAGGGGCTTGGACTTCCAGCAGGCGTGCATGAGCTTGTTCGATAGGAGTGAATGGAGACGAGTGGTATTTGGGACTTGACAATCTGTTGGAGTGTGAGAAGGGTAATATTTAGTGAAGGGATTCAGGGAAACCGGTTATTTTTATATACCCGGACCTGAGTCCTGGAAATGGGAAATACAATGCCTGCACTCTAAAGGAGAGGTTTTGGGATATTAGCAGTTTGGAGGGATATGTTGTGTATCTTTATACGTATATGCTTCTAAACTGTTGTGTTCTGAGCACCTCTGCAAAAACAGTGATTATGTGTGAGTGAGGTGAAAGTGTTGATGAAAGTATTTTCTTTTTGGGGATTTTCTTTCTTTTTTGGGTCACCCTGCCTCGGTGGGAGACGGCCGACTTGTTGGAAAAAAAAAAAAATAGAATGTAAGGATTATATGTGAGTGAGGTGTACGTGTTGAATGATGATGAAAGTATTTTTCTTTTTGGGGATTTTCTTTCTTTTTGGGTCACCCTTCCTCAGTAGGAGATGACCAACGTGTTAAAAAAAAAAAATGGAATGTTTTTACATTTAGAATTATGGTGCCCTGTGGTCTGGTGCCAAAAGCTCTTGCTTCACACGTTGAGGGTCTGGGTTTGATTCCCGGTGAAGGGGTGGAAACATCAGACGTGTTTCCTACACTGGTTGTCTATGTTCACCCATCAGTAAAATGGGTACCTGGGTGTTAGTCAACTGGAGTGGGTCGCACCCTGGGACAAAACTGACCTGATTTGACCAAAATGCTCAGCATAACAAGGGGCTTTCTATATAGTAGTATGTCATTGATGTCAGCTAGGCCTGTATACCTTGTACTTTTTTTTTTTTTTTTTTATAACAAGTCGGCTGTCTCCCACCGTGATTGTAGTAAATAAAGATTTTTTTTATTTTCAACAAACCAGCCGTATCCCACCAAGGCGGGGTGGCCCAAAAAGAAAAACGAAAGTTTCTCTTTTTAAATTTAGTAATTTGTACAAGAGAAGGGTTACTAGCCCCTTTCCCCCCGGCATTTTAGTCGCCTCTTACAACACACATGGAGTAAATAAAGATACAGTGGACCCCCGGTTAACGATATTTTTTCACTCCAGAAGTATGTTCAGGTGCCAGTACTGACCGAATTTGTTCCCATAAGGAATGTTGTGAAGTAGATTAATCCATTTCAGACCCCGAACATACACGTACAAACACACTTACATAAATACACTTACATAATTGGTCGCATTCGGAGGTGATCGTTATGCAGGGGTCCACTGTATTAGTATGCGTATTATTATTATACTTACAATGGGATGGTAACAATAGAATCCTGTCATATATTTTATTTATTACATGTTATCCTTTAAATTATTTGTCTGAAACAGATCATTACTTTTGCATCCAGTTTATTCACTCCTGTCTGTATTCAGTGTTAATTATTGTTTGTTGATATAATTTATTAAAAAATGGTTTTGATGCTCAAAGTGTATTAAATAAAATGTCTTTTAAAATATTAAATATATGCATTATAATTTGAATGCACTCTTATTGTATATGTTGTCTACTTGCTTGGTATAGGATGTTTAAAAGTTTGTTTATCTTTTAGGTTGATTCGTCACTGTGAGAAGTTGCTGGAAGAAAAAGATGAAAAATTATGCATTCAGGTTCTCAAGACTTTAAAAGACATGATAACAGATTCAGAATATGGAGAGAAGGTAAGAAACAAATTTAAAACTTTATAAGTTATAGAAAGGAAAATAAATTCTTTTCTTATATTCATGCTGAATGCCTTTGAGGAGTTGTTAAATGTTGATGAAGATATGGAAGCTGTGATTTCATGTATAGGGCAAGGAGGCATAACACCTTGTAGGAGTGAGTTGTGAGTGTGGGGGAAGTTCTTGAAGCAGTGGGTAGAATGAAAGGGGGTAAAGCAACTGGGATTGATGGGATAAAGATAGAAATGTTAAAAGCAGGTGAGGATATAGTTTTGGAGTGGTTGGTGCATTTATTTAATAAATGTATGAAAGGGTAAAAGGTACCCAGGGATTGGCAGAGAGCATGCATAGTTCCTTTGTATAAAGGCAAAGGGAACGAAAGACAATGCAAAAATTATAGGGGAATAAGTGAGTTGAGTATTCCTGGTAAGATGTATGGTAGAGTAAGAGTAAGATGGAGAGTAGGATAGCAGATGAACAAGGAGGCTTTAGGAAAGGTAGGGGATGTGTAGACCAAGCATTTATAGTGAAACAGCTTTAGATATGGGTAAAGAGGTTTTTGTGGCATTTATGGATTTGGAAAAGGCATATGACTAGGTGGATAAGGGGGCAATGTTGCAAATGTATGGAATAGGAGATAGGTTATTGAAAGCAGTGAAAAGTTTTTATGAGGTTAGTGAGGCTCAGGTTAGAGTGTGTAGGAGAGAGAGAGAGAGATTATTTCCAAGTAAAACTAGGTCTTAGACAAGGATGTGTGATGTTGCCATGGTCGTTCAGTATATTTATAGATAGGGTTGTAAGAGAGGCGAATACTCGGGTGTTGGCAAGAGGTGTGGGGTTAAGAGATAAAGAATCTAACATAAAGTGGGAGTTGTCACAGTTTCTCTTTGCTGATGACACGGTGCTTTTGGGAGATTCTGAAGAGAAGTTGCAAAGGTTGGTGGATAAGTTTGGTAGGGTATGTAAAAGAAAATTGAAAGTGAATATAGGAAAGAGTAAGGTGATAAGGATAACAAAAAAATTAGGTGGCGAAAGATTGGATATTAGATTGGAGGGAGAGTATGGAGGAGGTAAATGTGTTCAGATATTTAGGAGTGGATGTGTCAGCAGATGGGTCTATGAAAGATGAGGTGAATCATAAAATTGATGAGAGGAAAATGGTGAGTGGTGTACTGAGGAGTCTATGGAGACAAAGAACTTTGTCCATGGAAGCAAAGAGGGGAATGTATGAGAGTATAGTTATACCAGCACTCTTATATGGGTGTGAAGCATGGGTGGTGAATGTTACAGCAAGGAGAAGGCTGGAGGCTGTGGAGATGTCGTGTCTGAGGGCAACGTGTGGTGTGAATATAATGCAGAGCATTCGTAGTTTAGAAATTAGGAGGTGTGGAATTACCAAAACTATTATCCAGAGGGCTGAGGACGGGTGGCTGAGGTGGTTCGGACATGCAGAGAGGATGGAACAAAATAGAATGACTTCAAGAGAGCATAAATCTGTAATTGAGGGAAGGCGGGGTAGAGGTTGGCCTAGGAAAGGTTAGAGGGAGTGGGTAAAGGAGGTTTTGTGTGCGAGGAGCAGATGGAGACGTGGTTTTTTAGGACTTGATGTACTGTTGGAGTGTGAGTAGGGCAATGTTTATCAAGGGATTCAGGGAAACCAGCAGGTTGAACTTGAGTCCTGAGA
This sequence comes from Cherax quadricarinatus, assembly GCF_038502225.1. Lineage (NCBI taxonomy): Eukaryota > Metazoa > Arthropoda > Malacostraca > Decapoda > Parastacidae > Cherax > Cherax quadricarinatus. The sequence goes on along the minus strand of NC_091302.1, from coordinate 46,683,097 downwards.
ATTACAGTGCCTGCGCTCTGAAGGAGGGGTGTTAATGTTGCAGTTTTATAACTGTAGTGTAAGCGTGCCTTTGGCAAAACAGTGATGGAGTGAATGATGGTGAAAGTTTTTCTTTTTTGGGCCACCCTACCTTTGTTGGAAATGGCCAATGTGTTAATAATAATGTAATAAAACTATATACATTTATTTACTGCAATGTATCATGCTTACATTTGTTTTAGTTTTCTTGTTGTCAAAAAGATATCTGTTATGCTAATTTTAAAATGGACTAAAGATTATACAGTTCATGATTTCATATACTTTAGGAACATAAACAACAGAGTGAAGATGATAATTGTGATGTGTGGGCTCTTTTCCAGATCATCTGGAAAGGCTACAGATGTGTAAGTGCTGTTAATAGGTGCGGCAGTACCAACAAACTGTCAAATAGACGTGCAGACAGCACTTCCATCATTTCATTAGGAAACTCTTACCCATTGGGGCTTCATCAGTCCATTAGATTGATCAAGTCCTCAGCAGGAAAAATATCTCATAATAAAATGTCCTAAGTATTGCATACATGTCTATTCTTATGAAAGAAGATTGATGTCTTGGGTTGATGCAGAGAGAATCTGGTCTGTTTGAACCAGTAGTGTTATTCTGAAGTGGGTTGAGATGAAACAAGTGTATGCCAGCCATGATATGCTGTTCATAGGTATTGCAACAGTGAGGCAGTGTGTGCAAGAAAATGTGAAAGAAAGTTCATCGGCAATTGCTCAAGAGGAAATTATGTCAAAGTGATTGAATGTTTTAGCTTCCAGGTACCAGGTATAAAAAAAAATACTTATATATACAGTGGAACCTCGGGTAACGAATTTAATCCGTTGCGTGACCTTGCTCGTATTCCGATCTACTCGTATGCTGAGTCAATTTTCTTCATTTAAATTAATTGATATGCCATTAATCTGTTTCAGCGGAATTCCTGCTCTCAGGAGGCAAGAATATAACTCTAATATCAGTTCTACGGCTTATTTATCTATCACAATTCATCTAATATGACATAAACAATATACATGTAAATAACATAGAAACCTGTATATACAGTGGTACCTCGAGTTTCGAACAGCTCCCAACTTGAGCAGTTATGTAAGTGTATTTTTGTAAATGCTTTTGTAAGTGTATTTTTGGGGGTCTGAAACGAACTAATCTAATTTACATTATTCCTTATGGGAACAAATTCGTTTGGTATCGGCACTCGAACAGCCTTCTGGAACAAATTAAGTTTGTAACTCGAGGTACCACTGTACTCTAGAATGAATAAAATATGTCATGTGACAAGTGGTGGGGGCCATTCCCTACCTCAAGCGGCCGCCTTGTTGTGGGTCAGCGAGGGAGACCTCCTGCCATCCCCCAACACTCCCAACACCACCATCCCAGCTTATGTGCTCAGTTCCACGTCTCTCCTACAAGCTAGCTGTATTTGTGAATTGTGTTTTGATCTTTTAATTACCATATCTTATATCTGCCAAGCAATCATGACACCCATTAGGCATACCAATATTGCTTAATGACTTACTGACTTGACTGAATGACTTACTGACTTGACTGAATGACTTACTGACTTGACTGAATGACTTACTGACTTGACTGAATGACTTACTGACTTGACTAACTGAATGAATTGACTGACTGACTGACTTAATTAACGACTTGACTGACTGAATGACTTGACTGACTTACTGAAGGATTTAAAGTTAGAGTTTTTCACTGAAGAGGACCCTGAAATGGTGTCTACAGCAGCCGATCCTTACCATCAGTTGTATAATGTACCGCAGGGCATTATAGAACAGAAATCCATTGCAGAATTTATGCACACTCCAGCACAACCATCGACTTCAGTACCAGAACCTCTACCATCTACCTCAGCCCAGTAGGACCACAGCATAACTCTCCACTCTCTTCACAATCATCGACAAATTTAAGGTAAGAAATACTATTATTTCTGTTGCAGCTATAGTCTTAAGCAGTAAAAACAACATAATACATCACAACAGTGAACTACAGTTATATATTCACTTTCAGTTTTGTAAGATCTGAAGGTCTAAATAAAAGTTGTTGGAAGGGGAAGCTTGCATCCTGAAGGCATCCTGGAGGCAGTGGAGATGTCATGTCTGAGGGCAGTGTGTGGTGTGAATATAATGCAGAGAATTCGTAGTTTGGAAGTTAGGAGGAGGTGCGGGATTACCAAAACTGTTGTCCAGAGGGCTGAGGAAGGGTTGTTGAGGTGGTTCGGACATGTAGAGAGAATTGAGAGAAACAGAATGACTTCAAGAGTGTATCAGTCTGTAGTGGAAGGAAGGCGGGGTAGGGGTCGGCCTAGGAAAGGTTGGAGGGAGGGGGTAAAGGAGGTTTTGTGTGCGAGGGGCTTGGACTTCCAGCAGGCATGCGTGAGCGTGTTTGATAGGAGTGAATGGAGACAAATGGTTTTTAATACTTGACGTGCTGTTGGAGTGTGAGCAAAGTAACATTTATGAAGGGGTTCAGGGAAACCGGCAGGCTGGACTTGAGTCCTGGAGATGGGAAGTACAGTGCCTGCACTCTGAAGGAGGGGTGTAAATGTTGCAGTTTAAAAACTGTAGTGTAAAGCACCCTTCTGGCAAGACAGTGATGGAGTGAATGATGGTGAAAGTTTTTCTTTTTCAGGCCACCCTGCCTTGGTGGGAATCGGCCAGTGTGATAATAATAAAAAAAAAAAATCCAGAAACAAAAAAATCGACCGAGCAACAGCTCGTATCCTGAAAAACTCACATGGTGGGACGCTCGTTAGCCGAGGTTCCACTATATATACATTTTTTGGCATGATACTGTAGATACAGTAGACCCTCTCTTAAAGTTTTGCATAATGTACAGTATTTTTTAATTGAAATTTTTTTTATTCCTTTCCCCCAACCATCTACCATCACTGCCACTGCTACCTATCACCATCATTCACACCCACCACCACTACCACTATCAAGGACATAGCAAATCTCAAAGCTGATGTAAACATAGTTTTCCAGTGGGTCACTGACAACAATGTAATGCTAAATGAGGACAAATCTCAGTTACTGCACTATGGAGAAATTGGCAAAATAGACCAGAGCAGAGTATAAAACAATCTCATTTTATTGAATGGAGAGAAAGACTAATCTTTCTTTCTTTCAACACACCGGCTGTATCCCACCGAGGCGGGGTGGCCCAAAAGAAAAAAACAAAGTTTCTCCTTTCAAATTTAGTAATATATACAGGAGAAGGGGTTACTAGCCCCTTGCTCCCGGCATTTTAGTCGCCTCTTACAACACGCATGGCCTACGGAGGAAGAATTCTGTTCCACTTCCCCATGGAGATAAGAGGAAATAAACAAGAACAAGAACTAGAAAGAAAATAGAAGAAAACCCAGAGGGTTATGTATATATACGCTTGTACATGTATGTGTAGTGTGACCTGAGTGTAAGTAGAAGTAGCAAGACGTACCTGAAATTTTGCATGTCCATGAGACAGAAAAAAGGACACCAGCAATCCTACCATCATGCAAAACAATTACAGGCTTTCATTTTACACTCACTTGGCAGGACGGTAGTACCTCCCTGGGCGATTGCTGTCTACCAACCTACTACCTAGAAGAAAGACTAATGCAAGAGATAATATCAGATCTCACTCTCGAGGATCACAGGAAATCTCATTATCACAACTGCAAGAAAAATAATAGGCTGGATAGCTAGATCCTTTAAAACAAGAGATACCAAGCCTATGATGACACTCTTCAAGTTACTTGTTCTCTCTTGGCTGGAATACTGCTGTACTCTAATAGCCCTTTTTAAGGCAGCTCTGGAGAATGTACAGAAAACCTTCATTGTTCATGTAGATTCAGTCAAGCATCTAAATTATTGGGAACACTTAAGTTTCTCAGTCTGTACTCCTTTAACCCTTTGAGGGTTTTCGTCGTACTAGTACGTCTTACGCGTAGGGGTTTTTGACGTACTAGTACGCATAAATTCTAGCGGCCTCAAATCTAGTGGGAGAAAGCTGGTAGGCCTTCATATGAAAGAATGAGTCTATGTGGTCAGTGTGCACAGTCTAAAAAAAATCCTGCAGCACACAGTGCATAATGAGAAAAAAAAAACTTTGACCATTTTTTTGGAATAAATCAGCGACTTTGCAGTGTATTTTCGTATGGTATTTATTGTTGTATTCTAGTTTTCTTGGTCTCATTTTATAGAATGGAAGACATATTACAGAAATTGAGATGATTTTGGCTGGTTTTACAATGAAAGGTGCCTTGAAATTGAGCTCAAAGTAGCAGAAATGTTCGATTTTTACCAAACTTCAAAAGTAAACAAATCGTGCCAAGCGTGCAATACACGTCAACTGGTGAGTCTAATATTCTTTCACAAGTGCACCAATAATATTTATACCATTTTTTACACTAATGCAGTAGTCTGCATAACAGTAAATCTTATATTTTTTGTGAGAATAAAAATTCAAAATGGAAAGCAAAAGAATATAAGAGGGACCTTGAGACGTGACTAATGACTAGAGGAAATGTCATTTTAGTGCCAGGAATGTCTTTCTTGTTTATTCTGGACCCTATTCGGAAATTGGCATCTTTTGAAATTTGTGTGAAATTGGCATCTTTTGAAATTTGTGTGAAATTGGCAAAATTGCTAAATTCTGACCACTGTACTGGATAGTTGAATTTCATAAATGGGTGGTTTCTTGCACCCATTTGATAGAAAAAATGGAGTTCTAGCGAAATATTCATGTTTTTTGTCGACTAGTACAGCGAAATTGGTCGAAAATGGGGCTCAAAGTGGGCAAAATCGCTGATGCGTAAACATCGCCGAGACCGCTAACTTTGCGAGAGCATAATTCCGTAAGTTTTCTATCAAATTTCAAACTTTTGGTGTCTTTATGATCGGGAAAAGATTCTCTATCTTTTCATAAGAGAAAATAATTTTTTTTTTTTTTTAAATTTGGCCGACCCTGAGAACGAGTTTCGGAGAGGGCCTGTCGACCCTCAAAGGGTTAAATATAGGTAATAGAGATGCATCATAATTAACACCTGGAAAACTCTAGAGGCACTAATCATAAATTTGCACTGAGAAATCATTCCCTATGAAAGCAAATGGCTTGGCAGAATGCCCCTAATTAAGTTCAGGAATGCAGTGAGTGTTCTAAGGAACAACTCAATAAGTGTAAAGGGACCCCTCCCTTTCACTACCACTCCCCTGACTACCACCACTGTTACTCCTCCCACTACCACCATTGTCACTCGCCCCACTACCACCGCTGTCACTCGCCCCACTACCACCGCTGTCACTCGCCCCACTTCCACCGCTGTCACTCCTACTACTACCACTTTCACTACCCCCACTGCCACTACCCCACTACCACCACTACTGCAGCCCCTCCCCACTACTACCACAGCCACTCCCCCCAATACCATCACTGCTGCTTCCCCACTACCATCACCGCTATTTCCCCACTACCATCACTGCTTCTTACCCACTACCATCATTGCTACTTCCCCACTACCATCATTGCTACTTCCCCACTGCCATCACTGCTACTTCCCCACTCGCTGCTACTTCCCCACTAACATAACTGCCACTACCCCAGTACCACCACCCCACAACTACCACTGCCAGTACCCCACTGCCACTACCCCATTACCACTACCCCATTACCACTTCCCCATTACCACTTCCCCATTACCACTTCCCCATTACCACTTCCCCATTACCACCACTGCTTATTAACACGAGTCACCATCACCCCATTCTACAACAGTATGATGTTCATCGAGAATAAATTTCAGCTTTTCTACCATAAAACATAAATTAACAGTAAAAAATGTGATGAGTATATCTGTAGCACAGAAGAAGAAGGTAAGGGACCTGAGGATAACAATGTCACAAATCTTTTTTTTAAGGAAAACAATAATGTTGTTATCAAAGAAAAGATAAATACCATGCCCATGGTAATATATTTTCTGGTCTCAGGCTTGAGTGGCTTTAAGGTGTGCGGATATCCAGAGGTGTGTGCAGTAACCCCTAATATATTTAGTTTTTCCAGGTAGATTTTTGAACTATTATTTACTCGAGGGTCAGAATTTCAACAGAAATAATCTATCATAAATATATCACGTTTTTGGGAATATACACATAATCTATAAGAAAGTTAGTCACATTGAAAAACTATGTATGTGGACCTTAATAAGGTAAATTGGATGCCAGATAGTCATCTTTTTGGAAATGGTTATGGAATACCAAACAGACATGCCCACCAAGTTATACTCAGTCTTGTTTGCTGGGGATAAGACTCAGTACCTGGACCTGCCTCTTGATCTCAGAAAATTGGCTGATACACACTGATTCTTGGTCTCCTGGGTCATATCATACCTACTCTTGAAATTGTATGGAATCTGCCTTCATCTCCTCACAAAGTTCTTTCCACTTGTTTACCACCATAAGACTGAAAAAGTATTTCCTAACATTTCCATGGCTTACCTGTGTTCTGAGGTTTATATTTTACACCACAAATAATATGGTGAGGACTGTTCATCACTTTTTTTCAATGTGATGATTGGCATCCAATTTTACGTCCCAAGAATCATATATAGTAATCATTTTTATTTTTTAAACCAGTGAACACAGTTCCCTCAACATTTGGCATAGTTTAATGTAAATAAGGAAATAACAGCTATATGACTGGGGACACATGTTTTTAAATTAGAGTTAAATTTGAAAAAAAAAAAAATTGGCTGAAATTGGCATGCATACAATACTGTATGTTACTGAATTTTCTACCTTGAAAAAGATTTTTATTTTGTGGTTGCATATATCCTCTAACATTAAGATGAATAATTGTTACTCATTCTATTGCCTATTTTTACATTTGTAGGGGGAGTCAAGTTTTGAAAAAGAAGAACTCGAAATGGTAAGATTTGATTGTGGATATGTTATGTGCAGGAGCCAACTGTTTTGATTTACATCCACTTAAAAATTATATCTTGTAATGTAATTCAATAGTAAATTGTAGGTATTCATCTAATTGTTGCATATGACTTTGCATACAAGTGCTGCTTATAGCAGTATTGAGCCTGGATATAACATATCACCATAAATGTAATGTATAAAAATTGATGTTCAGTGTTTCCCCAGGATTAATAGTTGAACTATCATTGTTTGGCCCTCTTTTACCCAGACTGTTCAGTTTTATAAATTTGGATACTGGTTTGTTAATTTGCACGTACGAGTTCAAGTGAAAGCAGTAGAATACAATGTAAGATCAATTTTTTTTTATGTTATGTATACTCTTCTCAGATAACTTGTTCATATAGCCGCCTTTTATGTTTATCATTGCTATTTTTTGTTACATATATACACAAAAATTCACTCTTAATTTATTCTTAACTCTTTCCTTGGATTAATATATATTCTCCTATTTACCCATTTTCAATCAGTCTAAGGTCCCCACACTACCTATATTAGATATGAATACTACTATGGTAAGAAGACACTATATGCAGAGTTTACCGTTACAGACAACATTTTGCTTTAAGTTGAGCTTTATCAAGGCAGTTCGAAGCGTAGAATGACATGACATTATATATAGAAATAAACAAGGTATCTGCAAGTACAAGTAATGCCAGTCTCCACACACCTCAAAGCTATAAATACCATCTAACCTGTCCGCTTGTCACTTCATATTTTTTTTAATGCACTGGCCTTATCCCACCAAGGCAGGGTGACCTAAAAAGAAAAACAAATGTTTTTCCTTTCACATCACTTCACATATTTCTCTATATGATGTCATGTCATGCTACTCCTTGAATTTACTTGAAAAAGTCCTACTTAGAGTGCACCATTGCCCATAAAAGCTTACTCTGCACATACTGTAATGTTTTATTTTATTTGTTTGCAAGTTTTGCTGTCCAACATTGAACGCTTTGTTTCTTAAAATTTTATTTTTTAAAATGTGCCCCTTTTCTCTCTTAACCCTTTCACTGTCAGTCCTGTAATATTGCAGGCAAGTGTCAGCCCTATAATACTACACCAAAATTCTAGCGCCTTCCAATTTTGTGGGAGAAAGCTGGTAGTCCTACATATGAGAGAAAGGATCTGAGTGGTTAGTGTGCACAGTTTAAAAAAAATCCTACAGCATGCTGTGCATAATGAAAAAAAAGAAACTGACCGTATTTTTGGTTGAAAACAGCAACTTTGCGGTGTATTTTCACATGGCATTTATGATTGTATTCTTGTTTTCTTGGCCTCATTTGATAGACTGGAAGATATATTACAGAAATGGAGATGATTTTGAATAGTTTACAGAGTAAAGTACCTTGAAATTGAACTCAAAGTAGTAGAAGTGTTCGATTTTTACCGATGTTCAAAAGAAACAAATTACATCACGCTTCCAATACACGTCAACTGGTGGGTCTAGCATGCTTTCACAAGTGTGCTGATATTATTTATACCATTTTTTACAGTAATGCAGTAGTCTGCATATGCCACCTAGATGAGTCAGATGTCTAATGTCTGAATACACTTTATTAAATTTGTCTAAATTTTCTCTACAGCATTGTTGGCAAATTGCTCGTTCCATTGGCATTGATTACTAACACACACTCACAGCTGCGCAGCTTCGTACTCTTATAAGTATCAGACTTTGAGAAGATGGTTCTGGCAATCATAGAGGTGTTATGGGTACCACCTGCCTGTCTACCCTTGTCATTTCCATACTAGAACTGGTTGAGCACTGTTGTCTCCAGGCTGTGTCTTGGCCTTGCCTAAATCATGTTGTACACATACATTTTCCAACTGTATAAAGTGTACATACCTGTAAATATCCACATTGCTCTTGGTGAAAGAAAATATATTTCAAAGGCATTCAGCTGTGTTTGTTCTGCTCCTTGCTCCCCTTTACACCCAGGATAACAGGCCTTATTGTCCCTGGGTTGTATTATGGGTAGCCTGTCCAGGAGCTGGAGCTGGACTTAGAAATGAGTTGAGCCTAGGGTGAAGCTGGAGCAGGAAAGTTGTGTATGTCTGTCGCTTATGTCTGGGAACTTCTGATTATCCATTAGTCTACCCACTTTCCTTTTGTCTTCTTTCTTATCCCTCCAAGCTTGAGAAATCCCTATGGTTTAATATCTGTATAACCTTTTTACCCTTCTGTTCTTGAAATCTCACTTCTCTGCTTTGGATTCAGCATCATTATTCCATATCATTTCCAGTCACATTCATATATACTACTGCTGTGTAGACTAATGTCTGCAAATACATTGATGGCGTGGGATGTGCATATAGTCTAAAAATGACTTCTGGAGTCAGTTATTATTTTCACATCAGATTAATAAGCACTTCTTGCTGTCAACATCTATCTTAGATTCTCAGAGTACTCTGCAAACAGTTATATCTTCAGCTTTTCACATTCCTTTTCCTTTATATTCAGTTATGGGTGTGTTGCACTATGAACAGATACAGGAAAGTCATCTGTTGTTAGGTCTCGAGTTATTATGATGCTTAAGGCACTAAACTTGCCAATTTCTTTGCATTTTTCGATTTTTCGAAATCTTTCAATCTTTTCCAGGTTGTTGCTCTTTTCCCACTATTTTTCAGCATTGCCTTAACTCTTGTGAAATTGCTAAGAGTTAAATGACCAAAAAGCTTATTTTAATTATAATACAATTGGGCTTTTGACTATCCTGTCTTCATTGCTGTCAGTTATGGGAAACTATTCTTATGACTTTGCATTAGTTAGACTAGTTGCACTCATGACCATGCTGTCAGTTCATTACTTTTGATAGAGCTGCCTTACTCCCTTTCATTCTACCCACTGCCTCACAAACTTCCCCCATACTCACAACTGGTTCTTCCTAACTCCTACAATATGTTATTCCTCCTTGCCCTATACACAAAATCACAGCTTCCCTATCTTCATCAACATTTAACAATTCCTCAGAATATTCCCTCCATCTTCCCAATACCTCTGACTCTCCATTTAACCCTTTCACTGTCAGTGCCGTATAGGTATGGCTTACAAGCCAGTGTTGGTGACGTATTAGTACACCAAAATTCTAGCGCCTTCAAATCTAGGGGGAGAAAGCTGGTACACCTACATGTGAGAGAACAGGTCTACGTGGTCAGAGTGCACAGTATAAAAAAAATTGGGGAGCCAGTGGTGCATTGTGGGAGTCCCATTTCAGTAAGCCTTGTTTACCATGCTTTCTGGTAATATATACCTCACTCCCTGGCGAATTGGGACTCTACTCTTCCCAAGTGATAGTTCTAACACAGATGGAAGTGTCAGTGAAGATGAATTTCATGGTTTTGAGGAGTTTGTGACTGAAAGCAATGCCCAGGATACCAGAAATATTGCTGAAAACCCAGATGACCATCAACCTAGGATAACCCAAAGAAGTCTGAGTGACTTATTTCCATATGAGTGGTGGGGAAGACAGCATGCTTGTTGGGGAAGATGGTATAGGTAATGAGTGGTGGTGGTTGTGTAATGTGTCATGTGACATCAGCCATTCTGCTCTCAGCACATCTACAACAAAGGTTACCTTCAACCACCCACACAAACACCCTTCCACAAGCTGTAGCAGTTCTAGGAATGTGTCCAGTGACTCAATATGTGTATATTTATTATAGAACAATAGTAATAAACAACTTTTTTTGTTGTTGATTGGTGGAAACAGGTTTTGTAAACAATGTAATGATAATGTTTGTGCAGGTTATTGTGTTGCATAAAATGAGTGGATATATATATACATGACACATTATATTGGTCTCACAGGCCACAAAAGTTACTTGAAAAAATAAAATATTAAAAAATAAAAGAAAAAATAGAATAAAAGTATTACCGAGTGAGCGGCAGTTGCTGATGTTGCCATAAGCGGTTCACTATGTCAACTTTACGCCTCTATATCTCGATAAGTACTGATCGCAATTTTTTTTTTTTTTAAAAACACTCGGAGAATTATTCTTAAGATTTTTCTAAGTTTTTCAAATATTTTTTGACGCTGAGAGTAGGTTTGTGATCAGAGGTCTTGACAGTGAAAGGGTTAATAACTCTCCTCTCCTATTGTTAACTATCAAATCCTTTCGTTCCCTAGGCTCCCTCAACTTATTAATCTCACTCCAAAACTTTTCTTATTTTCAATAAAATTTGTTGATAACATCTCACCCACTCTCTCATTTGCTCTCTTTTTACATTGCTTCACCTCTCTTTTTCTCTCCATATTCTCCCTCCTTCCATCACTTCTACTTCGTAAAAACCTTTAATATGCTAACTTTTTCTCCCATGCTACTTTCTTTATATCATCATTCCACCACCGCTCTTCTTCCCTCCTGCACCCACTTTCCTGTAACCATAAACTTCTGCTGAATACACTAACACTGCATTCTTAAACCTACCCCATACAACTTCATCCCCATTGCCTATACTCTCTCTAGTACATCTGTCCTCCAATAGTTGTTTATATCTTACCCTAACTGCTTCCTCCTCTAGTTTATAAACCTTCACCTTTCTCTTACTTGCTGCTTCTATTTTCCTTGTATCCCATCTACCTTTTACCCTCACTGTAGCTACAACTAAAAAGTGATGTGATATATCTGTATCCCCTCTATAAACATATACATCCTGAAGTCTACTCAACAGTCTTTTAACTACCAATACAAAATCCAACAAACTACTGTCATTTTGCCCTACATCATATTTTGTATTCTTATTTATCCTCTTTTTCTTAAAATATGTATTACCTATAACCAAACCCTTTTCTATACAAAGTTCAGTCAGTGGGCCCCCATTATCATTTACACCTGGCACCCCAAACTTACCTACCACACCCTCTCTAAATGTTTCTCCTACTTTAGCATTTAGGTTCTCTACCACAATTACTCATTTACTTGGTGCAAAAGTCCCTACACACTCGCTTAACATTTCCCAAAATCTCTCTCTCTCTACACTCTTCTCCAGGTGTATACACACGTATTATGACCCATTTTTCGTATCCAACCCTTATTTTAATCCACATAATAGGAGTGAATGGAGACGAATGGTATTTGGGACCTGACGATCTGTTGGAGTGTGAGCAGGGTAATATTTAGTGAAGGGATTCAGGGAAACCGGTTATTTTTATATAGTCGGACTTGAGTCCTGGAAATGGGGAAGTACAATGCCTGCACTCTAAAGGAGGGGTTCGGGATGTTGACGGTTTGGAGGGATATGTTGTGTATCTTTATACGTATATGCTTCTAAGCTGTTGTGTTCTTAGCACCTCTGCAAAAACAGTGATTATGTGTGAGTGAGGTGAAAGAGTTGAATGATGATGAAAGTATTTTCTTTTTGGGGATTTTCTTTCTTTTTGGGGATTTTCTTTCTTTTTGGGTCACCCTGCCTCGGTGGGAGACGGCCGACTTGTTAAAAAAATATATATATACATATATTTTTTTTCAACAAACCGGCCATATCCCACGAAGGCAGGGTGGCCCAAAAGGAAAAACTAAAGATTCTCTTTTTTAAATTTAGTAATGTATACAGGAGAAGGGGTTACTAGCCCCTTGCTATAGGGAATTTTCCAACCATGCTTTAATCTTACACTTATTTTAAGACATTATTCTCTCACCTTTAGAAGTGGTTTATTTTCATTATAAAAGCAGTTTTGTTGCATTTATCAATTCTTTTGCTCTCTCTCTCTCTCAGCATATTCTGCAAGAGTCAATACCACATAACTATTGTAGTGTAGTGAACAGTAGTTGCCTTTTACTCCATTCCAAATAAGATACAATATTTTGCTGTAAACTTGGGTGTATAAAAGTTTTCTCAACACTGGATATGCTCCTACAGTTTCAAAACCAGTATTCTAATATATTAACTTCTTACTGTGATATAAGCTACAACTGACAGTTAACCACAATTTGACAGTTGGATACTGTGAAACAGATGAGGCATTCTTGCTCGTGTCCTGTTATTGACTATTTGTATGTTAGGGAAAATATGTTCATGATGTATTTGTTTATATGTTGGTCATGATATTTTTTTCTCCAAGAAGTCTTTGTTTCACTTAAATTGTTTAATAATAATATAAACTGTGTAATTTCTGAGCTTTCTGATGTTCATTATAAGAAAACTATTTACTGGCATTATTATTATTATAGATCTATTTTATATGAAATGCTGAAATAATATATTAAATATGTTTTAAGTTAATGCCTTATACAGAAGTATATTCATGGCTTATCCTGGAGAGGTAAGTATTGCTACAGATATTAGGCATCTTGTATGAAACTTCCGATCTGTCATTTGGGAAATATTTTTTTTATAATGTGTATTATACTTCAGTATTTTTATCTGTATGAATATTGATTTTTAAGTGGATGATAAACATGGTGGAAGATGTCAGTATAAAACAAAGTACTGTACGCTACAAGTATATGTTTACCATGTTCCTAAACGATTCCTTGCTTTTACATGAATGTCAAATGTTGTTAATATGTAGCTGTATATCTCTGTGTGACATGTAAGACTGCATCTGCATGGTTGAAAACATCCTTCATTCTTAGTTTTTCTCCTGTGGACATCTGTACGTTAATCTAAAATCAAAACACAAAGGGAAGAATGAAATGTCCCATAATAATTTGTGTTTAAAATGTTCCCTTAATTTGTTTTCATTAATCATAATTTATATGTCAGCTTAATACAATGTCTTTGCATTATGTAGATAACTTATTTTTTTAGGGAGATGCTCTGCGAAATTTACTCCTGGCACGGTACTTTGATCAGTATCCATGGTCAAAGAAAGAAACTGCAGAACTGCGGGCTAAACAACCACAAAACGTCGGACCAGGAGGTAAAATAGCCCTCATTTAAAAAAATTCTTATTTTTTTTTTTCATTTAAAATAACTTCTTTTTTTTCCAGCTATGAAATGACTTCTACCCCCTTTTACTATACAGTGGAACCTCGGCTTACGAATTTAATCTGTTCCGTAACCTTGTTCGTATCCTGATTGTTGGTATGCTGAGTCAATTTTCCTCATTTAAATTAATTGAAATGTAAATAATCCGTTACAGCCTCTCAGGAGGCATGGCAAAATAATGATAATATCAACTCTGTGGCTTAGTTATCTATCACAGTTCATCTAATATGACATAATAAACAATATTAATAACATAGAAACATGATATATACTCTAGAATGAATAAAATAGGCCACAATGTGGCAAGTGATGGCGATACCGGCAGTGGCAAAAAGCATCCACCGTTTACTCTCCCACTCTAGTATCTTCCCAGTCCATAACCCCACACCTAGCTTGTGTTTACGATTAGTGGTGAGGTTGTCACATATGTAACCACAGGTGTGGTCAAGACAGATGTATCTATGGATGAAGACATGATCACTGTGGCCACAGTGGTGGTGGCAGTGGCCACAGTGGTGGTGGCAGTGGCCACAGTGGTGGTGGTGGCCAGCTGCCTCACTCTGTGCTGCTGCCTTCTTCATTTCTCTAGTTTATTTCATAGTTTCTAATCACTTCCTGCTGATTGTATGTGAATACTGTCTCTTTGGGCGAGGCATTGTGTAAGAAATTTGTACAATATAACACAAAATTGTGCATCCCAAGGGTCTGCTGCAGTCACTCAGAGCCCACACCTCTTCTTCCTTTTAACCTTAGGTTGGCACTGAGATAGCAGTGGTCTAGCAGTACAGCCACCCAGAGGGTTACCAATTTGTATTTTGAAGCATTTGGCACAAAAACAATGAAGAAAAAAGAATATGAAAAATGTCTAAAAATGACAATATATTATTATTATTATTATTATTATTATTATTATTATTATTATTATTATTATTATTATTATTATTATTGTATTATTATTATTATTATTATTATTATTATTATTATTTTTCTTTTCAACAAGTCGGCCGTCTCCCACCGAGGCAGGGTGACCCAAAAAAGAAAGAAAATCCCCAAAAAGAAAATATTTTCATCATCATTCAACACTTTCACCACACTCACACATTATCACTGTTTTTGCAGAAGTGCTCAGAATACAACAGTTTAGAAGCATATACATATAAAGATATACAACATATCCCTCCAAACTGCCAATATCCCAAACCCCTCCTTTAAAGTGTAGGCATTGTACTTCCCATTTCCAGGACTCAAGTCCGACTATATGAAAATAACCAGTTTCCCTGAATCCCTTCACTAAATATTACCCTGTTCACACTCCAACAGATCGTCAGGCCCCAAGTACCATTCGTCTCCATTCACTCCTATCTAACACACTTACGCATGCTTGCTGGAAGTCCAAGCCACTCGCCCACAAAACCTCCTTTACCCCCTCTCTTCCAGCTGCTTTACCCCCTTTCATTCTACGTAATGCCTCACGTACCTCCCCCACACTTACATTCTTCACTCCTAAAAGATGGTATACCTCCCTGACCAGCGCATGAAATTACCGCCTCTCTTTCTTCCTCAACATTTAACCCTTTGACTGTTTTCGACGTGTAAATACGTCTTACGAGCCAATGTTTCTGACGTATATATACTCAATAATTCTAGCGGCTTCAAATGAAGCGGGAGAAAGCTGGTAGGCCCACATGTGAGAGAATGGGTCTGTGTGGTCAGTGTGCACCACATAAAAAAAATCCTGCAGCACACATTGCGTAATGAGAAAAAGAAACTGATCGTGTTTTTGGAATAAAACGCCGAATTTGAGGTGTATTTTCGTATAGTATTTATCGTTGTATTCGCGTTTTCATGGTCTTAGGGGATAAAATGGAAAACATATTACAGAAATAGAGATGATTTTCATTACTTTGACAATGAAAACGACCTTGAAACTGAGCTCAAAGTAGCGGAAATGTTCGATTTTTACCAATGTTCAGGAGTAAATAAATCACACCACACGTCCAATACACGTCAACTGGGGAGTCTAATATTCTTTCACTAGTGCACTGATATTATTTATACCATTTTTACAGTAATGCAGTAGTCTGCATAACTAAATTTTGTATTTTTTTGTATGAATAAAAAATCAAAATAAAAAGCAATAATAATATAAGAGGGGCCTAGAGATGTGACTAATGAACAGAACATATGTTATTTTAGTGCCACGAATGTCTACCTTGTTTATTCTGGACCCTATTTTGAAATTGGCATCTTTTTTAGTTTGTGTGAAATTGGCCAAATTGCCAATTTCTGACCACCATATTAGGTAGTCCAAATTAGTAAATGGGAGGTTTCTTGTACTCAGCTGATAGATAAAATGGAGTTCTAAAGAAATAGCTATGAGTTTGGTCAACTGGAACAATGGAATTGGCTGAAAATAGGGCTCAAAGTCGGCGAAATCGCCGATACGCATATGTTGCCGAGACCGCTAACTTCGCGGGAGCATAATTCCATGAGTTTTCGACCAAATTTCGAACTTTTGGTGTCATTACCATCGGGAAAAGATTCTCTATCATTTCATAAGAAAAAAAATTTTTTTTTTCTTTTTTCAAAAATTGAGCGACATAGAATGACAGTTTCAGAGAGGGGCCTGAAACAGTCAAAGGGTTAAAAGTTCCTCAAATTATTCTCGCCATCTACCTTATTCCTCCATCTCCCAATCTACTAACTCTCCTACTCTGTTTTTAACTGACAAATCCATACTTTCCCTAGGCTTTCTTAACTT
This sequence comes from Cherax quadricarinatus, assembly GCF_038502225.1. NCBI lineage: Eukaryota > Metazoa > Arthropoda > Malacostraca > Decapoda > Parastacidae > Cherax > Cherax quadricarinatus. The sequence continues at coordinate 46,666,392 of NC_091302.1, read as the reverse complement.
GTTTAACTCACTCCAAAATTTTTTCTTATTTTCATTAAAATTTCTTGACAGTGCCTCTCCCACTCTATCATCTGCTCTCCTTTTGTACTCTCTCACCACTCTCTTCACCTTTCTTTACTCTCCATATACTCTGCTCTTCTTATAACACTTCTGCTTTGTAAAAAGAATAAGAAGAAGAAAATTGTCAAAGTGGGAAGTCTGAATGTGCGTGGATGTTTTGCAAATGATAAGAAAGAGATGATTGTGGATGTTATGAATGAGAAGAAGCTGGATGTCCTGGCTTTAAGTGAAACAAAGCTGAAGGGGGTGGGAGAGTTTCAATGGAGAGGAATAAATGGGATTAGGTCAGGGGTTTCAAATAGAGTTAGAGCTAAACAAGGAGTAGCAATAATGTTGAAGGATAAGCTATGGCAGGAAAAGAGGAACTATAAATGTGTTAATTCAAGGATTATGTGGAGTAAAATAAAGATTGGATGTGAAAAGTGGGTTATAATAAGCGTGTATGCACCTGGAGAAGAGAGAAGTGTAGAGGAGAGAGAGAGATTTTGGGAAATGTTGAGTGAATGCATCTAACACACTCATACACGCTTGCTGGAAGTCCAAGCCCCTCGCCCACAAAATGCCCTTTAACCCCCCTCCCTCCAACCTTTTCGAGGACGATCCCTACCTCGCCTTCCATCCCCTACAGATTTACACGCTCTCCATGTCATTCTATGTACTTTGCTCAATTCTCTCTAAATGACCAAACCACCTCAATAACCCTTCTTCAGCCCTCTGACTAATACTTTTGTTAACTCCACACCTTCTCCTAATTTCCACACTCCGAATTTTCTGTATAATATTTACACCACACATTGCCCTTAGACAGGACATCTCCACTGCCTCCAACCATCTCCTCGCTGCAGCATTTACAACCCAAGCTTCACACCCATATAAGAGTGTTGGTACTACTATACTTTGATACATTCCCTTCTTTGCCTTCATAGATAGCGTTTTTTTGTCTACACATGTACCTGAATGCACCACTCGCCTTTTTTTCCTTCATCAGTTCTATGATCAACCTCATCCTTCATGAATCCATCCGCTGACACGTCAACTCCCAAATATCTAAAAACATTCACTTCTTCCATACTCCTCCTCCCCAGTTTAATATCCAATTTTTCTTTATCTAAATCATTTGATACCCTCATCATCTTACTCTTTTCTATGTTCACTTTCAACTTTCTACCTTTACACACACTCCCAAACTCGTCCACTAACCTTTGCAATTATTCTTTAGAATCTCCCATAAGCACAGTATCATCAGCATATAATAACTGTGTCAATTCCCATTTTGTATTTGTTTCCCCATTATTTAATCCCACCCTTGTCCCGAACACCCTAGCATTTACTTCTTTTACAACCCTATCTATAAATATATTAAACAACCATTGTGACATATATATTATAATTATTATTATTAAAAACTTTATCTATGGAGGCAAAGAAGGGAATGTATAAAAGTATAGTAGTACCAACACTCTTATATGGGTGTGAAGCTTGGGTTGTAAATGCTGCAGCAAGGAGGAGGTTGGAGGCAGTGGAGATGTCCTGTCTGAGGGCAATGTGTGGTGTAAGTATTATGCAGAATATTCAGAGTGTGGAAATTAGGAGAAAGTGTGGAGTTAATAAAAGTATTAGTCGGAGGGCTGAAGAGGGGTTGTTGAGGTGGTTTGGTCATTTAGAGAGAATGGATCAAAGTAGAATGACATGGACAGCATATAAATCTGTAGAGGAAGGAAGGAGGGGTAGGGGTCGTCCTTGAAAAGGTTGGAAGGAAGGGGTAAAGGAGGTTTTGTGGGTGAGGGGCTTGGACTTCCAGCAAGCGTGCATGAGCGTGTTAGATAGGAGTGAATGGAGACGAATGATACTTGGGACCTGACGAGCTGTTGGTGTGTGAGCAGGGTAATATTTAGTGAAGGGATTCAGGGAAACCAGTTATTTTTATATAGTAGGACTTGAGTCCTGGAAATGGGAAGTACAATGCCTGCACTTTAAAGGAGGGGTTTGGGATATTGGCAGTTTGGAGGGATATGTTGTGTATCTTTATGCGTATATGCTTCTGAGCTGTTGTATTCTGAGCATCTCTGCAAAAACAGTGGTTATGTTTGAGTGAGGTAAAAGTGTTGAATGATGAAAGTATTTTTTTGGGGGGATTTTCTTTCTTTTTGGGTCACCCTGCCTTGTTGGGAAACGGCCGACTTGTTAAAAAAAACTTATTATTATTATTATTATTTTTTTTTTTTTTTTTTTTTTTTTTAAAAAAGTTGGCCGTCTCCCACCAAGGCAGGGTGACCCAAAAAAGAAAGAAAATCCCCAAAAAGAAAATACTTTCATCATCATTCAACACTTTCACCACACTCACACATTATCACTGTTTTTGCAGAGGTACTCAGAATTCAACAGTTTAGAAGCATATACGTATAAAGATACACAACATATCCCTCCAAACTGCCAATATCCCAAACCCCTCCTTTAAAGTGCAGGCATTGTACTTCCCATTTCCAGGACTCAAGTCCGACTATATGAAAATAACTGGTTTCCCTGAATCCCTTCACTAAATATTACCCTGCTCACACTCCAACAGATCGTCAGGTCCCAAGTATCATTCGTCTCCATTCACTCCTATCTAACACGCTCATGCACGCTTGCTGGAAGTCCAAGCCCCTTGCCCACAAAACCTCCTTTATCCCCTCTTTCCAACCCTTTCGAGGACGACCCCTACCCCTCTTTCCTTCCCCTATAGATTTATATGCATTCCATGTCATTCTACTTTGATCCATTCTCTCTAAATGACCAAACCACCTCAACAACCCCTCTTCTGCTCTCTGACTAATGCTATTATTAACTCCACACCTTCTCCTAATTTCCACACTCCGAGTTTTCTGCATAATATTTACACCACACATTGCCCTTAGACAGGACATCTCCACTGCCTCCAACCGTCTCCTCGCTGCTGCATTTACCACCCAAGCTTCACATCCATATAAGAGTGTTGGTACTACTATACTTTCATACATTCCCTTCTTTGCCTCCATAGATAACGTTTTTTGATTCCACATATACCTCAACGCACCACTCACCTTTTTTTCCTCATCAATTCTATGATTAACCTCATCCTTCATAAATCCATCCGCCGACACGTCAACTCCCAAGTATCTGAAAACATTCACTTCTTCCATACTCCTCCTCCCCAATTTGATATCCAATTTTTCTTTATCTAAATCATTTGATACCCTCATCACCTTACTCTTTTCTATGTTCACTTTCAACTTTCTACTTTACACACATTCTCAAACTCATCCACTAACCTTTGCAATTTTTCTATAGAATCTCCCATAAGCATGGTATCATCAGCAAAAAGTAACTATGTCAATTCCCATTTTGAATTTTATTCCCCATAATTTAATCCCACCCCTCTCCCGAACACCCTAGCATTTACTTCTTTTACAGCCCCATCTATAAATATATTAAACAACCATGGTGACATTACACATCCCTGTCTAAGACCTACTTTTACCGGGAAGTATTCTCCCTCTCTTCTACACACTCTAACCTGAGCCTCACTATCCTCATAAAAGCTCTTTACAGCATTTAGTAACTTACCACCTATTCCATAAACTTGCAACATCTGCCACATTGCTCCTCTATCCACTCTATCATATGCCTTTTCTAAATCCATAAATGCAATAAAAACTTCCCTACCTTTATCTAAATACTGTTCACATATATGCTTCAATGTAAACACTTGATCTACACATCCCCTACCCACTCTGAAACCTCCTTGCTCATCCGCAATCCTACATTCTGTCTTACCTCTAATTCTTTCAATTATAACTTTCCCCTACGAAAGTTTCTCCCATTTAGTAATATATACAGGAGAAGGGGTATACAGTCGCCTCTTACAACACGCATGACTTACGGAGGAAGAATTCTATTTAAACAAGAACCTAGAAAGAAAATAGAAGAAAACCCAAAGGGGTGTGTATATATATGCTTGTACATGTATGTGTAGTGTGACCTAAATGCAAGTAGAAGTAGCAAGACATACTGAAATCTTGCAGTACAGGCTTCAGTTTTGCACTCAAACTTATTCCTCTATAATTTTTACAATCTCTTTTATTATTATTATTTATTATTTATTATTATTATTTATTATTATTTATTATTTATTATTATTATTTATTATTTATTGTTATTTATTATTTATTATTATTATTATTTATTATTATTACTATTTTTTATTATTACTATTATTATTATTAATTTATGGAACTGGAGCACAGATCCAATTCCCTAGGTCAAGAGCTCATCACTATGTACACACTAATAATAATATTATTATAACAACAACAATAATAATAATAATAATATTAACAGTAAGGAGGAACTTCAAAAGGCTGCCAGTAGTTGATGCCACCATCAGCAAAACATTGGTAACCACTGCTAGTACACTTTTCACCTGTCTAGACTTAAGTAGTCTATTAGTATTAGGTTAAGTCTGCCTGAAATGCCTCTGCATGATAGTGGCTTTCTTTGCTCCAATCATTATGATAAGTAAACACACATTGTAACCTTTGCAAAGAAATAAATATTTTATTTACATATTTATTTAAGGAACCTCCCTTGAGGGGGAAATTCGCATCCTGAAATTTCCTTCGTATCCAGAAGCAAAAAATCGACTGAATGACGGTTCGTATCCTGAAAAATTCGCATGGGGGCATTCGTAAGCTGAGGTTCCACTGTATTTGTTATTTACACAATGTATTTTTTATCTCATTGAAACTAGGCTCATAATTTAAAGCAGTGAAAGAAATTTAGTCTCGCCATGATGTATCACAAATGACTAGTTCAATACTTTGGTATTTTAATAGTTATGTCAAGACTTTTCCGACAAAAAATGCTATAAAAGGTTCTCTGTATACCAGAAATGGAAAGTGTTTTCCAATCTAACATTAAGAATTAGGATATTATCAGTGATTAGAAAAAATCTGTACTTCTCTTGTTGTAAATTTTGTGTTACTTTCATCGGTAACCAAAAGGATAGTGTTGTTTTTTTCTGTCAAATCTGTATCAGTTATTATATTGAGATTCTGAATTATTCTTCATTATTTCCTACCAGATGTAGTGCAGCGACGATCAGGAAAATCCTTGGCTGATGTTCAGTGTGATCTAGCTAAAAAAGGGGCAGCGGTTCTAGTAGTGGACCTCGTGATGAAAAGCCAGAACCGTCACCGTATTTTTGTGGAGGCGGTGGAACTGGGCATCGCACTCCTAGAGGGTGGTAATAGAGAAATACAGGACATGCTGTATAATAAACTCCGGGAGAGCGATAAATGTCAAAACTTTTTTAAGGTAATGGTTCATGTAATTGATGAAGCAGCATTTTTTAATTATATAGTATATGAAAATGTTACAACTTTACACACTTCTCAAGTCTGGCTAACCGGTTTCCCCGAATCCTTTCACAAATATTACCTTGCTCACACTCCAGTAGCATGTCAAGTCTCAAAAACCATTTACCTCCATTCACTCCTAATACTCTCACACATGCCTGGTGGATGTTCAGGCCTTTCACACACAAAACCTCTTTCACTTTTCCCAACAAACTGTTCTCATCAGCCTTATATTATATCTTATGTACAGGTTGACCATCACTGATCAGGCATCAACGGGACCTGTATTGTGCCGGATTAATGATTTTACCAGTTTACAGAGTGGTTAGGTTGGAATACAATTAATCCAATAGCGATATTTATGCATCAGTGGTTTTGCCCACTTTACTCCCTATCTTTGGTCCATTCCATTGTTCCAGGCAACCAGGCTCATAGTTATTTCACTAGTATTCTTTCTATTCTGTCGATTGAATACAAGAAACCACCCATTTACCTATTTCAACTACCCAATAAAGTGAGTAGAAATCAGTAATTTGGCCAATTTCACACAAATTTCAAGAGATGCAAATTTCAAAATAGGTTGCAGAATAAACAGTGCAGACATTCCTGGTACTAGAATAACATTTTCTCTGTTAGTCATGTCTCTAGGTCCCTCTTATATTACGCTTGCTTTCCATTTTGAATTTTATTTACACAAAAAATAGAAGATTTACTGTTATGCAGACTACTGCATTATTGTAATTTCATTTTTTTTAACACATCGGCCATTTCCCACCGAGGCAGGTTAACCCAAAAAGAAAGGAAACCCCCAAAAAGAAAGAAAAGACTTTCATCATCATTCAGCACTTTCACCATCATTCATACATAATCACTGTCTTTGCAGAGGCACTCAGATATGACAATTTAGATGTCCCTCCAAACACCCAATATCCCAAACCCCTCCTTTCAAGTGCAGGCATTGTACTTCCCACCTCCAGGACTCAAGTCCAACTAATAATTGTATAAATAATGTCAACCCATTCATGACTGCTCAATTTCAAGGTACTTTCTGTCCTGCAACCAACCAGAATCATCTCTATTTCTGTATTATATCGTCCATTCTATCAATTGAGACCAAAAAACTGAGAATACAACCATAGAAACCATATGAAAATACGCTGCAAAGTCACTGTTTTACATCAAAAACACTGTTTTTTTTTCTCATTATGCACTGAGTTCTTGTTTTATATAGTGCACACTTACCTATTCTCTCATAAGTAGGCCCAGATTTACTGGTAACAGTTTATCTGAGAGTGCTGAGCTCATGGCATCATACTATGGGACCAACAGTGTCTTCAAAGCCACTTTGTCTTTTATGGACAATGTACGGTGTTTGCACTTTACACAATGAGAAACATTTCCTTTATTCATTGGAACCATGGCTAGGGCTAAAAGTAAGCAGGTTATAACAATAAATGGAGAAAAACAAATTTGAATGACTTATGCAGCACCAAATATTAGCAGCAGGTTGGTGCAGCGACTCCAGAAATTTGAAATTACGCTTGCCAAAATTAGTGCCGGATTACTGGTGGAACCTGATTAGTGATGGCCAACCTGTTCTTATTTATCCTGTTTTTCTTAATATAAGTTTAATTATTACCAAACCTCTTTCTGTCATAATTCAATTAATCCCCATTATCATTCTCTCCAAGCCCTCCAGACTCGCATACTATATCATCTACAACAGTTTCTCATTCTCTGGCATTAAAATTCCAACAACATTTATTTTCTCAGCTGGTTCAAGGCACCCTAAACTTGAAATTCCCACAGCTATTTTTTTAGCACCTTTCTTGCTATTCCCCATAATACTCATTAAAAACACTTATTGTATACTTTGACAAAGAGAAAGAAAATTACCAGTAATATCTAGTTGATGCATATTTAGTACTACAGTATTACAGTAAATTTTATTCATTAGGATGTTTATATCAACAAACTTTAGCATGATTTTTTTTAGTGTAATTATTTTCACGACCAGCAAATGCTTCCTCAGTTTGCAATGAATATTCTCTGTAGTATATAATGTCTTTAGTTGATTAACATTAGTTGATTTATTGTTTTTTATTGTCTCTATTGTTTGATTTACATGCTAAAAAAAAATACATCATTAACACATTACTGTAATGAAGGTGTTTGACAATAAAATGGATGAAGCTCAGCAAGAGATCAAGAATACTGTCACTGTCAACACCTCAGACCTGAGTGCCAAGAACACTGATGACAAGGATGGACAAAAGGAAGGAGAAAAGTCAAATAGAAAAAAAGGAGGTGAGTAATCTGGTGATTTTTATGAAACTTTAATTACATTAATATGTGTACAAAGCAACTGTCCAGGGAGGTACTACCGTCCTGCCAAGTGAGCATAAAACGAAAGCCCATAATTGTTTTACATGATGGTAGGATTGCTGATGTCTTTTATGTGTCTCATAAACATGCAAGATTTCAGGTACCTCTTGCTACTTCTACTTACACTTAGTTCACACTACACATGCATGTACAAGCATATATATACACACTCCTCTGGGTTTTCTTCTATTTTCTTACTAGTTCTTGTTTATTTCCTCATATCTCCATGGGGAAGTGGAATAGAATTCTTCCTCTGTAAGCCATGCGTGTCATAAGAGGCGACTAAAATGCCGAGAGCAGAGAGCTAGTAACCCCTTCTCCTGTATACATTACTAAAGTTATGAAGAGAAACTTTTGTTTTATTTTCTTTTTGGGCCACCCTGCCTCGGTGGGATACGGCCAGTTTGTTGAAAGAGGAAAATGTATACAAAGATTAGTTTGTCTGATTTTTTCTAAGGAATGCAGTACATTGAGACGAACAATAAAAATAGGTATGAGCAAGTCATTAATACCTAGAGTAAAGAAATGGGTTTAGATTAGAAACTAGATTAAAGATCTTACTTCACAATGGAATTAGACAAGTATGTGTTCAGTCAATCCCCATGGAATCTGCAAGATTATGTTCATAGAGGTCTCAGTGATTGCAAGACTTCCTGTTACCACTATACTCTTTCCTCGCTCATTAACAAATGATGAAAAAATCTTGGAGAAATAGTCATTAGAGAAACATGGATGAAATGCTTGGAGAGCAAAAGTGTGCTTGCTAACTAGAAAATGGTTTGGATTTTGATCAGCAAATTCTTGTTTATCAAATCTATTTATCCTTAAACTGGGTGCAACATGTGTATATATATATATATAATCTGGCCAACAGGGCACAGTGTGTACAGGCAGGCCTTGCTTTACAGTGCTGCACTTTACAGTGTTTTGCTAATGCAGCTGTTTTCAGTTACAGGTACAACTTTGATTTTTCGGACCTTTGGTTCCAAAGCCTTTCCGGATTACTGATTTTTCCACCTTTAGAGAGCACAGTATTCTTTGGTCTTGGGGTTGGATAAGTGATGTACAGTTTGGTGGTAAATGCACTGCCATGGGAATTTCAAGTTCCTGCTCACAAATTTGTATGGTTCTGGACCATCAGTGTCGGGAAAATCAATGTTGTACCTGTATACCCATTCTTCGTTTATTCAGACTTCCTACACTAAATATATTCACCACTTGCTATAAGCTAAGGATGAAAATATTTTAAGGTAAGTAATATGTGTACTGTATATGCATTTTTTAGATTTAGCTCTATTGCTCACTTACTATATGATAGTGTAACCATATTACCAGGCTGTTATATGCATTTGAAGGTGATTTTTGTTTTACAGCAGTAGCCCAGAACCTAACCTGTTATATAAGCGGGGCCCTCCTGTATACCAAATGGAAAAGTATCAGAATTATTTTTTTATTTTTTTTTTTATTAACACATCGGCAATTATATTTTTCAAAAACTGCTATTATAGTCCTTCACACAACTGATGTGTTGGCTGTGACCTTGTGTCACCTAGGAAAAAGCCTGGAACATACAGTGCATTATGGGATGCAGTACAGCCTCTCCTCACTTAGTGATGTATTTGTTTACTGACGCTTTGGACTTACGATGGGCTCTGACCAGTATTCACACCTAAATAATGTATATTAGAGCTGATTTCCTCTGTTCTGTTTATTTCAATATACAGTACACTATTGTATAAATATTTAAAAATATATCAGAACTGTTATAAATGGTGAAAAGGTGACATTAAAACAGTATCAGAGATGGTTGACACAAACTCACCACCATTATAGTATGCTCCTCACTTAGCTACAAATTTGTTTAACGACGTGGTCTCAGGAACAGAACTCCATTGTTAAGTGAGGAGAGGCTGTATTGGTGTATTGGAGTGCATGAGAGTTGAGTACAGCACCACATCTGGTACCATGGCAAGGAGTCATATTGAGAAGATTTTGACAGTGGTCCAAGAGGGACTAAAATGTTATCCTGCAGCTTGAAGTGATATAAGCTGCAGTGAAAACTTTATTGAATTTCACAGAAATCGCGTTAAACTCGTTAGTTACAGTATCCAATATTAAAATCTACTTTTAGATATACACTATGGATGGAGATGTGCAAAAAATAGTTACAGTGGAACCCTGAGTTTCGGCAGCTTCGAGTTTCCACCGCTTTTTTGGGCTAAATTTTGTCCTGAGTTTCGGCCTGTGCCCAGTGTTTCAGCCGGCATACCAGACCTGTCCACCTGCCCGCGCAGGTGTTGTGAGCCAGTCTAGCTTTGTTTATCTTTGAGTGAACATTACCCTGTGCACTCATCCAAACATTTCACAACAAATTCATTGTATTTAGTGCTTGTTTATTGATTGTGACTGTGAAGTAAACCACCATGGGCCCAAAGGAACTTCCTAGCGGCAGCCATATGGTAAAGAAAGTGAGAAACACCATAGCAGTGAAGGAGGAGATAATACAAAAATACGAGTGGTGTACGTATGGGAGAGCTTACCAGGATGTATGGCAAAAACAAATCAACAATCACTTCTATCCTGGCAAAGAGAAAAGAACTCAAAGAAGCTGATGTTGCGAAAGGTGTTGACATGATAACCAAAAAATAGATCACAAACAGTCAAAGAAGTTAAGAAGTTGTTGCTGGTGTGGATCAACAATATACAGATAGCGGGTGATCATTTGTGAATAGGCAAGGCAGTTGCATGCTGATCTTGTAAAGAAAATGCCTGGAACCAGTGCTGGTGTTAGTGAATTTAAGGCCAGCAGAGGCTGGTTTGACAGATTTAGGAAGCATAGTGGCATACACAGTGTGGTAAAGCATGGCGAGGCAGCAAGTTCAGACAAACATGCGGCTGAAAACTTCATGAGTGAATTTAATGGGTACGTAGACTGAAAAATTCAAATCCCAACAAGTGTTCAGTTGTGATGAAACAGGCCTCTTTTGGAAGAAAATGCCAAAGAGGACCTACATTACTCAGGAGGAAAAGGCACTGCCAGGACACAAGCCTATGGAAGACAGGCTAACTCTTTTGTTCTGTGCTAATGCTAGTGGGGATTTTGAAGTGAAGCCTTTACTGGTGTATCACTCAGAAAATCCCAGAGTGTTCAAGAAAAACAATGTTATCAAAAGTAAATTGTGTGTGCTGTGGGAAGCTAGTCATAATAAGGCATGAGTCACGAGGCAAATTTCCAAAGAGTGGGTCCATGAAGTGTTTGGCTCCAGTGTGAAATAATACGTCCTATAATTTGCCACTCAAGTGCCTCCTGGTGCTGGACAGTGCTCCTGATCATCCTCCAAACTTGGTAGACCTCTTGTCTAGTGACTTCAGTTTTATAACAGTGAAGTTCTTGCCTCCTAACACCACTCCTCTCATCCAGCCCATGGACCAGCAGGTCATTTCTAACTTCAAAAAACTCTATACAAAAGCAGTGTTTGAAAGGTGCTTTGAGGTGACCTCAGACACTGAATTGACCCTAAGAGAGTTCTGGAGAAATCACTTCAGTACCTACAATTGCATAAGCCTTATAGGTAATGCTTGGGAGGGAGTGACTTCCAGGACTTCGAACTCTGCTTGGAGAAAATTGTGGCCGCAATGTGTCCTCCAGAGGGATGTTGAAGGGTTTGAGGCTGACCTGACCCTGCCGACCCTCTGCCTGTTGTGGAAGGTATTGTGGCATTGGGCAAGTCCATAGGGTTGAAGGTGAGTGGTGAGGGTATGGAAGAGTTGGTGGAGGACCACAGGGAAGAGCTAACCACTGAAGAGCTGCAAGAGCTTCAACTGGAACAGCATCAGACCACAGCTCAGGAACTTGCTTCAGAGGAGTAGGAAGAGGGAGTGAAGGAAGTGCCTTCTTCAGCAATTAAGGACATGTGTGGAATAAGTTGCAAAGTTTTGTGGAAAAATACCACTTTGAGCAAGCTGAAACAAGCCATCTCTGCAATATGTTCAGTGACAAAACAATCCCCCATTTTAGGCAAATCTTAAAGACACGCCAGAAACAGAGCACTCTTGACAGTTATTTTGTGAGACAGGAATCCAGTGACTCTCAAGCTGGTCCTAGTGGCATTAAAAAGAAGGGAAGTAACCCCAGATAAGGACTTGTTACCTAAAGTCTTTATGGAAGGGAATTCCCCTTCCAAACAATAAGTCCTCACTCTCTCTCCTCCTCCCTATCTTCCAGATGCCAGCAAGACTTTTCAATAAAGGTACGTAAATATGATTTTAAATGTTTATTTTATTTTTTTATTTTAATAAGTCAGCCGTTTCCCACCGAGGCAGGGTGGCCTAAAATGAAAGAAAATCCCCAAAAAGAAAATACTTTCATCATCATTCAACACTTTCACCTCACTCATATATAATCACTGTTTTTGCAGAGGTGCTCAGAATACAACAGCTTAGAAGCATATACGTACAAAGATACACAACATATCCCTCCAAACTGCCAGTATCCCAAACCCCTCCTTTAAAGTGCAGGCATTGTACTTCCCATTTCCAGGACTCAAGTCCAGCTATATATCAGGTCCTTAACCCCCTTCAGGGTCCAAGGCCAAAATCTGAAGTGGTGCTCCAGTGTCCAAGAAATTTTGAAAAAAAGAAAAATTATTTTTTCTTACAGAATTATAGAGCATATTTTTGTGAAGGTAATAAGACAAAAAAACAAAAAAATCTGATCAGTACTTACCGAGATACAGTGCCAAGAAGTTTGTCCAAAATGATGTGGTGGTGGCAACATCGACAAATTCCACATACGCGCATTACTTTATTTAGCGGTTTTTATAGTTTTTTCTCTTCTTTTCCAATTTTTTTCTTTTCCTACTAACATTTGGGGCCTGAGAGACCAATACTGTATATAATGTATATATATAAACTCACTAGTGGTATTGAACACAATAACAACACTAAAGTTATTATCATATTATTGTTTACCACTGTTGTTTATTACAATAAACATGCACAAATCTAGTATAATACTACTGTTCGATCATATATTTACATGTTTACAATCACTGGACATGGTTTTAGAACTGCTGGAGCTTGTGGAACTCCTTGAAACAAGGCACCATGCACGGAGGCACCTTACATTCCTCACACATAAACCGAGTGTCTTGCGTCTTTGTTGCCATCGTTTTGTTTGTGCACAGACGATGCATCTCTTCTGAGCAAATTTCTTCTGAGTTGAAGGAAGCTGTATTATGAAATGATCACCCTCCCTCCTCAAATGCTTGGGTATATCCTGAGTAATTCGAGGACCTTGTTGTATAGCAGGTGTTCTTACCTGGTACTTCATTATGAGTTGTCTGACAACAGACAAACAAAATTCACCATACTGTGGTCTGTTGCCAGTCTTTATTTGGTACATATTATGTGCATTAAGCATTGAAATGTCCATGAGATGGAAGAAAAGTTTCATGTACCACTTGTAACTCTTAGGAACACAATCAACAAAACCAATCTGCATGTCACATTTGTCAACCAAGCGCATGTTTTGTGTATAATCAATCACTGTCACTGGTTTTCGAATGCGTTCATTAGTCACTCAATCAACTTTGCCACTGTCTTGCATTTCATTACGGTGAATGGTTGTCAACAATGTGACATCTCGTTTGTCATGCCACCATAATGCCATGATGTCATTGGCAGTAAACACCTGCACGTCATCACCACGAGCACCTGCCTTGAGCCTGGGCATATGTTTACAATTAGAACGCACTGTGCCACACACATCTGTCTTGTTCACTCGCATGAAATCACTGAGTAATGGGCTTGTGTACCAGTTATCGGTATATAATGTATGCCCCTTACCAAGGTAAGGTGCCATCATGTTTCTCACTACATCACCTGAGATACCCAATAACATCTTGGTATCTTTCAATGTTTTACTTCCCATGTATACAACAATATCCAACACCAGGCCACTGTCACAGTCACAGAGTACAAACAGTTTTATACCAAAGCGTTTCCTCTTGCTCGGTATATACTGCTTGAATGACAGTCTACCTTTGAACAAAATCAAAGACTCGTCAATTACAAGATTCTTGAATGGATAAAAGTATATGCTGAACTTTTGTTTGAGATACATGAAAACATTTCTAATCTTGTATAACCTGTCACGTCTGTCAGGCCTGGTTTTGTCAGAGAAGTGCAACATACGTAACAGTAAGATAAACCTGTTCACTGGGATGATTTCACTGAAGGCCGGGGTAGAAATTAGCCGATCTGTGGACCAGTATGCTTTTATATTATGCTTATAGACATGAGGCATAAGCATTATTGTTGTAAAAAGCAAATACATTTCTGCAACAGTCGTCTCTTTCCACCTGTGTAGTCTTGACTGTGGTGATATGATTGTATTTGCCATGGTGTACTCAAAATACTTATTACTTTCCCTGACAATAGTTTCCATCAATGGCTGGTCAAAGAATAATTCAAAGAATTCCAGTTCATTGGCCGTGGTTCCAAGGGGACAAGTAGATAGAATTCCACTTTGAGAGTCATCAAAGTGGTGAGGCTTGGGAACAAAATTGGGATTTTGCTGCCAATCCCAGATACGGTTTGCTTGTGGATACTGGACATCATAGGCTGGTTGTGCGGGTGGTTGTGGTTGTGATGGGCTGGTGGCTGACGCTCCGCTTTGTCCTTGAACTGACGAGTCAGCAGCGTGGGTCCCAGCCTGGGCTGGTGAGTCACGCATGGCGGTGCCACTACCATCACTACCACCATCTACTGATGCCTGTGGTCTATCCATGCCAAGTGTAGCCACATCATCCTCACTATCACTATCTAAACCTGGTGTAGGGCCATGGGATGTACTCCGGGATGTACTTCGTCCCCTGGGCACAGCATAGGGTACACTACCCGAGCGCATGCGGCGGCGAACATACCGACGCTTCACTGGTGAATATGATTCCTCACTATCACTACTCGAATGATCGTCAAGCGCAATAAAATCACAATCCACGTCACTATCATCATCATTACTGAAGTCAGAGGCCTGGCCACGCAAAAATATTAGTTTTCTCTTGCGTTGAGGCACAACCGACCGTGAGTCACGAGTGCCCACACCAGAGGTAGAAGGTTGAGGATCATCAGGGTTTTCTGCACTATTATCGATATCCTGGTCATTCCTTTCGGTCATTAACTGATCAGAGCCATAGAATTCGTCTTCATTTCCACTTCCATCAGTGTCAGAACTATCAGATAGGAAGAGGAGAGTCCCAATTTTCCGGGGAGTGAGAGCTGACTTGCAACGAGGCATGGTGAACAAGGGTAACTGAGCCGGCGTTCCCACAATGCTATGCAGGCGCCTAGATTTTTTGTTTATGGCGCACACCCACCACGCAGACCCGTTCTCTCACATGTAGGCCTATGAGCGCTTTCGTGCTAAATTTGATGGCGCTAGAATTTTGGTGTAGATCTATGGTTTGGACACTCAGTGTGAAGCCGTAGATCTACGGGACGGACCCTGAAAGGGTTAAGCAAACACTATGATGACCTCCTGGCACTCCTTGAGTTGCTAAAAACACCCTTCTCCTGCATTATTCTTACTGAGACCTGGCTTAAGCAGGACACAATAGATATCTACCGTCTACCAGGATGCACAGCAATCCACAACTGCAGACCATACCAAGTTGGGGGTGGTATTGCAATCTATTACTCTAACCAGTTATCTTGTATTAGCACCACTTGCTTTAGTGATGAATATGGGGAATACATTTTTGCTAATTTTACTGTAAAAAACCTTAAGATGCCTATAACAATTGGTGCCATTTACCAGATACCCCACACAAACATCCCAAACTTCAGTGAGAAATTAAAGGCACTAATAACAAAAAGACAAATGAACAAGCACCACCTTCTCTTAGCTGGAGACTTCAACATCAACCTTGGTTTACTAGATGATCAGCCTGTAACTGATTTCATCAACAATATGAACAACACACTTCTCATACCAACAATAACTAAACCAACAAAGCTCACGGAGACAAGTGCAACCATAATAGACCACATATGGACCAATATACTAGTCCCCTTAAATCAGGGATAATCACAGACAGCACTACGGACCACTACCCTACCTTCCTCTTAATAAACATTAGTAAACCACCACTGGAATACAACAAAGTTTCATTTAGACTCCATGATGAGGCCTTAATAAGGAAGTTCACAGCTGACCTAGAGACTGTTGACTGGCCTACAGAATTCTCCAAGGCCAATGGTATTGATGACGGGACAGATATTTTTCTTAACAAATTACTTAGAGTATACAATAAACATTGTCCTGTAAAAACGAAACAGATCACGAGTAAACAGCTTAGTTGCCCATGGCTAACCAGCAGTATTCTGAAATCCATTGATAAGAAACACCAATATCAAAAGCAATATAGACAGGGCTTAATACACAAAGATATTCTTAAACACTATTCATCAGTCCTCACCAAAGTAATAAAGAAAGCCAAATAACTATACTACTCCAGCAGATTCACTGACACAAGAGGAGATATAAAAAAGACCTGGAAAACACTCTCCCAGATTCTAGGGACCCACAAACTGAAAAAAACCAAGAATATAGTCCTAACTAAACCTAATGAAACACCACTGCATCCCACTGACACAGCTAACAAGATAAACGACTTCTTCTCAACCATAGGATCTACTCTCGCCAATAAAATCCCACTTACCAATCCCCATGCCAGGGACTACCTAGATGGGAATTTCCCAAATTCCTTCTATCTTGTACCAACTGAGCCCACGGAAGTCACCGAGATTATAAAGTCACTTAAAAATAACTCAGGGAATCTGTCTCATGTCCCACCATTATTGTACAAGCGAGCGGCCCATGTCCTTTTGCATGCTATTTCATTACTTTTTAACAAGTCACTAGAAACTAGCACCTTCCCGAAATTACTCAAGACAGCAAGGGTTACACCAATACATAAAGGTGGTTACCCTACAGATTTAAACAACTATAGGCCAATATCAAACTTACCATTGCTATCCAAAATCCTTGAGAAACTCGTGCAAAGGAGACTATATTCATTTATAACGACACAAAACATACTCAACCCCTGCCAATTTGGATTCAGGAAAAATAAAAGCGCTAATGATGCAACTATAAAAATGCTAGGTCTGCTTTACACAGAATTGGAAAATAAGGAATATCCGTTAAGAATTTTTATTGTCCTAAGAAAAGCTTTTGACACAATAGACCACGGCATCCTACTCCACAAACTTGACCATTATGGTATAAGAGGCCATGCGCTTGCATATTTCAAATCCTACCTTACTAATAGGTATCAGTATGTCACCATTAAAGACACAGCAGCATCAACATGGCCACTTGATACTGGAGTTCCACAGGGAAGTGTCCTTGGTCCCCTGCTCTTCCTCATATACATCAATGATCTTCCAAACGTATCCCAACACCTGAACCCCATTCTCTTTGCTGACGACACGACTTATGTCGTCTCTCACCCTAATCTTGCCACCCTCAACACTGTTGTTAACGAGGAACTGCTCAAAATATCGACTTGGATGACAGCCAATAAACTTACGCTTAACACTGACAAAACCTACTATATTATGTTTGGTAGCAGAGCAGGAGTTTCGCAAATTAACATTAAGATCGACAGCACTCTTATTGCCAGACATAATGAGGGCAAATTCCTAGGCCTGTACCTCGACAACAACCTGAATTTCAGCACTCACATCCAACCCATAACCAAAAAAGTATCCAAAACGGTTGGGATCCTCTCCAAGATACGATACTACGTGCCACAAAATGCCCTTCTCACACTATACCACTCACTTATTTATCCATACTTCACCTATGCTATTTGTGCTTGGGGATCAACTGCAGCAACACACCTAAAGCCAATAATAACCCAACAAAAAGCTACAGTAAGAATAATCACTAAATCCCATCCCTGGCAACACACTCCCCCACTCTTCATAGATCTAAACTTACTCCATGTTCAGTACATCCACACTTACTACTGTGCAATCTACATCTACGGGACCTTAAATTCCAATATTAACCTTGACCTAAAACGCTTTCTCGATAGTTGTGACAGAACCCACAGGCATAACACTAGACACAAACATCTCTATGACATTCCCCATGTCCGACTAAACCTTTACAAAAATTCAGTGTATGTCAAAGGCCCTAAAATCTGGAGCATCCTACCTGAAAACTCGAGAACTGCAGACACATTCATCACCTTCAAAACTACCAATAGAAAACATTTTATCTCCCTAATACACCCTGTCAACTAAGTACATGAATACCACCTGGTGGTTCACACTTACACTCATGCATTTGACCATAAACACAGAAATATCAATCTTAATCTTAAAATAATGAACAAGTTGGCCTGTGATACTCCAATACTGAAACTATGTACTGTGCCAAAACAAAAGCATTCACATTGCTAAACTCACAAACTAGTATTTAGTCACTTAGCCATAATACCAGCTTACCTCATAATTTGTAATATTTTAAAGTTAAAAATTAATCTAAGTCTGCCCGAAATGCATAGCCATGCTAGGTGTTCTAGTGGGCCCCTCTGTAATTAGTATTTTACTACATGTAAACCACACAATAACCTAATTCTGTAAACTCAGCATTGTAATTCTTATAGAGAATAAACTTGATTTGATTTGATTTGATATA
This sequence comes from Cherax quadricarinatus, assembly GCF_038502225.1. Classification (NCBI taxonomy): domain Eukaryota; kingdom Metazoa; phylum Arthropoda; class Malacostraca; order Decapoda; family Parastacidae; genus Cherax; species Cherax quadricarinatus. Next base: position 46,647,858 of record NC_091302.1, on the reverse strand, counting down.
AAAATAAATGGTTTCCCGTTTTTTTTTTGTTTTTCAACAAGTCGGCCGTCTCCCACCAAGGCAGGGTGACCCAAAGAGAAAGAAAATCCCCAAAAAGAAAATACTTTCATCATCATTCAACACTTTCACCTCACTCACACATAATCACTGTTTTTGCAGAGGGGCCCAGAATACAACAGTTTAGAAGCATATACGTATAAAACTACACAATATATCTCTCCAAACTGCCAATATCCCAAACCCCTCCTTTAGAGTGCAAGCATTGTACTTCCCATTTCCAGGACTCGAGTCCGGTTATATAAAATAATCGATTTCCCTGAATCCCTTCACTAAATGTTACCCTGCTCACACTCCAACAGATCGTCAGGTCCCAAATACCATTTGTCTCCATTCACTCCTATCTAACACGCTCACACACGCTTACTGTAAGTCCAAACCCCTCGCCCACAACACCTCCTTTACCCCTCCCTCCAACCTTTTCGAGGACGACCCCTACCCCGCCTCCCTCTCCCTATAGATTTATACGCTCTCCATGTCATTCTACTTTGATGCATTCTCTCTAAATGACCAAACCACCTCAACAAATCCTCTTCAGCCCTCTGACTAATACTTTTATTAATTCCACAACTCCTAATTTCCACACTCCAAATTTTCTGCATAATATTTACACCACACATTGCCCTTAGACAGGACATCTCCACTGTCCGACCGCCTCCTTGCTGCAGCATTTACAACCCAAGTTTCACACCCATATAAGAGTGTTGGTACTACTATGCTTTGATACATTCCCTTCTTTGCCTTCATAGATAACATTTTTTGCCTCCACATATACCTCAATGCACCACTCACCTTTTTTCCTTCATCATTTCTATGATTAACCTCATCCTTCATAAATCCATCCACTGACACGTCAACTTTCAAATATGTGAAAATATTCACTTCTTCCATACTCCTCTTCCCCAATTCAATATCCAATTTTTCTTTATCTAAATCATTTGATACACTCATCACCTTATTTTTTTCTATGTTCACTTTCAACTTTCTGCCTTTACACACGTTCCCAAATTCGTCCACTAACCTTTGCAATTTTTCTTTAGAATCTCCCATAAGCACAGTATCATCAGCAAAAAGTAACTGTCTCACTTCCCATTTTGTATTTAATTCCCCATAATTTAATCCCAACCCTCTCCCGAACACCCTAGCATTTACTTCTTTTACAACCCCATCTATAAATATATTAAACAACCATGGTGACATTACACATCCCTGTCTAAGACCTACTTTTACCAGGAAATAGTCTCCCTCTCGTCTACATACCCTAACCTGAGCCTCGCTATCCTCATAAAAACTCTTTACAGCATTTAGTACCTTACCACCTATTCCATATACTTGCAACATCTGCCACATTGCTCCCCTATCCACTCTATCATATGCCTTTTCTAAATCCATAAATGCAATAAAAACTTCCCTACCTTTTTCTAAATACTGCTCACTCTAAAACCTCCTTGCTCATCCACAATTTTACATTCTGTCTTACCTCTAATTCTTTCAGTAATAACCCTACCATACACTTTTCCTGGTATACTCAGTAAACTTATTCCTCTATAATTTTTACAATCTCTTGTCCCCCTTCCCTTTATATAAAGGGACTACACACTCTCTCCACCAATCCCTAGGTACCTACCCCTCTTTCTTACATTTATTAAGCAAAAATACCAACCACTCCAACACTATGTCCCCCCTTGCTTTTAACATATCTCTCATGATCTCGTCAGCTCCAGCTGCTTTACTCCCTTTCATTCTGTGTAATGCCTCACATATCTCCCCCACACTCACATCCTGCTCTTCTTCACTCCTAAAAGATGATATACCTCCCTGGCCAGTGCATGAAATTTCCCTGAATCCCTTCACAAAATATTACCCTGCTCACACTCCAACAGCTCGTCAGGTCCCAAATACCATTTGTCTCCATTCACTCCTATCTAACATGCTCATGCATGCTTGCTGGAAGTCCAAGCCCCTCACTCACAAAACCTCCTTTACCACCTCTCTTCAACCTTTTCTAGGATGTCCGCCACCCTGCATTCCTTCCCCTACAGTTTTCTACACTCTCCATGTCATTCTACTTTGATTCATTCTCTCTATTTATTTATGTATTGTATTAATCATATAAATACTATATGTATGTTAAACAATAGTTATTCTTTAAAAAATGTATTTTTTGGGAATATTTGTGTGTCTGGAACAGATTAATTTTATTTACATTATTTCTCATGGGACATATTGCTTCGACTTTAGGCCGTTTCGAGTTTAGGCCAAGCTCCTGGAGTGGATTACGGTCGAAATTCGGGGTTCCACTGTATTTACAACATGTGTTAAACTAAAATTTGAATATACAGTGCTGGTATGAGGTGAGGTCCTTGTGTAAAAAATTTTTGAGCATACTTGATAAAGTCCTAAGATGAGCTGCAAAATATCTCTCAAAGCAAAAAAAAATTGAGTTATGAAGAAAATAAAAAAACACAACATGTGCTCTTATTGGCCAATAGGAGGAAAACACTTCATGAAAACATACAGGATTATGTTATGCTCTTGGGAGATTCGGAAGAGAAGTTGCAGAGGTTGGTGAATGAATTTGGTAGGGTATGCAAAAGAAGAAAATTAAAAGTGAATACAGGAAAGAGTAAGGTTATGAGGATAACAAAAAGATTAGGTGATGAAAGATTGGATATCAGATTGGAGGGAGAGAGTATGGAGGAGGTGAATGTATTCAGATATTTGGGAGTGGACGTGTCAGCGGATGGGTCTATGAAAGATGAGGTGAATCATAGAATTGATGAGGGGAAATGGGTGAGCGGTGCACTTAGGAGTCTGTGGAGACAAAGAACTTTGTCCTTGGAGGCAAAGAGGGGAATGTATGAGAGTATAGTTTTACCAACGCTCTTATATGGGTGTGAAGCATGGGTGATGAATGTTGCAGCGAGGAGAAGGCTGGAGGCAGTGGAGATGTCATGTCTGAGGGCAATGTGTGGTGTGAATATAATGCAGAGAATTCATAGTTTGGAAGTTAGGAGGAGGTGCGGGATTACCAAAACTGTTGTCCAGAGGGCTGAGGAAGGGTTGTTGAAGTGGTTCAGACATGTAGAGAGAATGGAGCGAAACAGAGTGACTTCAAGAGTGTATCAGTCTGTAGTGGAAGGAAGGCGGGGTAGGGGTCGGCCTAGGAAAGGTTGGAGGGAGGGGGTAAAGGAGGTTTTGTGTGCGAGGGGCTTGGACTTCCAGCAGGCATGCGTGAGCGTGTTTGATAGGAGTGAATGGAGACAAGTGGTTTTTAATACTTGACGTGCTGTTGGAGTGTGAGCAAAGTAACATTTATGAAGGGATTCAGGGAAACCGGCAGGCCGGACTTGAGTCCTGGAGATGGGAAGTACAGTGCCTGCACTCTGAAGGAGGGGTGTTAATGTTGCAGTTTAAAAGCTGTAGTGTAAAACACCCTTCTGGCAAGACAGTGATGGAGTGAATGATGGTGAAAGTTTTTCTTTTTCGGGCCACCCTGCCTTGGTGGGAATCAGCCAGTGTGTTAATAAAAAAAAAATTAAAAGAATAGTTTAATAAAGATTTGGTAAACCTTTTACAGTCTCTCAGTTACATATGTTATTGATGCGGCAGTGGTTTCAAGTTGGAAAAATTCAGATTCAGGAAGGATATAGGAAAGCACTGGTTTGGTAATAGAGTTGTGGATGAGTGGAACAAACTCCTGAGTACAGTTATTGAGGCTAAAACATTGTGTAGTTTTAAAAATAGGTTAGATAAATACACGAGTGGGTGTGGGTGGGTGTGAGTTGAACCCGACTAACTTGTGCTGCTGGGTCTGGTGCCGTGCTCCTTCCTTGAGTGGAGGTGACTAGACTGGGTGGGTCATTGGGCTGTTCCGAGGAGGGGGGTCATTGGGCTAATCCAGGGGGGGACATGGACCTGCTTCTCATGGGTCAGTAGGCCTGTTGCAGTGTTCCTTCTTTTTAATGTTCTTATGACTGACTGACTTGACTGACTGATTTACTGACTTGACTGAATAACTTACTACTAACTGATTTACTGACTTGACTGAATAACTTACTAACTGATTTACTGACTTGACTGAATAACTTATTAACTGATTTACTGACTTGACTGAATAACTTACTGACTTGACTTATTGAATGACTTAAAATTAGACTTTTTCACTTTTTCACAATCATCGACAAATGCCAACACCCACAGTTTAAGGTCTGAAATACTATTATTTCTGTTGCATTTGTAGTCTTAAGCAGTAAAAACAACATAATAAATACATCACGACAATGAATTACAATTACATATTCCTTTTATTTTTGTAAGATTTGGAGGTCAAAAAAAAAGTTGTTTGGCTTTTTTTTTTGGGGGGGGGGTGTCCCAGGAACGTAACCCTATTTTTCCCATAAGTTATTCAGTTTGTCTTACACGGCATTTTCAGGAACGTAACTTCCGTGTTAAACAATGGTCTACTGTATGTGTTTATATGTCCAGTGGAACCTCGGTTTTCGTATGCCCTGGTTTTCGTAGTATTCGGTTTTCGGCGACTTTTTTCATTGAAATTTTGTCCCAGTTTTTGTACATCCGCTCGGTTTTCATATAGTTGACAATGGTCCACCATACCAAACGCGTCCGCCTGCCCGCACCCACAGAAAACATCCCAGTCATTCCGACTCAGTCTGGCTTTATTTCTGATGAATGATCATTACCTCCGTGCGTTCATCTGAAGCATTTCATAATAATCCATTGTTTTTGTGCTTGTTTATTGAGTGCAGCTGCTAAATAAGCCACCATGGGGCCAAAGAAAGTTCCGAAAGTACGAAAGTAGCATACACGTGGCTGATTTCGCCAGTAAAAGACAAAGAAAGGAAGTAACCCCAGATAGGGCCTTGATACCTGAAGTCCTTATGGACAGGGATTCCCCTTCCAGAAAATAGCCTCTCCTCCCTCTCCTCTCCTTGCCGTCTTCCATACGCCAACAAGAGTCTTCGATAAAGGTAAAAGTGATGTTAAATGTTCATTTATCCTTTCATTAGTCATTTATATTTATTCCTCATTGTTTTCTGTATGTAAAACTATAGTTATTCTCTATAAAATGTATTTTTTATTAATATTTTTGGGAGTTTGCAACGGATTAATTAGATTTACATTATTTCTTGTGGGAAATATTGCTTCAGTTTTCATACACTTCAGTTTTTGTCACACTTCTGGAACGAATTAATCACAAAAACCGAGGTTCCACTGTATATGTATGTGCATATATATTTATGTATTTATTTATTATTATACTGTATTTGTGTATTTCCTAGGTAGTAGGTTGGTAGACAACATCCACCCAGGGGGATACTACCGTCCTGCCAAGTGAGTGTAAAAAGGAAACCTGTAATTGTTTTACATGATGGTAGGATTGCTGGTGTCTTTTTTCTGTCTCATAAACATGCAAGATTTCAGGTACGTCTTGTTACTTCTACTTACACTTAGGTCACACTACACATACATGTAGAAGGATATACACACCCCTCTGGGTTTTCTTCTATTTTCTTTCTAATTCTTGTTCTTGTTTATTTCCTCTAATCTCCATGGGGAAGTGGAACAGAATTCTTCCTCTGTAAGCCATGCGTGTTGTAAGAGGCGACTAAAATGCCAGGAGCAAGGGGCTAGTAACCCCTTCTCCTATATAAATTACTAAATTTTAAAAGAGAAACTTTCGTTTTTCTTTTTGGGCCACCCCGCCTCGGTGGGATACGGCCGGTTTGTTGAAAAAAAAAATTATTATTTATTATTATATATATGTATTTATTTATTATTATATTTATGTATTTATTTATTATTATATTTATGTATTTATTTATATGCTGTATTACTGTTTATCTGCAGATTTAGGGTAGAGTATTTTCCTTGGACAAACCCCAAATAATAAATTGGTGTGCCTGTACTAAAATTATCTTACTCAGTGCCTAGGTGGATCACATATTTCAGTTTTCCTAGTTAATATCCATTTCGAATGCAGTGTAGAATATATGATCAACTTTGTCAGAGTAAGAAAGTTGCCATGGCTTATGTGTAAACCACGGTATGGGCGGGGATTGAACCCGCGGTGAGTGAGTCATAAAACTCCAGACCAACGTGTTAACCACTGAGCCAGCTGGCTACAATAAGATTCATCCAGCTAGGTATATTTATATACCATAGGAAGGTTAGCATAGGCACCACTGTGACTAATGCGTCGGTCTGGAGTTTTATGACTCACTTACTGTGGGTTCAGTCCCCACCTGTACCATGGCTTGCATTCGTGTCATTACGATTTCTTGAGCCATGGTTTATGTGTTGTTTTTGTGACAGGCCTGAAGGCCACAGCCAAACAACTTGTTATGTCTGACCCCCGAGTCTCTCTGCATGGCTAGCACCACTCTGCCTTCCACCACTTCAGTGAAAAATGGCTATCAGATAATACAGAATATTCATTCTGACCATTGTAATACCTCCATGAGCTCTCAAGATTCAAATAATCCTGCAATCAATATCACCAATAGAGAAGATCACTTAAATAATACAACGCACACACACAAGTTAAATAATTTGAGGTCCTGTTCATGGCTGTTTGCAAAAATTTCCAATTTTTGGTGAAGGATCTATTGTAAACTCAGTTGCTATTTCTTCTAGGAGTAGCTTGAAGCCTAAGTTTGCAAATATTGAAGTGACTGTAATTGCAGTTGCTAATGATGTTTGCTAGTAAACCATGAAATATATAAAAATAATACAGATACAGAGAACAATATTGCAAATAATAAATTTGATATTGGAAAAGAATTACTTACAAATAATCTTGGACTCGTATATATAGCATGAGAAAATAGACATATGCAAAACTAGATTAAATTCACAGTTCATTACTTATAATAGTAGAGTATTAGTTGATTTCCCTTCATCTCCTGATTACACCACATCCTTGCATTTTCCCTCTTTGATTCCCACAGGTCATAGACCAAATGGATTAGTCATGAATGATGAGATTCGGGAGGAGCTGTCTGTTGCTGCCTCAGTTACTTCACAAGCTTATGCAAATATTAGAGCTGGCAATACAGGTAAGTGGATAACTAGTGTGTGTGTATGTATGTATTTGTGGGTAGAGGTGTTTTGTGTGTGTTGTGTATGTGTTGCCTGTGTGTGTGTGTGTGTGTGTGTGTGTGTGTGTGTGTGTGTGTGTGTGTGTACTCACCTAATTGTGGTTGCAGGGGTCAAACACAGCTCCTGGCCCTGCCTCTTCACTGATTCAATTCAATTCAAGTTTATTCTCTATAAGGGTTCAATGTGGGGTTTACAGGTTTTGGGTATTGTGTGGTTTACATGTTATAAAATACTAATTACAGAGGGGGCCACTAGGACACCTAGCATGGCTAGGCATTTTGGGCAGACTTAGATCAATTCTTAACATTAAATCCTTACAGATTATGGTATTAAGGCTAAGTGACTACATCATAATTTGTGAGTTTAGCAATGTGAATGCTTTTGTTTTGGCACAATACAAAGCGTCTATATTGGAGTATCATAGGCAAACTTATGACTAATTAGGATTTATTATTTTAAGATTAAGATCAGTATTTCTGGGTTTATAGTCAGTGGGTGAGTGAGTGTAATTGTGAACCACCAGGTGGTTATCATGTAGTTAGTTGTCGGGGTGTATCAGGGAGATAAGATCTCGCTACTAGGTCTTCTCTCTCTCTGCTTCCAGAGCTTTGTCATACCTCATCTTAAAGCTGTGTATGGTTCCTGCCTCCACTACATCACTTCCCAGACTATTCCACTTCCTGACAACTTTGTGACTGAAGAAATACTTCCAAACATCCCTGTGATTCATCTGAGTCTTCAACTTCCAATTGTGACCCCTTGTTGCTGTGTCCCATCTCTGGAACATCCTGTCTTTGTCCACCTTGTCGATTCCTCTCAGTATTTTATATGTCGTTATCATATCCTCCCCATCTCTTTTGTCCTCCAGTGTTGTCAGGTCTATTTACCTTAAGCTCTTTTTGTTGAACATGCCTCTTAGCTCCGGGACTAGTCTTGTTGCAAACCTTTGGACTTTCTCTAGTTTCCTTACATGTTTGGCTAAGTGTGTGTTCTAAACTGGTGCTGCGTACTCCAATATAAGCCTAACGTACATGGTGTACAGGGTTCTGAATGATTCCTCATTAAGATGTCAGAATGCTGTTCTTAGGTCAGAATGCTGTTCTTAGGTTTGCTAGGCGCCTGTATGCTGCAGCAGTTATTTGGTTCATGTGCGCCTCAGGAGATGTGCTCGGTGTTATACTCACCCCAAGATCCTTTTCCTTGAGTAAGATTTGTATTATCTGGCCCCCTAGACTGTACTCTGTCTGCAATCTTCTTTGCCCTTCCCCAATCTTCATGACTTTGCACTTTGTGGGGTTGAACTCCAGGAGTCAGTTTCTGGACCAGATCTGCAGCCTGTCCCGATCCCTTTGTAGTTCTGCCTGGTCTTCGTCCGATGGAATTCTTCTCGTCAACTTCACATCATCTGCAAACAGAGACACCTCTGAATCTATTCCTTCAATCATGTTGTTCACAAATACCAGGAACAGCACCGGTCCTAGGACTGACCCCCTGTGGAACCCTGCTCGTCACAGGCGCCCACTCTGACACCTCGCCACGTACCATGACTCGCTGTTGTCTTCCTGACGGGTATTCCCTGCCTTCCCTGTTATCCCTGCCTGGTCCTCCACATTGTACACTAATCTCTTGTGTGGGACCGTGTCAAATGCCTTCTTACAGTCCAAGAAAGTGCAGTCTTCCCACCCCTCTCTCTTGTCTTACTGCTGTCATCCTGTCATAGAACTCAAGTAGGTTTGTGGCACAGGATTTCCCATCCCCAAAGCCGTGCTGGCTGTTATTGATAAGCTCATTCCTTTCTAGTTGCTCCACCACTCTTCTCCTGATAATCTTCTCCATGACTTTGCATACTATACATGTCAGTGACGCTGCTCTGTAGTTTAATGCTTCGTGTCTGTCTCCTTTTTTAAAAACTGGGACCACATTTGCTGTCTTCTACACCTCAGGTAATTTCCCTGTTTTGATAGATGTGTTGAAGATTGTTGTTAGTGGTACTCACAGCGCCTCTGCTTCCTCTCTCAGGACCCATGGAGAGATGTTATCTGGCCCCATCGCCTTTGAGGTATCTAGCTCACTTAGCAGCCTCTTCACTTCTTCCTCGGTTGTATTTATTGTGTCCAGCACTTGATGATGTACCCCACCTCTCCGTCTTTCTGGAGTCCCTTCTGTCTCCTCTGTGAACACTTCTTTGAGTCTCATGTTGAGCTCCTCACATACTTCATGGTCCTTTCTTGTGATCTCGCCTCCTTCCTTCCTCAGCCTGATTACCTGGTCTTTGACTGTTGTTGTTCTCCTGATGTGGCTGTACAACAGCTTTGGGTCAGATTTGGCTTTTGCTGCTATGTCATTTTCGTATTATTGTTGGGCCTCCGTTCTTACCCATGCATATTCATTTCTGGCTCTACGACTGCTCTCCTTATTCTCCTGGGTCCTTTGCTTTCTGTACTTCTTCCATTTTCTAACACTCTTCGTTTTGGACTCTTTACACCTTTTGGTGAACCAAGGGCTAATGCTGGTTTTGTTGTTATTTCTGTTACCCTTGGGCACAAATCTCTCCTCAGCTTCCTTGCATATTGTTGTCACGTATTCCATCATCTCATTTACTGCCTTCCCTGCCAGTTCTCTGTCCCACTGAACCCCATGCAGGAAATTCCTCATGCCTGTGTAGTCCCCTCTTTTATAGTTTGGCTTCATTCGTCCTGCCCTCCCTGCTTCCCTCTCCACTTGTAACTCTACTATATATTCGAAACTCAAAACCACATGATCACTGGTCCCAAGGGGTCTTTCATATGTGATGTCCTCAATATCTGCAAGACTCAAGGTGAATACTAGGTCCAATCTTGCAGGCTTATCCTCTCCTCTCTCTCTCTCTGGTAGTGTCCCTGTAGTGTTGGTACATGAGGTTTTCCAGTACCACCTCCACCATCTTAGCCCTCCATGTTTCTGGGCCCCCACATGGCTCCAGGTTCTCCCAGTCAATTTTCTTGTGATTGAAGTCACCCATAATCAGCAGCTTTGCCCTGGTCGCATGAGCCCTCCTGGTCACTTCAGCCAGTGTGTCAACCATCGCTCTATTGCTCTCATCATACTCTCGCCTTGGCCTCCTGCTGTTCTGTGGAGGGTTATGCATTGCTGTAATTACCACCATGGGACCTCCAGACTGAAGTGTTCCTATTATGTAGTCTCTTGCTTCTCTTCTGTCTGTGTGTACTCGCCTAGTTGTGGTTGCAGGAGCTGAGTCACAGCTCCTGGCCCCACCTCTTCACTGGTTGCTGCTAGGTCACTCTTCTTGCTCCTTGAGCTTTATTATACCTCTTCTTAAAGCTATGTATGGGTCCTGCCTCCACTACATCACTTCCCAGACTGTTTCACTTCCTGACAACTTTGTGACTGAAGAAATACTTCCTAACACCCCTGTGATTCATTTGAATCTCCAACTTCCATTTGTGACCCGTTGTTGCTGTGTCCCATCTCTGGACCATCCTGTCTCTGTCCACCGTGTCAATTCCTCTCAGTATTTTATATGTCGTTATCATATCCCCCCTATCTCTCCTGTTCTCCAGTATCGTCAGGTCTATTTACCTTAACTTCTCCTCATAGGAGATGCCCCTTAGCTCTGGGACTAGTCTTGTTGTAAATCTTTGCACTTTCTCTAATTTCTTTACATGCTTGACTAGGTGTGGGTTCCAAACTGATGCTGTATATTTCAATATAGGCCTGACATACATGGTGTACAGGGTCCTGAACGATTCCTTATTGAGATATCGGAATGCTATTCTTAAGTTTGCTAGGTGGCCATATGCTGCAGCAGTTATTTGGTTGATGTGCGCCTCAGATGTGCCTCGTGTTATACTTACCCCAAGATCCTTTTCCTTGAGTGAGGTTTGTAGTTTCTGGCGCCCTAGACTGTACTCCGTCTGCAGTCTTCTTTACCCTTCTCCAATCTTCATGACATTGCACTTGGTGGGGCTGAACTCCAAAGGCCAGTTTCCAGACCAGGCCTACAGCCTGTCCAGATCCCTTTGTAGTTCTGCCTGGTCCTCCTCCAATTGAATTCTCATCAACTTCACATCATCTGCAAAGAGGGACACTTCTGAGACTATTCCTTCGTCATGTCGTTCACATACACCAGAAACAGCACCGTTCTAGGACTGACACCTGTGGAACTCCGCTTGTCACGGGCGCCCACTCAGACACCTCATCGCGTACCATGACTCGCTGATGTCTTCCCGACAGGTATGCCTTGATTCATTGCAGTGCCTTCCCTGTTATACCTGCCTGGTCTTCCAGCTTATGCACTAATCTCTTGTGTGAAACTGTCAGAAGCCTTATTACAGTCCAAGAAAATGCAGTCTACCCACTCCTCTCTCTTGTCTTACTGCTGTCACCCTGTCGTATGTGTGTGTGTGTGTGTGTGTGTGAGTGTAAGAGTATGTGAGTGTATGTAAGAGAGAAAGGGAAAGAGTGAGAGGTAAAGGTAGAGAGAGAACATAATATTTATCTTAATTCATATGCTGTATACAATATGTATTGTTTTAAATTGACATCTGTCTCCTGCCAAGGCAGGGTTATCCAAAGAAGAAAACACACTTTCCATCATTCATTGAACTACCATCCTTCCAAAAGTGTGCTGGCATCACAGTCAGATTATTCTCCAACTGTAGTATCCCCACTCCTCCAGAGTGTAGGCACTGCCTTCTCCTTCTCCAGGACTCAGGTCCAACTAACCAATTTCCATGAATCCCTTTCATAAGAGTCGCCTTGCTCACAGTCTAAGGGTACATCCATTAGAAACCCTTTGTCCCCATTCACTTTTGTCTAACATACTCATGCAAGCCTGCTGGATGCTGAAATCTCTAAAACTCAAAGCCTCTTTTACTGCCCCCATCTGTTTTTGGGGCCACACACATTCCTCCTACCTTCTGCCCCTACATATCTGAACTTGAGCTCCACTCTGCTCATAAAAACTCAACTATTACTAACAATATACTACATATTCCATACATTTGCAATATTTGCCATATTGCTTCCCTCTCCACTTTAGTATATGCCTTTTCTAAATTCATGTAACAAACAGTTCCTATTCCTAACCTTTATTTAACCCTTTGGGGGTTTCGGACGTACTAGTACGTCTTACGACCCAGGATTTTTGACGTACTAGTACGCCTAAATTCTTCTGCCCTCAAATCTAGTGAGAGAAAGCTGGTAGGCCTACATATGTAAGAATGGGTCTATGTGGTCAGTGTGCACAGTATAAAAAAAATCCTGCAGCACACAGTGCGTAATGAGAAAAAAAAAACTTTGACCGTGTTTTTTGGATTCACTGTATTTTCGTATGGTATTTATTGTTGTATTCTAGTTTTCGTGGTCTCATTTTATAGAATGGAAGACATATTACAGAATTGAGATGATTTTGACTGGTTTTACAATGAAAAGTACCTTGAAATTGAGCTCAAAGTAGCAGAAATGTTCAATTTTTACCAAAATTCAAAAGTAAACAAATCATGCCAAGCATCCAATACACATCAACTGGTGAGTCTAATATTCTTTCACAAGTGCGCTGATGATATTTATACCATTTCTACACTAATGCAATAGTCTGCATAACAGTAAATCTTATTTTTTTGTAAGAATAAAAATTCAAAGTGGAAAGCCAAAGAAATATAAGAGGGGCCTGGGGATGTGACTAACAAACAGAGAACTTGTTATTTTAGTGCCAGGAATGTCTTTCTTGTTTATTCTGGACCCTATTCGGAAATTGGCATCTTTTGAAATTTGTGTGAAATTGGCAAAATTGCTAAATTCTGACCACTTTATTGGATAGTTGAAATCGATAAATGGGTGGTTTCTTGTACTCATTCAATAGAAAAAAATGGAGTTTTAGCGAAATAGTTATGATTTTTGTCAACTAGTACACTGGAATTGGCCGAAAATAGGACTCAAAGTGGGCAAAATCGCCAATGCGTAAACATCGTCGAGACCGCTAACTTCACGAGAGCATAATTCCGTAAGTTTTCCATCAAATTTCATACTTTTGGTGTCATTATGATCGGGAAAAGATTCTCTATCTTTTCATAAGAAAAAATTATTTTTTTTTTAAATTTGGCCGACCCTGAGAACAAGTCTCTGAGAGGACCTGTTGACCCCCAAAGGGTTAAGTATTGTTCACTTATATGCTTTGATGTAAATGCTAGATTTATACGCACATTTACCAGGATTTATTTGGTTGCACCCAAGGTTATGACAGATTCATTTATTGTATAGATTGCTAGTACATATTAACTTTCTTACTGCAGTTTTTTGTACAATGAATATTTCAAGATTTTCTTTTCTTATTAGTGTTTTGTTTTTTATTTGACTTCAGCTTCCAGTACTTGTAGAACATACTATATCTTCATTTTAATTTTTTTTTTTTTTCAAGAAGTCTCTATCACTCTCTCAAGAAATATTCACTCGCATCCTTTCAGCAAATTGTTTTCTTTTATAATTTTGTTGTGGCTGTAATCAAAGGTATTATGTAATTTGTATCAGTAAATTGCATTAAGTCTTCATATAAATTCAGCAACATTGCAATATGTTTTTGCATTTGGTCTATGGTTGCCATCTTTCCAGCTGCACCATTGTAAAGTACTGCCAGGGCTGGATTATGGGGTGTGCCAGACAAACAGTTGCCTCAGACACTGACCTATAAGGGGCACCAAAAAGCATGCCAGAGGCTATCAGACATTTTTCTGACATAACAGCCAGAAAAAAAAATTATGATGCACTACTAAAATTTAGATTACTGTAACACTGTAAAGGCCACTTTGAACTTCACAGTTTCTATAAGGTAAAGTGCAGTTCTTTAGCAAAAAGGAAGGTGTAAGTGGATTTTATTTTACTTGTGTAACAAAGCATAATCTTTTTGATTCAAGTATCAGTGGTTGTAAGGTACCAGTATTTGGAACATAAAAATGATTGAAGTGTTCCTTTAATTTTTTGAAGTAGCCTTTGAAACTTGTCACGATGTTACCTCTGTTTGTAGTGAATGTTAGTAATTAATGCTATCAACCTGTTTGATGGAAAAATGGTGATATGATGGGCAATTTCATGTGCATTAAGATAAAATGTTTCATTCAGTACATGAAAATAAAGTAAGAGGTATACAATTTATCTTTACACAAATAACCTGCACATAGGAGCAAGAAATTTACGACAGTGTTTCAGTCTGACTTGGACCATTAATTAATGTGTGACTAGTTAATGGTCCAAGTCAGACTGAAACATCATCTTAAGTTACTTTCTCCTATGTGTGGGTTATTTGAACATAAGAACATAAGAAAGAAGGAACACTGCAACAGGCCTACTGACCCATGCAAAGCAGGTCCATGTCCCCCCCTGGATTAGCCCAATGACCCACCCAGTCTAGTCACCTCCGCTCAAGGATGGAGCACTGCACCAGACCCAGCAGCACAAGCTAGTTAGGTCCAACTCTCACCCACCCACACCCACTCGTGTATTTATCTAACCTATTTTTAAAACTACACAACATTTTAGCCTGAATAACTGTACTCGAGAGTTTGCTCCACTCATCCATAACTCTATTACCAAACCAGTTCTTTCCTATATCCTTCCTGAATCTGAATTTTTCCAACTTGAAACCATTGCTGCGAGTCCTGTCTTGGCTGGAAATTTTCAGCACGCTATTTACATCCCCTTTATTTATTCCTGTTTTCCATTTATACACCTCGATCATATCCCCCCTAATTCTACACCTTTCAAGAGAGTGCAGATTCAGGGCCCTCAGTCTATCCTCATAGGGAAGATTTCTGATACATGGGATCATCTTTGTCATCCTCCTCTGTACGTTTTCCAGAGCATTTATATCCATTCTATAATACGGTGACCAGAACTGAGCAGCATAGTCTAAATGAGGCCTAACCAAGGATATATAGAGTTGAAGAACAACCTGAGGACTTATATTATTTATACTTCTAGATATGAAGCCAAGAATTCTGTTAGCTTTATTGCGAACACTAATGCACTGCTGACTTGGTTTTAGATTACTGCTAACCAGAACTCCTAAATCCTTTTTGCAGTCAGTAGTATTAAGATCTACATTATTTAGTTTGTGTGGCATGGTTATTTACCTGTCCAACATTTAGAACTTTGCATTTGTCAATATTAAACTGCATCTGCCACTTCTCTGACCATTGCATCAGTCTATTCAAATCATCCTTGAGTGCTCTAGTGTCCTCATTAGAATGAATTGGACGGCCTATTTTGGTGTCATCAACAAATTTGCTTATGTCGCTATTTATTCCCTCATCTATGTCATTTATGTAAATTGTGAACAACAACGGGCCCAACACTGACCCCTGAGGAACACCGCTTGTGATGTGCCCCCATTCTGATTTCTCCCTATTTATGCAAACACTCTGCTGCCTATTTCTCAGCCATGCCCCTACCTAGGAAAAAATTTCTCCCCCTATTCCATGTGCCTTAAGTTTCCTCAATAGCTTTTGGTGTGGAACTTTATCGAAAGCCTTACTGAAGTCCATATACACAATATCATATTCATTATCATGATCTACCTCCTCAAACACCTTAGTGAAAAAAGTTAGTAAATTCGTAAGACAGGGACGCCCCTTTGTAAAACCGTATTGAGATTCATTAATCAATCTGTGCCTGTCAAGATGGCTACGAATTGCTTCGGCAATTATTGATTCCATAAATTTTCCCACTATGGAGGTAAGGCTTATTGGTCTATAGTTCGAAGCCAAGGACCTGTCACCTGCCTTGTAAATAGGTATTACATTTGCCATTTTCCACTTATCAGGCACTATGCCAGTTTGTAGTGATACGTTAAAAAGATTAGGCAATGGTATGCTTAATTCCTCTTTACATTCCTTTAACACCCTTGCAAACAGTTCATCAGTGCCTGGGGATTTGTTAGGTTTTAGTTTCTCTATTTGCCTGAGGACCATGTCACTAGTTACCGCAATTGTACATAGTTTATTATCATCCTGTTCTACATAATCTATTATTTCACGAATATCGCTAGTATTTTCCTGGGTGAAAACTGAGAGGAAGTAGGTATGTATTGAGAATTTCACACACATCCTTATCACTGTCAGTGATCTGACCAGAGTTACTCTTAAGTGGGCCAATCTTGTCCCTAATCTTACTTCTGTATACCTGAAAGAACCCTTTTGGGTTAGTCTTCGAATCCCTTGCGGCCTTAGCCTCATAATCCCTTTTTGCTTTTCTTATTCCTTTCTTTATTTCTCTCTCTAATTGAATATATTGATTTCTTAACTGCCCATCCCTTCTTTTGATACGCCTATATATGCCTCTCTTTTGACTAATGAGATGTTTTAATCTATTGTTCATCCATATCGCATCATTTTTGTTAGATCTAATTTCCCAACTCGGAACAAAAGTTGTCTGGGCAGCTAGAACTATGCTCTGAAAAATGTCATATTGGCAACCAAGATCACCTACCTGACCCATAGTCAGGACATCCCAATTTAGCCCACCCAGGAAATTTTTCAGTCCCATGACGTCGGCCAAGCGAAAATCTGGGACAGAGATTTTATTGCAGTTATCTGGGTAATTCCATGATTTATTGAAACTAAGTGATTTGTGATCACTTTCCCCAAGCTCATCATTAACCTCAAGATTATTAATTAGTGAATCTTTTGTTGGCAAGAACCAAGTCAAGCAGATTGTTTCCTCTAGTTGGTTCTGTCACAACCTATTCTAAAAAGCAATCCTGAACTGTATCAAGAAAGTCACTAGACTCAAGATTTCCTGTCATATTGTTTCAATCAATTTGTCTAAAGTTTAAATCTCCCATTATCACAACATTTTCATATCTAGATACCTTATGAATTTTGTCCCATAACAGCTTACTGCCCTCCCTATCAAGGATTGGGGGCCTATAAATCACACCCAAAATTAATTTGTCACATCCCTCAAGAAACTGTACCAAACAGATTCTGTGTTTGATGTTTCTAATCTTATATCATGTCTAAGTCAACAATTTAAATTTTCTCTGACATACATCGCCACACCACCACCCTTCCTGTTGACCCTATCAGTGTGGAATAGTTTATAACCCTGTATGTTGCATTTAGAAGGCATTTCTCTATCGGGTTGAACCAGGTCTCTGTTATACCAATAATATGTATATTACCTACACTTGCAAGTAATCTTAGCTCATCTATCTTATTTCTTAAACTCCTACTATTTGTATAGTAAACCTTAAGGGAGCTAGTCACTTGTTCCCCTATACTATCTCTGTTTGCTGATCAATTGATTTGTCTTTACTAGCAACTTTATTTAGATTTTTTTTTTTTTTTTTCAACAAGTCGGCCGTCTCCCACCGAGGCAGGGTGACCCAAAAAAAAAAAAGAAAGAAAATCCCCAAAAAGAAAATACTTTCATCATCATTCAACACTTTCACCACACTCGCACATTATCACTGTTTTTGCAGAGGTGCTCAGAATACAACAGTTTAGAAGCATACACATATAAAGATACACAACATATCCCTCCAAACTGCCAATATCCCAAACCCTTCCTTTAAAGTGCAGGCATTGTACTTCCCATTTCCAGGACTCAAGTCCGACTATATGAAAATAACCGGTTTCCCTGAATCCCTTCACTAAATATTACCCTGCTCACACTCCAACAGATCGTCAGGTCCCAAGTACCATTCGTCTCCATTCACTCCTATCTAACACGCTCACGCATGCTTGCTGGAAGTCCAAGCCCCTTGCCCACAAAACCTCCTTCACCCCCTCTCTCCAACCCTTTCGAGGACAACCCCTACCCTGCCTTCCTTCCCCTATAGATTTATATGCTTTCCATGTCATTCTACTTTGATCCATTCTCTCTAAATGACCAAACCACCTCAACAACCCCTCTTCTGCCCTCTGACTAATACTTTTATTAACTCCACACCTTTTCCTAATTTCCACACTCCGAATTTTCTGCATAATATTTACACCACACATTGCCCTTAAACAGGACATCTCCACTGCCTCCAACCGTCTCCTTGCTGCTGCATTTACCACCCAAGCTTCACACCCATATAAGAGTGTTGGTACTACTATACTTTCATACATTCCCTTCTTTGCCTCCATAGATAACGTTTTTTGACTCCACATATACCTCAACGCACCACTCACCTTTTTTCCCTCATCAATTCTATGATTAACCTCATCCTTCATAAATCCATCCGCCGACACGTCAACTCCCAAGTATCTGAAAACATTCACTTCTTCCATACTCCTCCTCCCCAATTTGATATCCAATTTTTCTTTATCTAAATCATTTGACATCCAATTTTTCTTTATCTAAATCATTTGACACCCTCATCACCTTACTCTTTTCTATGTTCACTTTCAACTTTCTACCTTTACACACATTCCCAAACTCTTCCACTAACCTTTGCAATTTTTCTTTAGAATCTCCCATAAGCACAGTATCATCAGCAAAAAGTAACTGTGTCAGTTCCCATTTTGAATTTGATTCCCCAAAATTTAATCCCACCCCTCTCCCGAACACCCTAGCATTTACTTCCTTTACAACCCCATCTATAAATATATTAAACAACCATGGTGACATTACACATCCCTGTCTAAGACCTACTTTTACTGGGAAGTAGTCTCCCTCTCTTCTACACACCCTAACCTGAGCCTCACTATCCTCATAAAAACTCTTTACAGCATTTAATAACTTACCACCTATTCCATATACTTGCAACATCTGCCACATTGCTCCTCTATCCACTCTATCATATTCCTTTTCTAAATCCATAAATGCAATAAAAACTTCCCTACCTTTATCTAAATACTGTTCACATATATGCTTCAATGTAAACACTTGATCTACACATCCCCTACCCACTCTGAAACCTCCTTGCTCATCTGCAATCCTACATTCTGTCTTACCTCTAATTCTTTTAATTATAACCCTACCGTACACTTTTCCTGGTATACTCAGTAAACTTATTCCTCTATAATTTTTACAGTCTCTTTTGTCCCCTTTCCCTTTATATAAAGGGACTATACATGCTCTCCGCCAATCCCTAGGTACCTTCCCCTCTTTCATACATTTATTAAACAAAAGTACCAACCACTCCAACACTATATCCCCCCCTGCTTTTAACATTTCTGTCATGATCCCATCAGTTCCAGCTGCTTTACCCCCTTTCATTCTACGTAATGCCTCACGTACCTCCCCCACACTTACATTCTGCTCTTCTTCACTCCTAAAAGATGGTATACCTCCCAGACCAGTGCATGAAATTACTGCCTCTGTTTTTTCCTTAACATTTAAAAGTTCCTCAAAATATTCTCGCCATCTACTTAATACCTCCATCTCCCCATCTACGAACTCCCCTACTCTGTTTTTAACTGACAAATCCATACTTTCCCTAGGTTTTCTTAACTTGTTTAACTCACTCCAAAATTTTTTCTTATTTTCATTAAAATTTCTTGACAGTGCCTCTCCCACTCTATCATCTGCTCTCCTTTTGCACTCTCTCGCCACTCTCTTTACCTTTCTTTAACTCTCCATATACTCTGCTCGTCTTATAACACTTCTGCTTTGTAAAAACCTCTCATAAGCTACCTTTTTCTCTTTTATCACACCCTTTACTTCATCATTCCACCAATCACTCCTCTTTCCTCCTGCCCCCACCCTCCTATAACCACAAACTTCTGCCCCACATTCTAGTACTGCATTTTTAAAACTATTCCAACCCTCTTCAATCCCCCCACTACTCATCTTTGCACTAGCCCACTTTTCTGCCAATAGTCGCTTATATCTCGCCCGAACTTCCTCCTCCCTTAGTTTATACACTTTCACCTCCCTCTTACTTGTTGTTGCCGCCACCTTCCTTTTTTCCCATCTACCTCTTACTCTAACTGTAGCTACAACTAAATAATGATCCGATATATCAGTTGCCCCTCTATAAACATGTACATCCTGGAGCCTTTCCTTCAACCTTTTATCCACCAATCCATAATCTAATAAACTACTTTCATTACGTGCTACATCATACCTTGTATATTTATATATCCTCTTTTTCATAAAATATGTATTACTTATTACCAAATCTCTTTCTACACAGCTCAATTAAAGGCTCACCATTTACGTTTACCCCTGGCACCCCAAATTTACGTACTACTCCCTCCATAACATTTTTACCCACTTTAGCATTGAAATCCCCAACCACCATTACTCTCACACTTGATTCAAAACTCCCCATGCATTCACTCAACATTTCCCAAAATCTCTCTCTCTCCTCTACACTTCTCTCTTCTCCTCTCTCCTCTCTCTCTTCTCCTTCTTTAGCTCTAACTCTATTTGAAACCCCTGACCTAATCCCATTTATTCCTCTCCACTGAAACTCTCCCACCCCCTTCAGCTTTGTTTCACTTAAAGCCAGGACATCCAGCTTCTTCTCATTCATAACATCCACAATCATCTCTTTCTTATCATCTGCACAACATCCACGCACATTCAGACTTCCCACTTTGACAATTTTCTTCTTCTTATTCTTTTTAGTAATCGATTCCCACCAACAGGAAAAACTTTCACCATCATTCACTCCATCACTGTCTTGCCAGAAGGGTGCTTTACACTACAGTTTTTAAACTGCAACATTAACACCCATTGTTCCCGGCATTTTAGTCGACTTTTACGACACGCATGGCTTACGGAGGAAAGATTCTTATTCCACTTCCCCATAGATATAAAAGGAAAAGTAATAAGACCAAGAACTATTAAGATAAAATCAAAGAAAACTCAGATGAGTGTGTATAAATAAATGTGTACATGTATGTGTAGTGTGACCTAAGTGTTAGTAGAAGTAGCAAGACATACCTGTAATTTTGAATATTGTCTTTTAGACATATCCCTGAGGTATCCTGGAAATAACTGCTGTTTTTAACCCTAATGCTGCAGCCTGATTGTTTCCCACAAACACCCATACCTCTATAATCTATCAGTTTAAATTCCTAGACAAGTCATCAATTACCCTCTCAATTGAATTGGCTAATGCAACCACTCCATCCCCAGAGAGATGAACCCCATCCCTTGCATACATATCACGTTTGCCAAACAATAGGTCCCGGTTATCAATGAATGGGATTGCAAGTTCCTTGCAGTACCTGTCTAGCCAGCAATTTATACCAATTGCTCTAGACATCCATTCATTGCCCACTCCCTTTCTAGGCAAGGTGCTACATATGACTGGGATCCCTCCCTTAGACCTATCTACCTCTATGGCTAACCTGTACTTATCCAGCAGCTCCTCTCTCCTGCCCTTCCCAATATCATTACCCCAGCACTAAGACAGATAATAGGCTTATTCCCATTACCTGCCATAATATTATCCAACCTGCTGACTATGTCACCAACACCAGCTCCAGGAAGGCACACTCTCTGTATGACCTTTCTGTCTCTGTTACAAAATGCACGGTCCATATATCTTACCTGAGAATCGCCTACTATTAAAATATTCTTACCTTGATTAGCAGGGGAATCAGTGGTACCTTCAACCTCACTAACCACTGAAGTACACTCGTCTTGGAGAACAGAGAATCAATTTCCTACCTTCACATCTTCTCTATTAACTCTCCTCATCTTCCTTCTTCCTGAACTGTGAACCACTTGCCACTTAAAGCGGCTGCCGCTATCACTGCTGGTGACCATTCCTTCCTTACCAGCTAAATCCTTCTCACACTCGCTCCCAAACTCATCTATACGAAGCTTCAGCCTTCCATTTTCCTCCTGAAGAAGTAGGATCTCCTCCTTCAACACTTGAACCTGAGATTCTAAAACACTACAACAAGCCATGGTGCTTGGTAACAGCCCACGCTAACTCCCAAGAGCTTAGCCAGGTATGACCGCAAGTGACCACTGACCTCAGTGTACTATGTATTATTCCAGTCACAGTATAGTGCCTTTTTGTTCTGCACAATTTATCTTTATTAGGTCTAACAGAAAATAAAAATTGTCTGCCTCCAATATAGAAGCATTGAATATATATTTAAAGGAATTTTGTTACCAATCTGTAAGGGTGCCCAAACTTAAGCCTACCCATGCTCAAATTTCTCAGTCTGGCCATGAGTACTGTATTTAAAATATATTCTTTGTGGTATTTTTTTGTTTGTTAATTTTTATTAATGAATGAGTAATTGCACAGGAGATGATAACAGCACCTGTCTAGGTATCAACACCCTAGAAGAAGTGGGCGAAAACTTTGGAGGTCGAGGCAACAAGGATTCCCCTGCAGATAACCCCAAGCTCTCTCCTAAGATTGCTGTGATGGAGCCTGTCTTACGCTTTCTGCAACTGCTCTGTGAAAATCATAATTTGTTTCTCCAGGTTAGTGAGTCATGCATTGCAATTTCTGAATCTATTTATTATACTATAGTTTTTTATTTGAGAAATTTGCCGTCTTAATGCACTCTTTTCTCCATTTAAAGTATCCAGTATTTAACAAATTGCTTTCTCTGCAGTTCTGTGAGTTCAAAATTTTTAGGAACATTAATTTATGTTACTTTGTCATTGTAAAATTTTTACACTTACTAAAGATAAAGAAACAAAAAATTGCTATGACTTGGGGCTCACTGCACTACCGTTTTTATTTATTTATTTATTTAGTAATTTAAGCATACATACAGAGGTACAAAAAATACAGGTAAGAGCAGCATGCCAAAGCCACTTATATGCATAGCATTACGGGCTGGCTTAAAATTAACTTAATAAATTGGGGCCAAAAATATGACAGTCCTAAGGTTATAGACCTTTTAGCTATCTGTGTTTATCCAACTTCACTTATTTATTTTTAGGTGCCATATTACCTACACTTACAGATTTATTGTTTCCCATGAAAAATACAACAACTTCCAGAAAGCAAAAAAAAAATGTGAAGGATGACATGTGTACACCTAAGAAGTGTACCCTGAGGTAAAATTAAACATAACTGCTCTAAGTTGAGCTACATTATCAGTAATAAAATCTTTGCACCCTAAACATTAGACTCTAATTATATTGATAAGACAATAAAAAAAATATTGTGTAGGCATTGATGAAAGAAACATACCTGTAACATTAAAATACAATGTTTTTCATAATTGTAGTTAGCTTGGTGCAAATATGGAAACAGAAGTCTCCTGAGGTGCATATGATCATTATAACATCAGCACAGACAAAGGTAATTTCAAACATACTTTACGTCATACTTGCGACTAGTTCTTGAATGTGTATTGTCAGTGTGGAACCCACGCCTAATAAAACACTGAAACTAAGAGAGTACAAAGGAAAGCATCACTGCTGGTACATGAGCAGTGAAAAGAAGCTAGAAAGAAAGTATGCAAGAACTACTAATCTTAGTGGGGTAGCAAAGAATGAGGGAGTGTGACCTCCATATAAAAAAAATACTATTGGGGTATATACAAGGGAGACAAGAATAGGCTTTACCAGAGATATAACAAGAATAAGCAGGCCTGGTTGAAAATAACACATAAATGAGCCACAAGAATACTAGGAAGCATTGTTTCAACATAAAAATAGTAAAGGAGTGCAATAAGCTGAGAAATGGCACAGTGGTTTTAAAAAATAGATTTAACAGGGCTCAGTCAGTCAAGAGTTTAGTGGCAGGACCAAGAGCTGAAACTCACTCCCTGCAGACTCGAATATGAAATTTCAAACACAAGTGGTAAATATCATATTCTTATTTTTTTTCAGAATTTCCTAAGGAATCAGAAAAGTAAGACAAATTACAACTTAATAAGCAAAACTCTTATGTTTTTGGACTGTATATGTGGGTCAACAACTGGCGGGTTGGGTCTCCTCGGACTCTACATTAATGAACACAATGTCTCTCTCATTAATCAAACTTTAGAAACGCTTACCGAATATTGTCAAGGCCCCTGTCATGAGAACCAGAACTGCATTGGTGAGTGTTCTTCTTAATTTAGTTACTTTTCTTAATGCATGACAAATTTTGTTATTTTTATTTTTTATTATTAATGCATCAGCTGTTACCCACTAAGGCAGGGTGACCTGAAAAAGAAGAAACACTATCATCATCATTCACTCCATCACTGTCTTGCCAGAGGTGTACCTACACTACAGTTAAAAAAAATGCAACATCAACAGCCCTTATTCAGAGTGCAGGCACTGTACTTCCCATTTCCAGGACTCAAGTCTGGTTAACTGATTTCCTTGAATCTCTTCATAAATGTTTCCCGGCTCACACTCCAACAGCACGTCAAGTCATAAAAACCATTTGTCTCCACCCCTACCTAACACACTCATGCACACTTGTTGGAATTCCAAGCCCCTCGCACACAAAACCTCCTTTACCCCCTCCCTTCAACCTTTACTAGGCTGACCCTTACCCTGCCTGCCTTCCACTACAGATTTATATGCTCTCCAAGTCATTCTGTTTCATTACATCCTTTCTGAATGTCCGAACCACTTCAACAACCCCTTCTCAGCCCTCTGGATAATACTTTTAGAAACCTACACTCCTCCTAATTTCCAAACTATGGATTCTCTTCATTATATTCACACTGCACATTGCCCTCAGACACAACATCTCCACTGCCTCCAACCTTCTCCTTGTTGCAACATTCACCAACATTCCACACTATACTTATTAAATGATTTAATTATACTATTAGCTGTGTGTATAACCATTTTACTGAGTGTTTTAATAGACTTGAGTCTGGGAGGTAGGATGTACAGTGCCTGCACTTTGAAGGAGAGATGGTGGTGCTACAGTGTAGAGGGTCATTTGAATTGTGATGTCAAGCACTTCTGGCAATATAGCACTTGAATGTTTCCTTGTGATAGTAAAAAATTTCTAATGGTAACTCTTATGTTATATTTAATACCTAATTTTCTCCTGCTAATTTGTCTACCATTTTAACTACATTCAAGTGTTAAAGATGTATGAAATTCTGAAGACTGCTGTTGTCAAGACATTCCTCACTCCTTTTCTCACTGGCACACTGTTGACATAAACAGTGACAAACTTGGCTCACTGACAAGCATTCTTGTTAACCTTTTAGGAAAAAACATTTTATTAACACTTTGACTGTTTCAGTCATATATATACGTCTTATGAACCTATGTGTTTGAGACGTACATGTATATATACTCAAAAATTGTAGCAGCTTCAAATCAAGCGGGAGAAAGCTGATACTCCCACATGTGGGAGAATGGGTCTGTGTGGTCAGTGTGTGCAGTATAAATAAAATCTTACAGCACACAGTGCATAGTGGGAAAAAAAGCTCCAACCGTGTTTTTGGATTAAAACGCCAACTTTGAGGTGCATTTTCGTATAGTATTTATTTTTGTATTCTCATTTTCTTGGTCTCATTTGATAGAATGAAAGACATATAGAAATAGAGATGATTTTGATTGGTTTCACTATGAAAAGGACCTTGAAATTGAGCTCAAAGTAGCAGAAATGTTCGATTTTTGCTGATGTTCAAGAGTAAATAAATGACATCATTGTCCAATAAATGTCCAACTAGTCATTCTAATACGCAGTCACAAGTGGGTTGGCATTATTTATAAAATTATGACAATAATGCAGCAGTCTGCATAACAGTAAATCTTCTGTTTTTTGTACTAATAAAAATTCAAAATAGAAAGCAAGAGTAATATAAGAGGGGCCTGGAGACATGTTATTTTAGTGCCAGGAATGTCTATATTGTTCATTCTGGACCCTGTTTTGAAATTGGCATATTTTTTAATTTGCTTGAAATTGGCCAAATTGCGAATTTATGACCACTTTATTGGGTAGTTGAAATCGGTAAATTGGCAGTTTCTTGTACTCAATCGATAGAACAAATGGAGTTCTAAAGAAAAAGCTATGAGTTTGGTTGACTGGAACACTGGAATGGAATTATGCAAGAGCATAATTCCGTAAGTTTTCCATCAAATTTCGTACTTACTGAGAGACACTCTAGGATTGGGGGTTGTGACAGTCAAAGGGTTAAAAGGCATTGTAGTCAATAAGAATAGGGTGGCACTGCCACTGTTCTTTATATCATATACACATGATATGAGCAAACATCATACGCATTTTTCAGTACCAAAATTTTAATACAGTGGACCCCCGGTTAACGATATTTTTTCACTCCAGAAGTATGTTCAGGTGCCAGTACTGACCGAATTTGTTCCCATAAGGAATATTGTGAAGTAGATTAGTCCATTTCATACCCCCAAACATACACGTACAAACGCACTTACATAAATACACATACATAATTGGTCGCATTCGGAGGTGATCGTTATGCGGGGGTCCACTGTATGCGTAAAGGAAGAAAGTCGAAAGTAAACATAAATAACAGTAAGGTGATGAGGATATCAAACAATTTAGATAAGGAAAAATTGGAAATCAGATTGGAGGGAGGGAGTATGGAAGAAGTGAATGTGTTCAGATATTTGGGAGTAGACTTGTCAGCAGATGGGTTTATGAAGGATGAGGTAAACCATAGAACTGATGAAAAAAAAAAAGGTGGGTTGTGCATTGAGGTATCTGTGGAGACAAAGAACATTATCCATGGAGGCAAAAAAGGGAATGTATGAGAGTATAGTGGTACCAACACTCTGATATGGGTGTAAAGCATGGGTCGTAATTGTTGCAGCAAGGAGGAGGCTGGAGGCAGTGGAGATGTTGTGTCTACGGGCAGTGTATGGTGTAAACATTATACAGAGAATTCATCATGTGGAAATTAGGAGGAGGTGTGGAGTTACTAAAATTATTATTCAGAGGGCTGAGGAGGGGCTGTTAAAGTGGCTTGGTCATTTACAGAGAATGGATAAAAATAGGATGACTTAAAGGGTGTATAAATCTGTAGTGGAGGAAAGGAGGGGTAGGGGTCATCCTACAAAAGGATTGAGGGAGGGGGTAAAAGAGGTTTTGTGTGCAAGGAGCTTGGACATACAGTAGGCATGTGTGAGCATGTTTGATAGGAGTGAATGGGGACGAATGATTTTTGGCACTTGAAGAGCTGTTGGAGTGTGAGCAGGGTAATATTTTGTGAAGGGATTCGGGAAAACTGGTTAGCCAAACTTGAGTCGTGGAGGTGGGAAGTACAGTGCCTGCACTTTAAAGGAGGGGTTTGAGATATTTGCTGTTTGGAATGACATCTGAACGTCATATCTGGGCACCTCTGCAAAGACAGTAATTATGTGCGAATGATGGTGAAAGCTTCTTTCTCTTTTGGGTCGCCCTGCCTCTGTGGGAGACAGTGTGTTGAAAATAAAAATTAGTTGGAACAAGAGAGATACAAGGTATACCTCAGTGGTAGGAATAGACAAGTAGAAGGAAGATTTTGAATATAATAATATAAGGGAAGGGGGACAAAAGAGATTGTAAAAATTATAGAGGAATAAGTTTACTGAGTATACCAGGAAAAGTGTACAGTAGGGTTATAATTGAAATAATTAGAGGTAAGACAGAATGTAGGATTGCGGATGAGCAAGGAGGTTTTAGAGTGGGTAGGGGATGTGTACATCGTGTTTACATTGAAGCATATATGTGAACAGTATTTAGATAAAGGTAGGGAAGTTTTTTTATTGCATTTATGGATTTTGAAAAGGCATATGAGAGAGTGGATAGAGGAGCAATGTGGCAGATGTTGCAAGTATATGGAATAGGTGTTAAGTTATTAAATGCTGTAAAGAGTTTTTATGAGGATAGTGAGGCTCAGGTTAGGGTGTGTAGAAGAGAGGGAGACTACTTCCCGGTAAAAGTAGGTCTTAGACAGGGATGTGTAATGCCACCATGGTTGTTTAATATATTTATAGATGGGGTTGTAAAAGAAGTAAATGTTAGGGTGTTCAGGAGAGGGGTGGGATTAAATTATGGGGAACCAGATACAAAATGGGAATTGACACAGTTGCTTATTGCTGATGATACTGTGGTTATGGGAGATTCTAAAGAAAAATTGCAAAGGTTAGTGGACGAGTTTGGGAGTGTGTGTAAGGGTAGAAAGTTGAAAGTGAACATAGAAAAGAGTAAGGTGATGAGGGTATTAAATGATTTAGATAAAGAAAAATTGGATATCAAATTGGAGAGGAGGAGTAGTATGGAAGAAGTGAATGTTTTCAGATACTTGGGAGTTGACGAGAGATGAGAGAGTGGGTGAGATGTTATCAACAAATTTTGTTGAAAATAAGAAAAAGTTTTGGAGTGAGATTAACAAGTTAAGAAAGCCTAGAGAACAAATGGATTTGTCAGTTAAAAATAGGAGAGGAGAGTTATTAAATGGAGAGTTAGAGGTATTGGGAAGATGGAAGGAATATTTTGAGGAATTGTTAAATGTTGATGAAGATAGGGAAGCTGTGATTTCGTGTATAGGGCAAGGAGGAATAACATCTTGTAGGAGTGAGGAAGAGCCAGTTGTGAGTGTGGGGGAAGTTCGTGAGGCAGTAGGCAAAATGAAAGGGGGTAAGGCAGCCGGGATTGATGGGATAAAGATAGAAATGTTAAAAGCAGGTGGGGATATAGTTTTGGAGTGGTTGGTGCAATTATTTAATAAATGTATGGAAGAGGGTAAGGTACCTAGGGATTGGCAGAGAGCATGCATAGTTCCTTTGTATAAAGGCAAAGGGGATAAAAGAGAGTGCAAAAATTATAGGGGGATAAGTCTGTTGAGTGTACCTGGTAAAGTGTATGGTAGAGTTATAATTGAAAGAATTAAGAGTAAGACGGAGAATAGGATAGCAGATGAACAAGGAGGCTTTAGGAAAGGTAGGGGGTGTGTGGACCAGGTGTTTACAGTGAAACATATAAGTGAACAGTATTTAGATAAGGCTAAAGAGGTCTTTGTGGCATTTATGGATTTGGAAAAGGCATATGACAGGGTGGATAGGGGGGCAATGTGGCAGATGTTGCAAGTGTATGGTGTAGGAGGTAGGTTACTGAAAGCAGTGAAGAGTTTTTACGAGGATAGTGAGGCTCAAGTTAGAGTATGTAGGAAAGAAGGAAATTTTTTCCCAGTAAAAGTAGGCCTTAGACAAGGATGTGTGATGTCACCGTGGTTGTTTAATATATTTATAGATGGGGTTGTAAGAGAAGTAAATGCGAGGGTCTTGGCAAGAGGCGTGGAGTTAAAAGATAAAGAATCACACACAAAGTGGGAGTTGTCACAGCTGCTCTTTGCTGATGACACTGTGCTCTTGGGAGATTCTGAAGAGAAGTTGCAGAGATTGGTGGATGAATTTGGTAGGGTGTGCAAAAGAAGAAAATTAAAGGTGAATACAGGAAAGAGTAAGGTTATGAGGATAACAAAAAGATTAGGTGATGAAAGATTGAATATCAGATTGGAGGGAGAGAGTATGGAGGAGGTGAATGTATTCAGATATTTGGGAGTGGACGTGTCAGCGGATGGGTCTATGAAAGATGAGGTGAATCATAGAATTGATGAGGGAAAAAGAGTGAGTGGTGCACTTAGGAGTCTGTGGAGACAAAGAACTTTGTCCTTGGAGGCAAAGAGGGGAATGTATGAGAGTATAGTTTTACCAACGCTCTTATATGGGTGTGAAGCGTGGGTGATGAATGTTGCAGCGAGGAGAAGGCTGGAGGCAGTGGAGATGTCATGTCTGAGGGCAATGTGTGGTGTGAATATAATGCAGAGAATTCGTAGTTTGGAAGTTAGGAGGAGGTGCGGGATTACCAAAACTGTTGTCCAGAGGGCTGAGGAAGGGTTGTTGAGGTGGTTCGGACATGTAGAGAGAATGGAGCGAAACAGAATGACTTCAAGAGTGTATCAGTCTGTAGTGGAAGGAAGGCGGGGTAGGGGTCGGCCTAGGAAGGGTTGGAGGGAGGGGGTAAAGGAGGTTTTGTGTGCGAGGGGCTTGGACTTCCAGCAGGCATGCGTGAGCGTGTTTGATAGGAGTGAATGGAGACAAATGGTTTTTAATACTTGACGTGCTGTTGGAGTGTGAGCAAAGTAACATTTATGAAGGGATTCAGGGAAACCGGCAGGCCGGACTTGAGTCCTGGAGATGGGAAGTACAGTGCCTGCACTCTGAAGGAGGGGTGTTAATGTTGCAGTTTAAAAACTGTAGTGTAAAACACCCTTCTGGCAAGACAGTGATGGAGTGAATGATGGTGAAAGTTTTTCTTTTTCGGGCCACCCTGCCTTGGTGGGAATCGGCCGGTGTGATAATAAAAAATAAATAAAGAAGTTAATCATAGAATTGATGAGGGAAAAAAGGTAAGTGGTGCGTTGAGATATATGTTGAGACAAAAAACGTTATCTCTGGAGGCAAAGAAGGGAATGTATGAAAGTATAGTAGTACCAACACTCTTATATGGGTGTGAAGCTTGAGTTGTGAATGCAGCAGCAAGGAGGCGGTTGGAGGCAGTGGAGATGTCTTGCAGAAAATTCGGAGTGTGGAAATTAGGAGAAGGTGTGGAGTTAATAAAAGTATTAGCCAGAGGGCTGAAGAGGGGTTGTTGAGGTGGTTGGGTCATTTAGAGAGAATAGATCAAAGTAGAATAACATGGAGAGCATTTAAATCTGTAGGGGAAGGAAGGCAGGGTAGGGGTTGTCCTCAAAAAGGTTGGAAGGAAGGGGTAAGGGAGGTTTTGTGGGCAAGGGGCTTGGACTTCCAGCAAGCGTGCGTGAGCGTGTTCGATAAGAGTGAATGGAGACGAATGGTATTTGGGACCTGACAATCTGTTGGAGTGTGAGCAGGGTAATATTTAGTGAAGGGATTCAGGGAAGCCGGTTATTATACACAAATAACCCGCACATAGAAGAGAGGAGCTTACGATGACATTTCGGTCCAACTTGGGCCATTTACAAAGTCACACTAACAAGAAGTAGAGCAGGACGGGTATATATAGGCAGGAAGAGGTAGTGGTAGTAGTAGTAGTAGAAGCAATGGGGAAGTAAGGAGGAGGAGCCAGTCAAATACAAAGAAAGGGGAACACTGCAAGGCAGCTAGGTGCCCACAGAGGAAGAGGAAGAACACAGAGGTGGGGAGAGGAGAAAAAAATGAAATAAATAGTGAAGGAACAGAAATACAAGACAGAAGAAAGAAAGACAACCCAGAAGAGAAAAAAGGAAAGAGGAACGGGGAAGAGGGAGAAGAAGAAAAAGGAGGAATCAGGTTAAGTCATGGGTGCTCTCAAGTTTGCAGCATTTTACAATGTAGTGGGAGAGGAAGGCATCTACAGAGACGAAGCCAGGACTAAGATTCATACAAGGAAAGTTGTGTACAGTATTAGGGAGAATTCAACAAGATGGCAACTGTTAAAGTTGGAAGTAGGGAAGACAGTTTTAGTAGAAGACCAGTCTATAGGATGGCTGTGATCTCTGATGTGACAGAAAAGAGCATTGTTAGTGTCGGCAAGCCTAACACTATTTTTGTGCTCCCTAAGTCTGTCAGAAAGAGATCGGCCAGTTTCTCCAAAGTATTGAAGAGGACAGGAGGAGCAAGAAATAGAGTAGACACCAGGAACATCTGTAGAGGGAGGAGAGGTATGAACGAGATTAGTGCAAAGAGTGTTAGTCTGGCAGAAAGTAAGCTTGATGTCTAGGGGACGGAGAGAATTGTTCAGATTAGAAAGACTGAAAATGTAGGGAAGGCAGAGGACAGAAGAGTTCCCAGGAGTAGAGAGTTTGGGAGAGAAGAAATTACGTTTAGCATGTGAGAGGGCAGAGTCTATGAAATCGGAAGGGTAGCCAAGATGGGAAAACGAATTATGAAGAGTGGAAATTTCTGCTGGAAGGAACTGAGGATCACAGATGCAGAGAGCACGGAGGAAGAGGGAGATATGAACACTTTTCTCGACAGGGGAAGCATGATAGGAAAAGTAGTGAATGTACATGCCACTGTGCATAAGTTTGCAGTAAACGGAATATGAAAAACCTGTATCTGAGCAGTGGACATGGACATCAAGGAAAGGAAGCAAGGAATTAGATTCCCATTCAGCTTTAAACCTAATGGAAGGGGCAAGATTATTAAGAACTTCAAGTAAAGGTTGGAAGAGACTGGAGTCATGAGGCCACAGAGCAAAGATGTCATCCACATAGCAGAGCCAGAGTGAAGGGCGCACATCGATGGTAGGAAGAAGAACAGTCTCGAAGTATTCCATGTAACGATTAGCAAGGACAGGAGAGAGAGGAGTGCCCATAGCAACACCGAAGGTTTGAGAATAGTATTTCCCTTGGAAGGAAAAGGAATTAGAGCCCACACAGAGGCGGATAAGATCAAGAAAGACATCAATAGGTATAGGGAGATAAAGAAACCCTTTTTGGACCTTCTCTCTAAGAAAATCAAGGACATCATCAAGAGGGACATTGGTGAAGAGGGACTTAACGTCAAGACTAAGCATCTTACAGGTCGGGAGAGGGCGAACCCGTTCAATGAAGTCTTGAGAGTGACGGAGTTAGGCAGGAGAGAAAGTACCAAGAAAGGGAGTGAGGGTTTTGGCCAGCCAAGAAGCAAGAGAATAAGAGACAGAACCTCTAGAGGAAATGATAGGACATAGAGGAATATCAGGTTTATGAGTTTTGGGAAGGCCATAGAAATAGGGAAGAGAGGGACAGATGACACGAAACCGTTGAACAAGGTCAAAGTCAGGAGGACAGAGGTCGGAGAGAGTCCTTAGTTTCTTGTTGAAAGTTCTCTTGATGTGATCAAGAGGGTTGGAAATGAGAGGAGTGTAGGTACTTTAGTCAGAAAGCAAGACATCAACTGTACGGAGGTAATCCTCGCGATCAAGGATAATTACCGAATTACCTTTGTCAGAAGATAGTATGACAAAGTGTTAGATTTAAGAGAAGAAAGGGCAAGTTGGTAACAGCGCGGAAGGTGGTGGTTCTTAGAAAACAGACTATCAAGAGCAGGAAGGAGAGCGCCACGAAAAGTGGACATGTCAGGAAGATTATGGGAGCGAGACTGATGAAAAGAATCAAAAAAGCTAATCAGTTTAGTACCAGCGAGAGGGGCAGGTGAAATGGCAAAGGAAAGGCCAAAACCAAGAAGTTCAAGCTCATATTGAGAGAGTGAGACAGAAGACAAGTTAGTAACACAGTCAGTGAGGGAGAATTTAGACCAAGGGCTATCTGAGATGAGACGTTGAAGTTTATTCTGTAGTTTAGAAGAATGAATTTGTGCATTCAGGCGAGCAGTGTCAAAGGCAATGGTAGAGAGAAGGTTACAGAGATCTTGTGGTAGAGCCACAAAGAGAGCATGTTGACGCTGACGGAAAGTAAAGAAGGCATCTTCAACCTGAGATTTAGTAGAAAGAATGAGCTGCTGAAGTAGGAGACTGGCATGATCAGGAAAGGGAGTGCCCAGTGGGTTGGGTTTCAGGAAATGGGAGAAGGAAGGGGGCAGGACTTGTTTAGCAAGACAGTCACGTAGGAAGCGAAGCTGATTCTTACGACGCCGGGTAGCAATAAGAGCAGCCTCATAAGATCGAGAGAGGGGTTTAAAAGAGGGAAGAACATAAAAAAAGTTGGAAAGAATATGACGCTTAACTGCGGGGTCCATAAATAACAAAAAAGGCACAATACCGTGACTGGAACGATTCACAAATAACCCTCACATAGAAGAGAGGAGCTTACGACAACGTTTCGGTCCAACTTGGACCATTTACAAAGTCACTCTAACAAGAAGTAGAGCAGGACGGGTATATATAGGCAGGAAGAGGTAGTGGTAGTAGTAGTGGCGGCGGAGATGGAAAGAAGAAGCAATGGGGAAGTAGGGAGGAGGAGCCAGTCAAAGTTAGTAACACTGACTGTGTTACTAACTTGTCTTCTGTCTCACTCTCTCAGTATGAGCTTGAACTTCTTGGTTTGTTTTGGCCTTTCCTTTGCCACTTCACCTGCCCCTCGCGCTGGTATTGAAC
>NC_091302.1:46551286-46608786 GCF_038502225.1 Cherax quadricarinatus | reverse complement strand
AGAACAAACTTTCAAAGTTTCTAAGGTCATTCCAAATTCAAAAATTTTGGAAAACATTCTCTCTTTTATTTTTAAATTCTGAATTAGGATTTTTCTGAATTGAAAGTCACCAAATTATAATTCAAAAGTTTGCTCTTATTCAAAAATGTAATACATATTTTGAATATCATTTCATATTCAACATTTCTTGGTTTTTGAGGAACTGCAACTAGGAAAGGTACAGTATTACTGTATATGCCATAATAAATTACTCTTTTCTTCTACATATTTAGCAGAAATATATTTACAGACTCTCTCTAAAGTCATCAGTCAACAAATCTGTTTAAAGGATGAACAATGGCTTAGACTGACAGATAGTGAGAAAGACTGTGTTTATAGAGAAATCTTTATTATGATATTTCATCTAGGACTGGACTTTATCAGGTATACAAATAAACTGCCTCATAAGGCAGATGAGCACTTTGAGGTCTTTTCAGAGGTCTCATTTGAGGTCATGGGGAGAGAGAAGTCAGACAGTCTCTTTCTCTCTCCCCATGATTTAAACTTGTTACCTCACTTGTAACCTCTCACAAACTTATTTACCATATAAGGTACTCTTTTTCCTTATAAGGCAGCATATCTTGTTTTGTATACAAAATACTTGAAGTACTGGCTGAAACAGTGTTTTTTCTCAAGTCTGTATTTGGTTAAATTTGACCAGAAATAGGCTTGTGAAAAAAAAAAAGGTGTAGATTTTGAAAATCTGCTTTATTTAATAAACTTTCTGGAAAGCTAAATTTAGTCTAATCTCCACTTCCCAGCTGGATATGGTATGCAACTTGTACCACCAGGAGAGTATGGATGAAGATGAGTTCTTTGAAGAGGGTTCTCCTGATGGTGATGATGGAGTCTCTCCAAAAGAAGTAAGATTCTCCTAGTATTAATGGGTTAGATTTTATATGCAAGCACTGTATGTATTATTTTATTTGTAGTCTAAGCTTCAGAAGAGTACAGTAATTTTTTTTTATCATTGGAATATACTTATTTTTTTATATTTGAGTCAACTTGTTATATTTGAGTCAACAGTATTTTATATTTGAGTCAACAATTTGTCTCTGAGGTGACCTGCTGTCATTGAAGCTAATTGTATTATTGTGCAGTGGTAATAAAGTAGAATAAATTTTGTGTTCAATATTCTAAAGCTTTTTTTTTTTTACAAAATAGTAAAACTCACATTGCTGGGCAGGGCTGTCAAGTATACCTATCAAAAAAAAAAAAAAGTTTTGATATCTACTATCAGTTACTTCAGCTAAGGTTACAGTTTATAAACCTCAACAGACAAGGATTCTAGTAGGTATAAAAACTATTTATATACATAATTTCTTTCAACAGTGCAAGCTTCATTGTCATTTGTACAGCCCTGTTAAATGTTTTTCATCTAATTAAAATTTAATAAGGTATTTCAATTTATTCTCAAAGAAGCATTTAATTGTTTGATATCAGTACACGTCAAATTTCACCACTGGGACGTCAGATTTCACCATTGGGCATTAATGTTATATGCAGTAGTCATTTTAATTTTTCTGTTACATACTTTGTGTCTAAACACATTGTGCAAGTGGTGACTTCATGCATGATAGCTAAACCTGTATGCAAAATTCATGAACAGTAGTTTATCTTTGAATGATATTTATCAGAATGTTGAAGTGGGACATTTCTATCGTTGTTGAGCTTTATTAAGTCATGACTTGATTAAGCACAATACTGAGCAAAATGTTGTCCCATTAAGAGCTTGTTCTGTTTATTGTATCTTTATACAATGCCATTTATCATTTGAACATACATGCTGTGCTAAAAATGTCTGAAGAAGATTCCAAGAATGGAATTTTCGAGATGATAATGATGGTGATTGGGGGTTTCAGAAGGGTACATATATTAGGGAACTAATTGTTTTAGGTATACACCTAACTATTTTTGTTTCCTAGGTTGGACACAATATCTACATATTGTGCCATCAGCTAGCTAAACACCATAAGGAACTTGAGGAATTACTCTCCAAAAGTGGCAATGAAAAGCACAGTAAGGCACTGACTCATTACAGAGAAAATACTGCCCAGATTGAGGTGAGTTACCCTTGTAAAGCTAATTTACCAAAGCTTAAATATTTCATACTGTATGTACCATAAATACTTTTGTAATTCATATTTATTTCCACTATATTACTTCTTTCAACAAACTGGCCATATCCCACTGAGGCAGGGTGGCCCAAAAAGAAAGAAAAAATACCCAGAAAGAAAATACCTTCATCATCATTCAACACTTTCACCTCATACATAATCAGTCTTTGTGGAGGCACGCAGATATGACAGTTTAGAAGTCCCTCCAAACTGCCAATATCCCAAACCCCTGCTTTAAAGTGCAAACATTGTACAGTGGACCCTTGGTTTTTGTCGATCTTAGTTATCGCCGATTTTGGTTTTGGCTGACTTTTTTCATTGATTTTTGGCTTTAGTTTTCGTCGATTACCTCTGTTTTTGTCGATTGTACGGAACCTGTCCAGTCCCCAGCGCGCAGACAAAGCCGCCTCCCGCACGCATTCTCAGCCATTGTAGTGTTGTTTCTTGGTCAGTGAACATATCCTGCCAGGTCATATGAAACATTTCATAATAATCCATTGTTTCTGCCACTTCTTTATTGTTTGTGACTGCTGAATAAGCAACCATGGCCCCAAAGAAAGCTCCTAGTGCCAATGCTTTGGTAAAGAAAGTGAGGAACACCATGGAACTGAAAAAAGAAATCCCAAGAAAATATGATACTGGCATACGTGTTGCTGAACTCGGCAGGATGTACGGGAAGTCGCCATCAACAATCAGCTCCATTGTGGCAAAGAGAAAAGAAATCATGGAAGCTGATGTTGCGAAAGGGGTGAGTGCAATAACCAGACAGAGATTCCAAATAATTGAAGAAGTGAAGAAATTGTTATTGGTGTGGATCAGAGAGAGTGAGTTAGCAGGAGATAGTGTTGTGCAGTCTATTATTTGTGAAAAGGCAAGGCAGTTGCATGAGGATCTCATAAAGAAACTACCTGAAAAAAGTGGTGATGAAAGTGAATTTAAGGCCAGCAAAGGCTGGTTCAAAAATTTCAAGAAGCGAAGTTGCATGTACAGTGTTGTAAGGCATGGTGAGGGTGCCAGTTCAGACAAACAAGCGGCTGAAAAATTCGTTGGGGAATTCAAATGTTATGTAGAGTCTGAAAAATTCCAACCCCAACAAGCGTTCAGTTGTGACGAAACAGGCCTCTTTTGGAAGAAATTGCCAAAGAGGACCTACATCATGCAGGACAAAAAGGCACTCCCAGGACACAAGCCTATGAAAGACAGGCTAACTCTCTTGTTGTATGGTAATGCTAGTGGGGATTTCAAAGTGAAGCCTTTACTGGTGTATCACTCTGAAAATCCAAGAGTGTTGAAGAAAAACAGTGTTGTTAAGAGTAAATTGTGTGTGATGTGGAAGGCTAACAGTAGGGCATGGGTCGCAAGGGAAATTTTCCTGGTTTAATGAAGTGTTTCGCCCCAGTGTGAAAAAATACTTCCTGGATAAGAAATTGCCACTCAAGTGCCTCCTCTTAATAGACAATGCTCCTGCTCATCCTCCAGACTTGGAAGACCAATTGTCTAAGGAATTCAGTTTTGTAACAGTGAAGTTTTTGCCTCCTAACACCACTCCTCTCCTCCAGCCCATGGACCAGCAAGTCATTGCAAACTTCAAAAAACTGTACACCAAAGCAATGTTTCAAAGGTGCTTTGACATAAATGCAGACTCTGAATTGACCCTAAGAGAGTTCTGGAAGAATCACTTCAATATCTTCCATTGCATAGGCCTTATAGATAAGGCTTAGCAGGGAGTGACTTCCAGGACAATGAACTCTGGAGAAAACTGTGGCCAGATTGTGTCCAAAAGAAGGATTTTGAAGGGTTTGAGGCTGACCCTGTCGCCCCTACACTTGTTGTGCAATCAGTTGTGGCATTGGGGAATTCCATGGGGTTGGATGTGAGTTTGGAGGATGTGGAAGAGTTGGTGGAGGACCACAATTAAGAGCTAACCACTGATGAGCTGCAAGAGCTTTATCTGCAACAGCAACAGAACACAGCTGAGGAAATTGCTTCAGAGGAGGAGGAGGAGGAAGAGAGATGGAAGAAGGTGCCTTCTTCAAAGATTAATGAGATTTGTGCAATGTGGGCTAAAGTGCATTCATTTGTGGAGCAACATCACCCTGAGAAAGTTGTTGCAATCCGTGCTAGTGACTTTTACAATGAAAATGCCATGTCCCATTTTAGACAAATCTTAAGAGAAGCCAGAAACAGACCTATCTGGACAGATATTTTGTGCGACATGGGTCCAGTGACTCTCAAGCTGGTCCTAGTGACAGTAAAAAACAAAGGAGGGAAGTTCCCCCAGATAAGGGCTTGGTACCTAGAGTCCTTATGGAGGGGGAATCCCCTTCCAAACAATAACCTATCTTCCCTCTCCCTTCCTCTCTGCCTTCCTTCCAGCAGCAACAGCCTTCAATAAAGGTAAGTGTCATGTTTAATGTTCATTCTTTTGTGCATGTAAATGTATATTTAAGGTAAAAAAACATTTTGTTGATACTTCTGGGTGTCCGGAATGGATTAATTCTGTTTACATTATTTCTTATGGGGAAAATGGTTTTGGTTTTGGCTGATGGCTCTGGAACAAATTAAACACAAAAACCAAGGGTCCACTGTACTTCCCATTTCCAGGATTCGAGTCCAGCTAACCGGTTTCCCTGAATCCCTTCACAAAATATTACCCTGCTCACACTCCAACAGCTCGTCATGTCCCAAAAATCATTTGTCTCCATTCACTCCTATCTAACACGCTCACACATGCTTGCTGGAAGTCCAATCCCTTCGCCCACAAAACCTCCTTTACCCCATCCCTCCAACCTTTTCAAGGACGACCCCTACCCCGCCTTCCTTCCCCCACAGATTTATACGCACTCCAAGTCATTCTACTTTGATCCATTCTCTCTAAATGACCAAACCACCTCAACAACCCTTCTTCAGCCCTCTGACTAATACTTTTAGTAACTCTGCACATCCTCCTAATTTCCACACTCCAAATTCTCTGCATAATATTTACACAACACATTGCTCTTAGACAGGACATTTCCACTGCCTCCAGTCGCCTCCTCACTGCAGCATTTGCAACCCAAGCTTCACACCCATATAAGAGTGTTGGTACCACTATACTTTCATACATTCCCTTCTTTGCCTCCATGGATAATGTTTTTTTGTCTCCACAAATACCTCAACTCACCACTCTCCTTTTTTCTTTCATCAATTCTATGATTTATCTTGTCCTTCATAAACCCATCTGCTGAAAAGTCAACTCCCAAATATCTGAAAACATTCACTTCTTCCATACTCCCTCTCTCCAATGTGATATCCAATTTTTCTCCATCTAAATCATTTGATACCCTCATCACTTTATTCTTATCTATGTTCACTTTCAACTTTCTACCTTTACACACCCTCCCAAACTCGTCTACTAACCTTTGCAACTTTAGAATCATCAGCAAAAAGTAACTGTGTCAACTCCCATTTTGTATTTGATTCCCCATAATTTAAACCCACCCCTCTCACCAACACCCTAGCATTTACTTTTTTTGCAACCCCATCTGTAAATATACAGTAGGGCCCTGCTTTTCGGCATTTGGCCTTACAGCGTTCCGCTAATATTATGACCAAAACTTTCTGTACGGCAAGTGGTCTTTCAAAAATGGCACGCACCACCCGGTTTGTTTACATTCTCCATGAGGACATCTCTCAATTATGTAATAATAATCACTCTTGAGCACATTAAATGTCTAATTTTACATCAATATAGACATTTTCATTAATCCATACATGATATTTTCTTCAAAATTATATAAGAAACACGTTAAATAGTGCATGAAATTACCGCCTCCCTTTCTTCATCAACATTTAAAAGTTCCTCAAAATATTCCTGGCATCTACCCAATACCTCCATCTCCCCATCTACTAAATCATCTACTGTTTTTAACTGACAGATTCATTCGTTCCCCAGGCTTTCTTAACTTGTTTATCTCACTCCAAAATTTTTTTCCTATTTTCATCAAAATTTCTTGACAATGCCTCTCAAATTCTATCATCTACTCTCCTTTTGCACTCCCTCACCACTCTCTTCACCTTTCTTTTACTCTCCATATACTCTTCTCTTCTTATAACACTTCTGCTTTGTAAAAACCTCTCATAAGCTACCTTTTCCTCTTTTATCACACCCTTTATTTCATTACACCAATCATTCCTCTTTCCTCTTGCACCCACCCTCCTATAATCACAAACTTCTGCCCCACATTCTAATACTGCATTTTTAAAACAATTCCAACCCTCTTCAACCTTCCCCCCCACTACTCATATTTACACTAGCCCACCTTTCTGCTAATACAGTGGACCCCCGCATAACGATTACCTCCGAATGCGACCAATTATGTAAGTGTATTTATGTAAGTGCGTTTGTACGTGTATGTTTGGGGGTCTGAAATGGACTAATCTACTTCACAATATTCCTTATGGGAATAAATTCGGTCAGTACTGGCACCTGAACATACTTATGGAGTGAAAAAATATCGTTAACCGGGGGTCCACTGTAGTTGCTTATATCTCACCCTAACTTCCTCCTCCCTTAGTTTATATACTTTCACCTCTCTCTAACTTGTTGTTGACATTTTCCTTTCATTCCATCAACCTCTTATTCTAACTGTAGCTACAACTAAATAATGATTCAATATATCAGTTGCCCCTCTATAAACATGTACATCCTGAAGCCTACCCATCAACATTTTATCCACCAATACATAATCTAACAAAGTACTTTTATTATGTGCTATATCATGCTTTGTATACTTATTTATCCTCTTTTTCATAAAATATGTATTACTTATTGGTTTAAGCCAGTGGGAGAATTGGACCTGCCCCACATAGGCCAGTAGACCTGTTGCAATGTTCCTTCTTTTTTATGTTCTTATAACAGGTATAGCAGATTATTTTTACCAACAGGAGAATGAATTACAATTATGAGAATGATTGTCCATTAGACTGCTGCTCATGAATCACTATCTTATTCTGTCCATTGATTATCACACGTATTCATGTCCAGTTATTTTCCTTTCTGTTCTCAATTGTAAGAAATTATACTCACTTCATAGCATGTACCTTGTGTATTTCTGTATAAGTACATGTACTTGTACTGGGTGTTTTTAGCCAGAGTGTATACTGCTAACTACCTAATGGTATTATAATTCCAGATTGTTCGAAGTGACCGCACAATGGAGCAAATTGTTTTCCCTATCCCAGAGATCTGCAATTACCTGACAAGAGAAACAAAACAGAGAGTCTACCAAACTGCTGAACGGGATGAACAGGGAACTAAAGTCACTGATTTCTTTGAAAAGTGTAATGATATGTTCATAGAAATGCAGTGGCAGAGAAAATTGAAAAGTAAGTGCAGAAATCATAAAGGAAATGAAGTACTCTAGGGCCGTGCTTTACAACGTTTTTCCTTACAGCATTCCACTAATTCCCCCCCCACCTGACATTCTAATACAGTCACCGCGCCCCACACGGTTTGTTTACATTCTCCGTGAGCCCCGTGAGCTCCACGTCTCTCCATTATGTCTGGACACTTTCCAAATTTTAAGTGTTTTAAAGTTATTTCACATTTTTTATATACTCTGATAATTATACAGTGGAACCTCGGCTTATGAATGCTCCACCATGCGAGCTTTTCAGGATGCGAACCATCGTTCGGTCGATTTTTTACTTCTGGATACGAACAAAATTTCAGGATAAATCCTTCCCCCTCAAGGGAGGTTCCTTGGTGAAGGGCCCTTGATCCAGGGAATTGGATCTGTGCTCCAGTTCCCTATATTAATAATAATGATAATTATTATTATAATACGTACGTACTACTACTACTATTAATAATATGTGTAATATGTATAATATGTATTATTTTCATATAGTCGGACTTGAGTCCTGGAAATGGGAAGTACAATGCCTGCACTTTAAAGGAGGGGTTTGGAATATTGGCAGTTTGGAGGGATATGTTGTGTATCTTTATACATATATGCTTCTAAGCTGTTGTATTCTGAACACCTCTGCAAAAACAGTGATAATGTGTGAGTGTGGTGAAAGTGTTGAATGATGATGAAAGTATTTTCTTTTTGGGGATTTTCTTTCTTTTTTTGGGTCACCCTGCCTCGGTGGGAGACGGCCTACTTGTTGAAAAAAAAAAAATGTATAATGTACTATTATTGGTATAATAATATATTTTTTTTTTTTTTTCAACAAGTCGGCCGTCTCCCACCGAGGCAGGGTGACCCAAAAAAGAAAGAAAATCCCCAAAAAGAAAATACTTTCATCATCATTCAACACTTTCACCACAATCACACATTATCACTGCTTTTGCAGAGGTGCTCAGAATACAACAGTTTAGAAGCATACACATATAAAGATACACAGCATATCCCTCCAAACTGCCAATATCCCAAACCCCTCCTTTAAAGTGCAGGCATTGTACTTCCCATTTCCAGGACTCAAGTCCGACTATATGAAAATAACCGGTTTCCCTGAAATCCCTTCACTAAATATTACCCTGCTCACACTCCAACAGATCGTCGGGTCCCAAGTACCATTCGTCTCCATTCACTCCTATCTAACACGCTCACACACGCTTGCTGGAAGTCCAAGCCCCTTGCCCACAAAACCTTTACCCCCTCTCTCCAACCCTTTCGAGGACGACCCCTACCCCGCATTCCTTCCCCTATAGATTTATGTGCTTTCCATGTCATTCTACTTTGATCCATTCTCTCTAAATGACCAAACCACCTCAACAACCCTTCTTCTGCCCTCTGACTAATACTTTTATTAACTCCACACCTTTTCCTAATTTCCACACTCCGAATTTTCTGCATAATATTTACACCACACATTGCCCTTAAACAGGACATCTCCACTGCCTCCAACCGTCTCCTCGCTGCTACATTTACCACCCAAGCTTCACACCCATATAAGAGTGTTGGTACTACTATACTTTCCTACATTCCCTTCTT
The DNA here is from genome assembly GCF_038502225.1 of Cherax quadricarinatus. NCBI lineage: Eukaryota > Metazoa > Arthropoda > Malacostraca > Decapoda > Parastacidae > Cherax > Cherax quadricarinatus. The sequence continues at coordinate 46,599,650 of NC_091302.1, read as the reverse complement.
TGCCTCCATGGATAACGTTTTTTGACTCCACATATACCTCAACGCACCACTCACCTTTTTTCCCTCATCAATTCTATGATTAACCTCATCCTTCATAAATCCATCCGCCGACACGTCAACTCCCAAGTATCTGAAAACATTCACTTCTTCCATACTCCTCCTCCCCAATTTGATATCCAATTTTTCTTTATCTAAATCATTTGACACCCTCATCACCTTACTCTTTTCTATGTTCACTTTCAACTTTCTATCTTTACACACATTCCCAAACTCATCCACTAACCTTTGCAATTTTTCTTTAGAATCTCCCATAAGCACAGTATCATCAGCAAAAAGTAACTGTCAATTCCCATTTTGAATTTGGTTCCCCAAAATTTAATCCCACCCCTCTCCTGAACACCCTAGCATTTACTTCCTTTACAACCCCATCTATAAATATATTAAACAACCATGGTGACATTACACATCCCTGTCTAAGACCTACTTTTACCGGGAAGTAGTCTCCCTCTCTTCTACACACCCTAACCTGAGCCTCACTATCCTCATAAAAACTCTTTACAGCATTTAATAACTTACCACCTATTCCATATACTTGCAACATCTGCCACATTGCTCCTCTATCCACTCTATCATATGCCTTTTCTAAATCCATAAATGCAATAAAAACTTCCCTACCTTTATCTAAATACTGTTCACATATATGCTTCAATGTAAACACTTGATCTACACATCCCCTACCCACTTTGAAACCTCCTTGCTCATCCGCAATCCTACATTCTGTCTTACCTCTAATTCTTTCAATTATAACCCTACCGTACACTTTTCCTGGTATACTCAGTAAACTTATTCCTCTATAATTTTTAGTCTCTTTTGTCCCCTTTCCCTTTATATAAAGGGACTATACATGCTCTCCGCCAATCCCTAGGTACCTTCCCCTCTTTCATACATTTATTAAACAAAAGTACCAACCACTCCAACACTATATCCCCCCCTGCTTTTAACATTTCTGTCATGATCTCATCAGTTCCAGCTGCTTTACCCACTTTCATTTTACGTAATGCCTCACGTACCTGCCCCACACTTACATTCTGCTCTTCTTTTCTCCTAAAAGATGGTATACCTCCCTGACCAGTGCATGAAATTACTGCCTCTGTTTCTTCCTTAACATTTAAAAGTTCCTCAAAATATTCTCGCCATCTACCTAATACCTCCATCTCCCCATCTACTAACTCCCCTACTCTGTTTTTAACTGACAAATCCATACTTTCCCTAGGCTTTCTTAACTTGTTTAACTCACTCCAAAATTTTTTCTTATTTTCATTAAAATTTCTTGACAGTGCCTCTCCCACTCTATCATCTGCTCTCCTTTTGCACTCTCTCACCACTCTCTTTACCTTTCTTTTACTCTCCATGTACTCTGCTCGTCTTATAACACTTCTGCTTTGTAAAAACCTCTCATGAGCTCTCTTTTTCTCTTTTATCACACCCTTTACTTCATCATTCCACCAATCACTCCTCTTTCCTCCTGCCCCCACCCTCCTATAACCACAAACTTCTGCCCCACATTCTAATACTGCATTTTTAAAACTATTCCAACCCTCTTCAACCCCCCCCCCCACTACTCATCTTTGCACTAGCCCACCTTTCTGCCAATAGTCGCTTATATCTCACCCGAACTTCCTCCTCCCTTAGTTTATACACTTTCACCTCCCTCTTACTTGTTGTTGCCACCTTCCTCTTTTCCCATCTACCTCTTACTCTAACTGTAGCTACAACTAAATAATGATCTGATATATCAGTTGCCCCTCTATAAACATGTACATCCTGGAGCCTACCCATCAACCTTTTAACCCCCAATACATAATCTAATAAACTACTTTCATTACGTGCTACATCATACCTTGTATATTTATTTATCCTCTTTTTCATAAAATATATATTACTTATTACCAAATCTCTTTCTACACATAGCTCAAAGGCTCCCCATTTACATTTACCCCTGGCACCCCAAATTTACCTACTACTCCCTCCATAACATTTTTACCCACTTTAGCATTGAAATCCCCAACCACCATTACTCTCACACTTGATTCAAAACTCCCCATGCATTCACTCAACATTTCCCAAAATCTGTCTCTCTCCTCTACACTTCTCTCTTCTCCAGGTGCATACACGCTTATTATAACCCACTTTTCACATCCAATCTTTATTTTACTCCACATAATCCTTGAATTAATACATTTATAGTCCCTCTTTTCCTGCCATAGCTTATCCTTCAACATTATTGCTACTCCTTCTTTAGCTCTAACTCTATTTGAAACCCCTGACCTAATCCCATTTATTCCTCTCCACTGAAACTCTCCCACCCCCTTCAGCTTTGTTTCACTTAAAGCCAGGACATCCAGCTTCTTCTCATTCATAACATCCACAATCATCTCTTTCTTATCATCTGCACAACATCCACGCACATTCAGACTTCCCACTTTGACAATTTTCTTCTTCTTATTCTTTTTAGTAATCTTTACAGGAAAAGGGGTTACTAGCCATTGTTCCCGGCATTTTAGTCGACTTTTACGACACGCATGGCTTACGGAGGAAAGATTCTTATTCCACTTCCCCATGGATATAAAAGGAAAAGTAATAAGACCAAGAACTATTAAGATAAAATCAAAGAAAACTCAGATTTTTTTTTTTTTTTTTTTTTTTTAAAAAAACCGGCCGTATCCCACCAAGGCAGGGTGGCCCAAAAAGAAAAACGAAAGTTTCTCTTTTTAAATTTAGTAATTTATACGGGAGAAGGGGTTACCAGCCCCTTGCTCCCGGCATTTTAGTCGCCTCTTACAACACGCATGGCTTACGGAGGAAGAATTCTGTTCCACTTCCCCATGGAGATAAGAGGAAATAAACAAGAACAAGAACTAGAAAGAAAATAGAAGAAAACCCAGAGCGGTGTGTATATATATGCTTGTACATGTATGTGTAGTGTGACCTAAGTGTAAGTAGAAGTAGCAAGACATACCTGTAATCTTGCATATATATGAGACAGACAAAAGACATCAGCAATCCTACCATCATGTAAAACAATCACAGGCTTTCGTTTTACACTCACTTGGCAGGACGGTAGTGCCTCCCTGGGTGGTTGCTGTCTACCAACCTACTACCTATAAAATAATTATTATTATTATTATTATTGTTACGTACATGGTGAAGGGCTCTTGCTCTGTGGAATTGGATCTGTGCTTCAGTTCCCTAAATTAATATTTATAATAATAATTATTATTCTTTCTTCTTTCAACACACCCGCCGTATCCCACCGAGGCAGGGTGGCCCAAAAGGAAAATGAAAGTTTCTCCTTTTACATTTAGTAATATATACAGGAGAAGGGGTTTATAATAATAACTATTATTATAATAATAACTATTATTATAATACGTACATACTACTAATAATAATTATAACAATAATAATACAATAGTATAATAATACTTGTCGCCATTGCCCAGCTGTGAGAGGAGCAACTCTCATTGCTGAGGTCCAAGGAATAAACCCGGGACTTTAATATAAAAAAATTTATAAAAAATTTTAATGAATATAGGTAGTAGGTTGGTAGACAGCAACCACCCAGGGAGGTACTACCGTCCTGCCAAATGAGTGTAAAATGAGAGCCTGTAATTGTTTTACATGATGGTAGGATTGCTGGTGTCCTTTTTTCTGTCCCATAAACATGCTGGATTTTAGGTACGTCTTGCTACGTCTACTTACACTTGGGTCAAACTACACATACACTTTTTTTTTATCTTTGCAACAAACCAGCTGTATCCCACCATGGCAGGGTGGCCCAAAAAGAAAAACGAAAATTTCTCTTGTTTTTTTTTTTGTTTTTTTCAACACACCGGCTGTATCCCACCGAGGCGGGGTGGCCCAAAAGGAAAAACGAAAGTTTCTCCTTTTACATTTAGTAATATATACAGGAGAAGAGGTTACTAGCCCCTTGCTCCCGGCATTTTAATCGCCTCTTACAACACGCATGGCTTATGGAGGAAGAATTCTGTTCCACTTCCCCATGGAGATAAGAGGAAATAAACAAGAACAAGAACTAGAAAGAAAATAGAAGAAAACCCAGAGGGGTGTGTATATATATGTTTGTACATGTATGTGTAGTGTGACCTAAGTGTAAGCAGAAGTAGCAAGACATACCTGAAATTTTGCATGTTTATGAGGCAGACAAAAGACACCAGCAATGCTACCATCATGTAAAACAATTACAGGCTTTCGTTGTACATTCACTTGACGAAAGCCTGTAATTGTTTTACATGATGGTAGCATTGCTGGTGTCTTTTGTCTGCCTCATAAACATGCAAAATTTCAGGTATGTCTTGCTACTTCTACTTACACTTAGGTCACACTACACATACATTACAGGCTTTCGCCAAGTGAGTGTACAACGAAAGCCTGTAATTGTTTTACATGATGGTAGGATTGCTGGTGTCTTTTGTCTGTCTCATAAACATGCAAGATTTCAGGTACGTCTTGCGACTTCTACTTACACTTAGGCCACACTACACATACATGTACAAACATATATATACATACTGCTCTGGGTTTTCTATTTTCTTTCTAGTTCTTGTTCTTGTTTATTTCCTCTTACCTCCATAGGGAAGTGGAACAGAATTCTTCCTCCGTAAGCCATGCATGTTGTAAGAGGCGACTAAAATGCCGGGAGCAAGGGTCTAGTAACCTCTTCTCCTGTATATATTACTAAACATAAAGGTAGAAACTTTCGTTTTTCTTTTTGGACCACACCGCCTTGGTGGGATACGGCCGGTGTGTTGAAAGAAGAACATGTATGTGTAGTGTGACCTAAGTGCTTAAGTAGAAGTAGCAAGACATACCTGAAATTTTTCATGTGTATGAGATAGAAAAAAGGACACCAGCAATCCTACCATCATGTAAAACAATTATAGGCTTTCGTTTTACACTCACTCGGCAGGACGGTAGTACCTCCCTGGGCGGTTGCTGTCTACCAACCTACTACCTAGGACACATACATGTTTAAGCATATATATACACACCCCTCTAAGTTTTCTATTTTCTTTCTAGTTCTTGTTCCTGTTTATTTCCTCTTATCTCCTTGGGGAAGGGGAACGGAATTCTTCCTCCATAAGCCATGCGTGTTGTAAGAGGTGACTAAAATGCCGGGAGCAAGGGGTTAGTAACCCCTTCTCCTGTATAAATTACTAAATTTAAAAAGAGAAACTTTCGTTTTTCTTTTTGGCCACCCTGCCTTGGTGGGATACGGCCGGTTTGTTGAAAAAAAAAATTAATAATAATTATTATTATTCTTTCAATACACTGGCCGTATCCCACCGAGGCGGGGTGGCCCGAAAGGAAAAACAAAAGTTTCTCCTTTTACATTTAGTAATATATACAGGAGAAGGGGTTACTAGCCCCTTGCTCCTGGCATTTTAGTTGCCTCTTACAACATGTATGGCTTACAGAGGAAGAATTCTGTTCCACTTTCCCATGGAGGTAAGAGGAAATAAACAAGAACAAGAATAAGAAAGAAAATAGAAGAAAACCCAGAGAGGGGTGTATATATGTGCTTGTACATGTATGTGTAGTGTGACCTAAGTGTAAGTAGAAGTAGCAAGACATACCTGAAATCTTGCATGTTTATGAGACAGAAAAAAGGACACCAGCAATCGTACCATCATGTAAAACAATTACAAGCTTTCGTTTTACACTCACTTGGCAGGACAGTAGTACCTCCCTGGGCAGTTGCTGTCTACCAACCTACTACCTAGGACACGTACATGTACAAGCATATATGTGCACACCCCTCTAGGTTTTCTTCTATTTTCTTTCTAGTTCTTGTTTTTGTTTATTTCCTCTTATCTCCATGGGGAAGTGGAACAGAATTCTTCCTCTGTAAGCCATGCATGTTGTAAGAGGCGACTAAAATGCTGGGAACAAGGGGCTAGTAATCCCTTCTGTACAAATTACTAAATTTAAAAAGAGAAACTTTCGTTTTTCTTTTTGGGTCACCCTGCCTTGGTGGGATACGGCCGGTTTGTTGAAAAATAACAAAACATGGTGAGGGGCTCTTGATCTATGGAATTGGATCTGTGCTCCAGTTCCCTAAATTAATAGCAATAATAATAATTTTTATTATTATAATAATGAGGAGGTGTTTGGGATGTTGACAGTTTGGAGGGATATGTTGTGTATCTTTATACTTACATGCTTCTAAGCTGTTGTGTTCTGAGCACCCCTGCAAAAACACAGGAAGACATAAATGAGATTCCAGAAATTAACAATTATCCAGTTCCTGACGAATTCAAATTGACTAATATTACTGTCACGAGGGACATGGTTATCAAGCAGATAGACAAATTGAAGCAAAGTAAGTCCCCGGGGCCCGACGAGTTGTTTTCCAGGGTACTTAAGGAATGCAAAATGGAACTTAGTCAGCCATTAACGAGTGTGTTTAATGTGTCCGTCCTTACTGGTATTGTGCCAGAATTGTGGAAGATGGCTAATGTGGTTCCTATATTCAAATCAGGGGATAAGTTCGTGTCTTCAAATTACCGTCCAATAAGCCTAACATCTATAGTGGGCAAGTTACTAGAATCAATTATAGCTGACATTATTAGAAGTCACCTTGAAGAGCATAACTTGATAAATGAATCTCAGCATGGGTTCACGAGAGGTCATTCCTGCCTGACAAATTTACTGACGTTCTTCAATAGAACATTTGAGGCAGTAGACAGTGATAAAGAATGTGATATTGTTTATTTGAATTTTAGTAAAGCCTTCGATAGAGTACCTCACAAGAGACTCTTAAGAAAAGTGGCAGCTCATGGTATAGGAGGTAAAGTTCTAGCATGGATAGAGGCATGGCTTACCAATAGAAAGCAGAGAGTTTCGATTAATGGGGTCAAATCTGAATGGGGATTAGTCACTAGTGGCGTTCCACAGGGATCAGTTTTGGGCCCTCTCTTGTTCATAATTTACATTAATGACCTTGATGAAGGGATTACGAGCGACATAAGTAAATTTGCTGATGATACAAAGATAGGCTGTATAATTCATTCTGAGGAGGATAGCAATGAACTCCAGGAGGATTTGGACAAATTGATGTCTTGGTCTGAAAAATGGCAGATGAAGTTCAATGTGGACAAGTGTAAGGTACTAGTCCTTGGTAATAAAAATAACCCTCAAAACTATAAACTAGGTGAAGTAGAGCTTGATCATACAGAATGTGAAAAAAACTTGGGAGTCATGGTAAGCAGAAACCTAAAATCAAGACAGCAGTGCCTAAGTGTGCACAACAAGGCTAACAGATCACTTGGATTTATCTCAAGAAGTAAAAGTAACAGAAGTCCAAAAGTTATTTTACAGCTCTATTCATCACTAGTGAGGCCTCATTTAGATTATGCTGCTCGGTTTTGGTCTCCTTACTACAGGATGGATATAAACCATACCACGGGTGGGATTTGAACCCGCGGTCAGAGAGTCTCAAAACTCCAGACCGTCGCGTTAGCCACTGGACCAGCTACCCACAATAAGATTTGTCCAATTAGGTATATTTCTACACCATAGGAAGGTTAGCATAGGCACCACTGTGACCACAAATGCAAGTTTTTACAGACGAATCTCCAGCTAGCATGGCCGTGACGAACTCTAGCTCAAGTCCCCTCACTGCCGTCAACATGACTCACGAAATCGTAATGACATGATTGCAAACAAACCATACCACAGGCAGGATTTGAACCCGCGATCAGAGAGTCTCAAAACTCCAGACCTTCGCGTTAGCCACTGGACCAGCTAGCCACAGTAAGATTTGTCTTATTGTTGCTAGCTGGTCCAGTGGCTAACGCAACGGTCTGGAGTTTTGAGACTCTGACCGCGGGTTCAAATCCCACCCGTGGTATGGTTTGTTTGCAATCGTGTCATTACGATTTCGTGAGTCATGTTGACGGCAGTGAGGGGACTTGAGCTAGAGTTCGTCACGGCCACGCTAGCTGGAGATTCGTCTGTAAAAACTTGCATTTGTGGTCACAGTGGTGCCTATGCTAACCTTCCTATGGTGTAGAAATATACCTAGTTGGACGAATCTTATTGTGGCTAGCTTGTCCAGTGGCTAACATGACGGTCTGGAGTTTTGAGACTCTCTGACCGCAGGTTCAAATTCCGCCCGTGGTATGGTTTGTTTGCAATCGTTTCATTACGAATTTGTGAGTCATGTTGACAGCAGTGAGGGGACTTGAGCTAGAGTTCATCACGGCCATGCTAGCTGGAGATTCGTCTGTAAAAACTTGCATTTGTGGTCACAGTGGTGCCTATGCTAACCTTCCTATGGTGTAGAAATATACCTAGTTGGATGAATCTTATTGTGGCTAGCTGGTCCAGTGGCTAACGCGATGGTCTGGAGTTTTGAGACTCTCTGACCGCGGGTTCAAATCCCGCCCGTGGTATGGTTTGTTTGCAATCGTGTCATTACGATTTCATGAGTCAGGATGGATATAGACTCATTGGAGAACATACAGAGAAGAATGACTAAAATGATTTACTGTGTAAGGAATCTCCCGTATGAAGATAGACTTAAAGCCTTAAATCTCCACTCTCTGGAGAGACGTAGAATAAAGGGAGATATCATTGAAGTGTATAAGTGGATGACGGGCATGAAAAAAGTTCGAGGGTGTCGAACCAAGTAAGAACCAGAAATAATGGATTTAAGTTGGATAAGTTTAGATTTAGAAAAGACATAGATAAGTACTGGTTTGCTAACAGAGTTGTGGATGCATGGAACAGTCTCCCAAGTAGGGTGATCAAGGCTAGGACCTTGGGTGGCTTTAAAAAGAGATTGGACAAATATGTGAGTGGGAAGGGCTTGGTTTGATTGGTGTCATTGGGTACGGGAGGATATTCTTGGGAAGCTTTGAGTAGGGGTCGTTTTGATAAGGACCTGCCTTCTATGGGCCAGTAGGCCTTCTGCAGTGTTCCTCCATTCTTATGTTCTTATGTATGTGATGAATGAACTGTATATGCATTTTATCACTCTGGGATGCTTTAAATGTTGTAGTATAATAGGTGTGAGTGGGGTGGCCTGGCCTGGCCTGGCCTTTATCAACTCGTGCTGCTGTAGTATCGTACATATCGTAGAATCACTGAAGAAGGAACGTTCTCCCCTCTCTCTTCCTCCTCCACTTTGGTACTTTGCTACGAGTTCTTTCTTGAATTCTATCGTGTTTGTCACCTTTACCAAAGGGCTGGCATTAGGAGCTTTCTTCGAGCACATGGTAGCTTATTTAGTAGTTGCTAGCACTAAAACGAATGGAATATTATGAAAGGTACGCCTGTGGCCTCCACAGAGACTCCACGGGGCATTTGATGAACTGGAATGAGGCACAACTTGTTCTCACTGAACCAGACCTCAGACGCCGACGGTGCCTAGAAGCCTCACTAATCACCGTCACCAACACAATAGAACCTAACGCTGAAAACCACAAAATTTAAAAACATTAGCATACATGATACTTAAGCAGGCTAAGCACCACCAACCCAACAACACAGGAGTCACATGATCTCATCGTCTACCCGTCCTCATCCCAACATGGCATTCTTCAGGTCACCATGCGTCACTCACACCTCACTCTCCGCCTATATATAATGTCTTTCTACCTCTGTATGTTAGAAGTGATCAAGGTCCCAGGACCGAAACGTTTTCTAATAAATATGTCATAGTGTTTGCTAACGTGTATTTCTAAACCAACTTGTCGGTATTTATTACCAAGGTTTATACCATTACGAATTGTATCATATGAACGTGCTCACTCGCTGATAAACAATGGCACACTGACTGTGAAGGGTGTGTGGGGCCGCTCGTACATGTCTGGGACGAACGACTATTTGCAAGTCAAACGGCGATTCATGAGTCAATATTTTGACGAAAAAAGTTACGATTTGCGAAAATTACCACTTCCAGTGCTTACAGAAGTCAAGGGTCCACTCTATTTGTTAGTGTAAACTTGTTATCTAGCATTTATAAGTGGAAAATGGGTGTTCCACTTTACAGCAATGTCCGCTTCCTGGCGGTAGCCTGGAACCTAACCTGCTGTATAAGTGGGGCCCTACTGTAACTGACCAGGTAGTATAAATAATTTTTTGCTTAATTTATTAATTAATAATTCATTTAGTGCATCGTAGAATTTTTAATATAACATTAGGAATATTTGGCCTACAAATAGAAAGGAGTTAGCATACCTTATAATATCAAAAAGAAAAAAAGAAATAGGAATGTGTAGGTTCTTGCTTTATTTCATGTGAAGCACTGAACTGTGTAGGTCATTCAGCGCACGAAGTGGTGCAGGCGCTGATCCTCCATCCACTTATTACAAAACAGATGTGCTACTAAATTGCATTCACTGATTTCATACAAAAGAGTGATTCAATGTTTTGGTAACAGTTTGGTGAAGATACTACAAATTTAGAATGTGTAACTCTTAACAGTTTGTTGCAGTTGATTTTATTTCTGTCTTGCAGGTCAAGCAGTATTGTCTACCATTAGCAACTATATGTCCTTATGGAGTAGATTACTCTTCTTATTGGCGTTAATGAATAACCTCATTGTTGCATTCTTCTATCCATATACTAGTCATTTGCCAAGTAAGTAATACAGTACATATATCTGATTTGTTTCATGTTATGAAATTTGCATGTGGTACTGGATGAGTATATTTTTATATTAATTTTTAAGCATCAGTTTTTTATTTCTTAGTTATTATTATACTTAATATTATCTGTTAGTAGAGCTCACATTTTATCTTAGAAAATATTTTCCCATCGAGGCAGGGTGACCCCGAAAAAGAAGAAACGCTTTCACAAAGTTTTTTCTTCTTTTTACATTCAGTAATTTATACAGGGAAAGGGTTACTTAAATTATAATGTGTATGGAAATTTATTTTCTCTATATTAATCGCCATATTTCCCACTTTCATAAAATAGTTTTGCGTTCACTCATATTGTATGGAAAAGTAATGTTTAAAAGTTAGGACCAGATTAGCACTTGGTCATTCATAATACTTTCCACAATGTTGTCATGGGCAACTAGTGCTATCAGACTTAGACAAATATTATTGGCATTTTCTTACCCTTTTATAGACCAAATGTACAGTACAATGTTTAGTTTTATAAAAAATTTAATCATTCATTCTCTTCATGGACTGAATCCACTTCTTCCTGTTAAAGTGTGCAATATAACATATTTTCTCAGTCATGTATTCACTCACCATAGCTGCAACCTCTTGGCCTTCATGGCCTCTGTCCCACATATTTACTTAAAACACTTTAATTACCATTTCATCATCAGTTTATTTATTATGTACATATCATCATACAGCACTCATTTTAATCTTAAGTCTCATATGTTTGTACTCCATATCATTCTATAACATAGTCATTTTTTTGTTTCATTGCTCCTAGACTATTCATCTCTGCTGCTCTGACTTAATTATTCTTGCCAAAATTTCTCCATTACTTACAGATGTTAACGGCCATGTGAATGGCTTGCTTTGGGTGGTTCTTCTGATAGCTCTTGCCATTGTTGTAAGTTTCCAACGGCGAATCTTCATGTATCTTCTGGGGGCCATATCAATAGTGCGCCTCATATTCTCTGTAGGACCTGAACCTACTCTTTGGCTACTGGGTAGTGCTAATGTAAGTTTTTTAACAAATACTTTTGTGTTTGACCTTTGTTATCCAAGGTAGTACATTAGATTTTTTATTTTTTGTCTTTTTATGCTAGTAGATTTTTTGTTTAACAGCACCACTTGTTGAATCAATGTTCATATTTATTCTTCACATGGTTCTGCTGAAAAAGACTTTCTCAGTCTTTATTTTGCTTTGTAGATTTACTCATGCCATTATCTTGCTTCCTTCTCTCCACTTTCTCTTTTCCATAGTCCATACTTATGTGTCACTCAGCCTTTCCACATTTATTTTTTACAAAACCAGCAGTCTTGTAAAAACCAACATGCATAGCTTCATAGCATATATTTCAAGTGCTCCTTCAGAAATAACATTGAAAGGTGACTGAAATATTAGAAGATTAAGTATGAGGTTGCCCTTCAAGGAATAGAAATTCTTGGCAAGAAAAGGCCATTAGCCCCTTAACTGTCAAACGTAGATCTACGTTCTTACTGCTAGCACTTCAAACATAGATCAGTGTTTTATTTTTCCTGCCTCTGAATTTGGGACGATTGGCCTGAGATGCCTGGTCAGTATAGAATGGGTCTTAACACTCGGTGTGTGCAGTATTAAAAAAATCTGGGACCACTTAGTACCTTGTGGGAGCACCAGTTCAATTGAGACCCAGCTAGAGCCAAGAACATGGCAAACACCAGGGATTCACTGATGTCATGTCTTATTAACACTACCCTTTTAATAGGAAACTGAAGTTGACCCCAAGTTTAGTGGCTTTGAGATGGATGTGGCCACAAGTGGTCAAGGAAATGTCAAAAACCTTGATAATAACCAGTGTGCAACATTTGTGCAACATCCTTTCAATTTTGATACCACTGGTAGTGTCTTCCTGCCAGACTGTCCTATAACCTATGCTCTAAGTAAAGAGAAATAATTCTGGAACGTGTGTAATACGTGTTTGGCAGGCCGGGTGGCTGGCTGATTGACTTTGGCTGTCTCTATCTCCATCTGTCTGTCTGTATCTCTGCTTGTCTGTATCTCTACCTGTCTCTGTCTATCTCTGTCTCTAACTCACTGGTATACATAAATAGTTATCATACATAGTGTAAATTACCTAGGATGTTTCAAAAAATTCAGACAAAGTGCTATGCAGTGCTTGTAGATGTAAGGCATAATAAGCACAACTGGCAAGTAATACGCATTGTTTAGGAATTAGACATGACAACTCTGCATCGTGTGTAATACCTATTAGTTCATGAGCGGCTCTCTGAGACAGAAAGAGAGACCAGTAGACAGAGACAGGAAGATAGACACACAGGCAGACAGATAAGCAGAGACAGAGATAAAGAGACAGAGCTAGACACAGACAAATAGATAGACAGACAAACAAACAGATAAACATGTTTATATGTAACAATGAAAACAAACAAAGCCAACGCAGTGTTTTTTTATTTTTATTATCACACCGGCCGATTCCCACCAAGGCAGGGTGGCCCGAAAAAGAAAAACTTTCACCATCATTCACTCCATCACTGTCTTGCCAGAAGGGTGCTTTACACTACAGTTTTTAAACGCAGTGTATGATCATCAAATGTCACTCCACTGCTGCACTGTCAGCAGTGGAGTGACACTCAGTCATACACTGTGCTTCAAGGAGTTTCATATATACTCCAGCATGTCTAAAACATTGCTGGGACCCATAAATTTATTTATTTATTTATTTATTTATTTATTTTATAATTTGAACATACATACAGAGGTACAAAAAAATACAGGTAAGAGCAGCATGCCAAAGCCACTTGCATGCATAGCATTACGGGCAGGCTTAAAATTAACTTAAGATTAGCTAAGTAATGATGTAATCAGTGATAAAACATTATTGTAAACAGATAACAATAAAGCACAAATGAGTATTACAAAGACAGGTCATATGGTTGCATGCATTGTTGTACATTCAGTAGAATGGAGTATTCTGTTAGGTAGTGTATTTTTAAAAAATAACAAGCAATAACAATAACAGCAAGCGTGCGTGAGCGTGTTAGATAGGAGTGAATGGAGACGAATGGTACTTGGGACCTGACGATCTGTTGGAGTGTGAGCAGGGTAATATTTAGTGAAGGGATTCAGGGAAACCGGTTATTTTCATATAGTCGGACTTGAGTCATGGAAATGGGAAGTATAATGCCTGCACTTTAAAGGAGGGGTTTGGGATATTGGCAGTTTGGAGGGATATGTTGTGTATCTTTACATGTATATGCTTCTAAACTGTTGTATTCTGAGCACCTCTGCAAAAACAGTGATAATGTGTGAGTGTGGTGAAAGTGTTGAATGATGATGAAAGTATTTTCTTTTTGGGGATTTTCTTTCTTTTTTGGGTCACCCTGCCTCAGTGGGAGATGGCCGACTTGTTAAAAAAAAAAAAAAAAAGTTAGATTGGGTCTTAGGTTTAACATTTATGTGATATAATTGTGAGAAACAATACTTTGTATATATTTCTAGACAATAGTAGGTGACCAAGGCAAGTGAAAATGTTCACTGTCAGTGTGTTTGTGACTATTTCAGTACCTAATATTAGTGTCAGAACAAACATTGGCTATGAAATCACAAGAACTACTGCAAATTGTAATTATCAGAACATAAAAATTATATAAATTAAAAAAATGAGAAAGGTATATTGGCAACACTTCTGCAAGTGGCAGGGCTCCATGTTGCCATCAGATGAGCATCCAGCACCAACTATGAAGTCTTATATCTCAGTAAGTTCTGACCCTAATTTTTTTTTTTTTTGGTTTTATTACACAGAAAATTGCCCACTTTATTTATTTTTTTTTCCAACATACGTGTATTTGGAGCGCTGGGCGAGAAAACATAGATCTACGTTTGGACAGTTAATGGATTAAAATACGATAACATTGTTTGGGTGTTGTTGAAAGGAGATAGATGTTTTTGGTTAACCCTTTCATTGGCCGTGCCATAGTACTACAGCTTTGAGGTTACTGTCCATGCTATATTACTATGGCTTTGAGGTCACTGTCCGTGCCGCAGTACTACACTATGAGCTCAGCTCACTCAAATAAGCTGTGAGCAATAATTTTGGGCCTAGATGTGAGAGAATGGGTCTGTGTGGTAAGTGTGCATCGTATGAAAAATCCTGAAGCACACAGTGCATAATGAGAAAAAACTGCAACCGTGTTTTTGGTTTAAAACAGCGAATTTGTGGTGTATTTTCTTATGGATTTTACGGCGGTTGTATTCTCAGTTTCCTGGCCTTATTTAATAGAATGGAAGATATATTACAGAAATAGAAATGATTTTGATTGGTTTCAAGACTGAAAATAGCTTGAAATTGAGCTCAAAGTAGCAGAAATGTTAGATTTTTGCTGATATTCAAGAGGAAACAGACCACGTCACTCATCCATGATGTGTCCAAATGGTGGGGTCTAATATGTGTTCAGAAATGTGCTGATAGTATTTATACAATTATTACAATATTGCATAACAGTAAATCTTCTATTTTTTTGTGTATGAATAAAAAATCAAAATGGAATTCATGTGTAAAACCTGGGAACATAACTGATGAACTGAAGAAATGTTATTTTAGTGCCAGGAATGCCTGCATTGTTTATTCTGGACCCTATTTTGAAATTTGTGTGAAATTGGCTAAATTTCCAATTTCTGATCACTTGATTGGGTAGTTGAAATAGTTGATTGAGCAATTTCTTGTACTCAGTTGGTAAAATGAAAGACATACTTGTGAAATAGCCAAGAATTTGGTTGACTGGAACAATTTAATTGGCCTAAAATAAGACTCAAAGTGGGCAAAATTGCCAACGCATAAATATCACTGTCACAGTAAAATTTGCGAAAGTGTAATTTTGTCAGTTTTTCATCAAATTTTGCACTTTTTTTTTATTGCCTGCAGAAAAAGATTCTCAACCATTTTGTAAGAAAAAATAGCAAAAATTCTTGGACGGTGTGAACAAGTTTCACAGCGGGGGTCTGGACAGTGAAAGGGGTTAAAATGTGAATAATGGACAAAGTGAAATCCAGTAATAGAGCAGTAAGTGAAAGAATTTTTATAAGTAGTACTGTAAATTCATAAGAACTTTAAGAAAGAGTGATATTCACACTTGCCATGACATAGATTAAGGAGTGCAAAATGGAACTCGGTGAACCATTGATTAATATTTTTAATATATCTCTTCAAACA
This sequence comes from Cherax quadricarinatus, assembly GCF_038502225.1. Taxonomy (NCBI): domain Eukaryota; kingdom Metazoa; phylum Arthropoda; class Malacostraca; order Decapoda; family Parastacidae; genus Cherax; species Cherax quadricarinatus. The sequence goes on along the minus strand of NC_091302.1, from coordinate 46,583,737 downwards.
GGTGTAGTGTCTGGTATGTGGAAGATGGCCAATGTAATTCCTATTTTTAAAGCAAGGGACAAGTCATTACCATCAAATTACTAGTCAGTTGTAGCTGATAATATAAGAAGCCATCTTGATAAGCATAATTTGATTAATGATACTCAACATGGATTCAAGAAGGGCCGTTCTTGCTTAACTAGTTTACAAAGTTTCTTCAGTAAAGCTTTGGAGGTTGTTGATCATGAAAATGAATTCGATATTGTTTATTTGGATTTTAGTAAGACTTTTGATAGAGTACCACATCAGAGACTGTTAAAGAAAGTGGCAGCTCATGTCATTTGGGGAAAAGTTCTGGTATGGATTGAGTCATGACTCACTAATAGGAAACAGAGTGCGCATAAGTGGGGTTAAATCTGAGTGGGGATCTGTAACAAGTGGCATTCCACAGGGAACAGTTTTAGGCCCATTGTTGTTTTTTATATGTATAAATGACCTTGACGAGGGAATTACTAGTGATATAAGCAAATTTGCTGATGACACAAAGATAGGTAGAATAATTGATTCAGACGTAGATGTCACGGAACTTCAGGAGGATTTAGACAAACTCAGTTCATGGTCAGAAAAGTGGCAGATGCAGTTCAATGTAGATAAATGCAAAGTTCTAAAGCTCAGGAATGTTCATAACCCTACCACATATCAGCTTAATAATGTTCAACTTAGCCGTGCAGAATGCGGAAAGGACTTGGGGGTTATGGTAAGCAGCAACCTTAAACCAAGACAGCAATGCCTAAGCGTGCATAATAAGGCAAATAGATTACTGGGATTTATATCAAGAAGTTGGTTTAGAAAGACACGTAAGCAAACACTATAACATATTTATTAGAAAACGTTTCGGTCCTGGGACCTTGATCACTTCTAACATACAGAGGTAGAAAGACATTATATATATAGGCGGAGAGTGAGATGTGACGCACGTGACCTGAGGAATGTCATAAGAACATAAGAATGGAGGAACACTGTGGAAGGCCTACTGGCCCACAGTGTTCCTCCATTCTTATGTTCTTATGACATTCCTCAGGTCACGTGCGTCACATCTCACTCTCCGCCTATATATATAATGTCTTTCTACCTCTGTATGTTAGAAGTGATCAAGGTCCCAGGACCGAAACGTTTTCTAATAAATATGTTATAGTGTTTGCTTACGTGTCTTTCTAAACCAACTTGTCGGTATTTATTACCAAGGTTTATACCATATCAAGAAGTGTAAGCAACAGAAGTCCAGCGGTTATACACCAGCTTTATACATCATTTGTAAGGCCTCACCTAGATTACACAGCTCAGTTCTGGTTTCCATTTTACAGAATGGATATAAATTTGTTAGAAAACGTTCAGTGACAAATGACAAAGTTAATACATAACATTAGAAATCTTTCATGTGAAGAAAGATTGAAGTTCCTTAAATTACATTCATTTATAAGATGAAGAATGAGGGGAAACATGATCGAAGTGTATAAGTGGAAGATGGGTATTAACAAAGGTGATCTAAATAAGGTGTTGAGGATATCTCTCCATGAGAGAACCCACAATAATGGATTCAAATTAGACAAGTTTAGATTTAGAAAGGATATAGGAAAATATTGGTTTGGAAATAGGATAGTTGGTGAGTGGAACAGTCTGCCTAGTAGGGTTATTGAGGCCCTAAGTCTATCTTATGAAGATAGACTTAGAGCCTTGAATCTCCACTCTCTGGAGAGATGTAGAATGAGGGGAGATATCATCGAGGTGTATAAGTGGATGATGGGGATAAACAGAGGTGATTAATAATAAAGTACTGAGGGTGTCAAACCAGGTAAGAACCAGAAATAATGGGTTTAAGTTAGATAAATTTAGATATAGAAAGGACATAGGTATGTACTGGTTTTCAAACAGAGTTGTGGATATGTGGAACGATCTTTTGAGTAGGGTGATCGAGGCTAGGACCTTGGGCATCTTTAAAAAGAGATTGGACATATATATGAGTGGGAGGGGCTGGGTTTGATTGGTGTCATGGGTACAGGAGTAAATTTGTGGGTAGTTTAGGGTAGGAGTGGTTTTGATAAGGACCTGCCTTGTATGGGCCAGTAGGCCTTCTGCAGTGTTCCTCCATTCCTATGTTCTTATGAGTGAGAAGGGTTGGATTTGAGTGGGACTTGCACATGAGCATATAGAATTATCAAAGTTTATTGTTTGGGTAGCATTGAAAATTGGATTGGGTAAATATTCTGTTAGTGGGATGGATTGTGAAGGATCTGCCTAGTATGGGCCAACAGGCCTGCTGTGGTGTTCCTCCTTCTTATGTTCTTATGTTATTAATCTGTTTTAGAATAATTCTTTTTTTATTTTACCAGGTGTTAATAAAAGGCATTCATCTTGTGAGTTTGATGGGTAACAAAGGAACATTTGCTAAGAGATTGGAACAGCAGGTGACGGACAGTGAGCTCCTCTACCACGTAATCTATCTTGTATTCTGTGTCCTTGGCCTATCTGTTCACCCCTTCTGTTACTCAGTTTTGGTAAGTCAGGTTTTTGACAGTATTATGTTTGTAGAATTATATCCACATGTAATTTATGTCAACTCATGGATTTTTATAATAATAATAGTAGGTTGGTAGACAGCAACCACCCAGGGAAGTACTACCGTCCTGCCAGATGACTGTGAAACAGAAACCTGTAACTGTTTTGCATGATGGTAGGATTGCTGTTTTCTTTATCTGTCTCATAAACACGCTAGATAACAGGGATATCTTGCTACTCCTACTTACACTTTAGTCACACTTCACAGACACGCACATGCATATATATATATACATACATCTAGGTTTTTCTCCTTTTTCTAAATAGCTCTTGTTCTTCTTTATTTCTTCTATTGTCCATGGGGAAGTGGAAAAGAATCTTTCCTCCGTAAGCCATGCGTGTCGTATGAGGCGACTAAAATGCCGGGAGCAGTGGGCTAGTAACCCCTTCTCCTGTAGACATTTACTAAAAAAGAGAAGAAGAAAAACTTTATAAAACTGGGATGCTTAAATGTGCGTGGATGTAGTGCGGATGACAAGAAACAGATGATTGCTGATGTTATGAATGAAAAGAAGTTGGATGTCCTGGCCCTAAGCGAAACAAAGCTGAAGGGGGTAGGGGAGTTTCAGTGGGGGGAAATAAATGGGATTAAATCTGGAGTATCTGAGAGAGTTAGAGCAAAGGAAGGGGTAGCAGTAATGTTGAATGATCAGTTATGGAAGGAGAAAAGAGAATATGAATGTGTAAATTCAAGAATTATGTGGATTAAAGTAAAGGTTGGATGCGAGAAGTGGGTCATAGTAAGCATGTATGCACCTGGAGAAGAGAGGAATGCAGAGGAGAGAGAGAGATTTTGGGAGATGTTAAGTGAATGTATAGCAGCCTTTGAACCAAGTGAGAGAGTAATTGTGGTAGGGGACCTGAATGCTAAAGTAGGAGAAACTTTTAGAGAGGGTGTGGTAGGTAAGTTTGGGGTGCCAGGTGTAAATGATAATGGGAGCCCTTTGATTGAACTTTGTATAGAAAGGGGTTTAGTTATAGGTAATACATATTTTAAGAAAAAGAGGATAAATAAGTATACAAGATATGATGTAGGGCGAAATGACAGTAGTTTGTTGGATTATGTATTGGTAGATAAAAGACTTGAGTAGACTTCAGGATGTACATGTTTATAGAGGGGCCACAGATATATCAGATCACTTTCTAGTTGTAGCTACACTGAGAGTAAAAGGTAGATGGGATACAAGGAGAATAGAAGCATCAGGGAAGAGAGAGGTGAAGGTTTATAAACTAAAAGAGGAGGCAGTTAGGGTAAGATATAAACAGCTATTGGAGGATAGATGGGCTAATGAGAGCATAGGCAATGGGGTCGAAGAGGTATGGGGTAGGTTTAAAAATGTAGTGTTAGAGTGTTCAGCAGAAGTTTGTGGTTACAGGAAAGTGGGTGCGGGAGGGAAGAGGAGCGATTGGTGGAATAATGATGTAAAGAGAGTAGTAAGGGAGAAAAAGTTAGCATATGAGAAGTTTTTACAAAGTAGAAGTGATGCAAGGAGGGAAGAGTATATGGAGAAAAAGAGAGAGGTTAAGAGAGTGGTGAAGCAATGTAAAAAGAGAGCAAATGAGAGAGTGGGTGAGATGTTATCAACAAATTTTGTTGAAAATAAGAAAAAGTTTTGGAGTGAGATTAACAAGTTAAGAAAGCCTAGAGAACAAATGGATTTGTCAGTTAAAAATAGGAGAGGAGAGTTATTAAATGGAGAGTTAGAGGTATTGGGAAGATGGAGGGAATATTTTGAGGAATTGTTAAATGTTGATGAAGATAGGGAAGCTGTGATTTCGTGTATAGGACAAGGAGGAATAACATCTTGTAGGAGTGAGGAAGAGCCAGTTGTGAGTGTGGGGGAAGTTCGTGAGGCAGTAGGTAAAATAAAAGGGGGTAAGGCAGCCGGGATTGATGGGATAAAGATAGAAATGTTAAAAGCAGGTGGGGATATAGTTTTGGAGTGGTTGGTGCAATTATTTAATAAATGTATGGAAGAGGGTAAGGTACCTAGGGATTGGCAGAGAGCATGCATAGTTCCTTTGTATAAAGGCAAAGGGGATAAAAGAGAGTGCAAAAATTATAGGGGGATAAGTCTGCTGAGTATACCTGGTAAAGTGTATGGTAGAGTTATTATTGAAAGAATTAAGAGTAAGACAGAGAATAGGATAGCAGATGAACAAGGAGGCTTTAGGAAAGGTAGGGGGTGTGTGGACCAGGTGTTTACAGTGAAACATATAAGTGAACAGTATTTAGATAAGGCTAAAGAGGTCTTTGTGGCATTTATGGATTTGGAAAAGGCGTATGACAGGGTGGATAGGGGGGCAATGTGGCAGATGTTGCAAGTGTATGGTGTAGGAGGTAGGTTACTGAAAGCAGTGAAGAGTTTTTACGAGGATAGTGAGGCTCAAGTTAGAGTATGTAGGAAAGAGGGAAATTTTTTCCCAGTAAAAGTAGGCCTTAGACAAGGATGTGTGATGTCACCGTGGTTGTTTAATATATTTATAGATGGGGTTGTAAGAGAAGTAAATGCGAGGGTCTTGGCAAGAGGCATGGAGTTAAAAGATAAAGAATCACACACAAAGTGGGAGTTGTCACAGCTGCTCTTTGCTGATGACACTGTGCTCTTGGGAGATTCTGAAGAGAAGTTGCAGAGATTGGTGGATGAATTTGGTAGGGTGTGCAAAAGAAGAAAATTAAAGGTGAATACAGGAAAGAGTAAGGTTATGAGGATAACAAAAAGATTAGGTGATGAAAGATTGAATATCAGATTGGAGGGAGAGAGTATGGAGGAGGTGAATGTATTCAGATATTTGGGAGTGGACGTGTCAGCGGATGGGTCTATGAAAGATGAGGTGAATCATAGAATTGATGAGGGGAAAAGGGTGAGTGGTGCACTTAGGAGTCTGTGGAGACAAAGAACTTTGTCCTTGGAGGCAAAGAGGGGAATGTATGAGAGTATAGTTTTACCAACGCTCTTATATGGGTGTGAAGCATGGGTGATGAATGTTGCAGCGAGGAGAAGGCTGGAGGCAGTGGAGATGTCATGTCTGAGGGCAATGTGTGGTGTGAATAAAATGCAGAGAATTCGTAGTTTGGAAGTTAGGAGGAGGTGCGGGATTACCAAAACTGTTGTCCAGAGGGCTGAGGAAGGGTTGTTGAGGTGGTTCGGACATGTAGAGAGAATGGAGCGAAACAGAATGACTTCAAGAGTGTATCAGTCTGTAGTGGAAGGAAGGCGGAGTAGGGGTCGGCCTAGGAAAGGTTGGAGAGAGGGGGTAAAGGAGGTTTTGTGTGCGAGGGGCTTGGACTTCCAGCAGGCATGCGTGAGCATGTTTGATAGGAGTGAATGGAGACAAATGGTTTTTAATACTTGACGTGCTGTTAGAGTGTGAGCAAAGTAACATTTATGAAGGGGTTCAGGGAAACCGGCAGGCCGGACTTGAGTCCTGGAGATGGGAAGTACAGTGCCTGCACTCTGAAGGAGGGGTGTTAATGTGTTGCAGTTTAAAAACTGTAGTGTAAAGCACCCTTCTGGCAAGACAGTGATGGAGTGAATGATGGTGAAAGTTTTTCTTTTTCGGGCCACCCTGCCTTGGTGGGAATCGGCCAGTGTGATAATAATAATAATTATATTTTGACAACTGACTTTTGTCATTCAGTGCAGTATTTCACTTTGCTAGTTACTGTAGTTTGAACAGTTTTCTACTTGGAATTAAATGGTATAAAATACCGACACAATGGAAATATAAACACTTAAGCAGTATAATGTGATCCTTTATTGACAATGTTTCGCCCACGCAGTGGGCTTTATCAAGTCACAAACAGATCTACCTGGGTAAGAGGTATGTGAGTATTTATAGGATGGCATCAGGTGTAGAATGCTGGTTCAGGTGGAGAATGCTGCATGTGACAGTCTTCCGATAAGGGCGATAGAGTCTAGAACCTTGGGTAGCTTTAAAAAGAGATTGGATAAGTATATGAGTAGACCTTCTGCAGTGTTCCTCCATTCTTACATTCTATGTGGAATAGCGATGAAGTTTCTTGGTAAGGGGTTCAGCTATGTTATAGAAGCCATTGTTCTGGTTGAAGTTTTTGGATATACAGATAAGTGATGATTCCAGGATTCTTCGGTACTGAGTGTAGTCCTCTCTGGTGATACATCTTGTGTTTCTGTAGTTGATTAAATGGTTGTGTGAATTTCGGTGTTGAACACAGGCATTCCTTGGATCGTCAGATTTGCCTGCATACTGATGTTCTGAAATACGTGTTTGGAGGTCTCTGGATGTTTCGTAAATTATATGTCGGCGAAACATCCAGAGACCTCCAAACACGTATTTCAGAACACCAGTACGCAGGCAGATCTGACGATCCAAGGAATGCCTGTGTTCAACACCAAAATTCACACAACCATTTAATCAACTACAGAAATGCAAGACTTGTTGCTAGAGAGGACAACACTCAGTACTGAAGAATCCTGGAATCATCACTTATCTGTATATCCAACAACTTCAACCAGAACAATGGCTTCTATAACATAGCTGAACCCCTTGCCAAGAAACTTATTCATCGCTATCCCACATAGAACATAAGAATAGAGGAACACTGCAGATCTTCTCACATACTTATCCAGTCTCTTTTTAAAGCTACCCAAGGTTCTAGACTCTATCACCCTTATAGGAAGACTGTCACATGCACCATTCTCTACCTAAACCAGCATTCTGCACCTGACACTATCCTATAAATACTCACGTACCAGTTGTGAGTGTGGGGGAAGTTCTTGAGGCAGTAGGTAAAATGAAAGGGGGTAAGGCAGCCGGGATTGATGGGATAAAGATAGAAATGTTAAAAGCAGGTGGGGATATAGTTTTGGAGTGGTTGGTGCAATTATTTAATAAATGTATGGAAGAGGGTAAGGTACCTAGGGATTGGCAGAGAGCATGCATAGTTCCTTTGTATAAAGGCAAAGGGGATAAAAGAGAGTGCAAAAATTATAGGGGGATAAGTCTGTTGAGTGTACCTGGTAAAGTGTATGGTAGAGTTATAATTGAAAGAATTAAGAGTAAGACGGAGAATAGGATAGCAGATGAACAAGGAGGCTTTAGGAAAGGTAGGGGGTGTGTGGACCAGGTGTTTACAGTGAAACATATAAGTGAACAGTATTTAGATAAGGCTAAAGAGGTCTTTGTGGCATTTATGGATTTGGAAAAGGCGTATGACAGGGTGGATAGGGGGGCAATGTGGCAGATGTTGCAAGTGTATGGTGTAGGAGGTAGGTTACTGAAAGCAGTGAAGAGTTTTTACGAGGATAGTGAGGCTCAAGTTAGAGTATGTAGGAAAGAGGGAAATTTTTTCCCAGTAAAAGTAGGCCTTAGACAAGGATGTGTGATGTCACCGTGGTTGTTTAATATATTTATAGATGGGGTTGTAAGAGAAGTAAATGCGAGGGTCTTGGCAAGAGGCGTGGAGTTAAAAGATAAAGAATCACACACAAAGTGGGAGTTGTCACAGCTGCTCTTTGCTGATGACACTGTGCTCTTGGGAGATTCTGAAGAGAAGTTGCAGAGATTGGTGGATGAATTTGGTAAGGTGTGCAAAAGAAGAAAATTAAAGGTGAATACAGGAAAGAGTAAGGTTATGAGGATAACAAAAAGATTAGGTGATGAAAGATTGAATATCAGATTGGAGGGAGAGAGTATGGAGGAGGTGAACGTATTCAGATATTTGGGAGTGGACGTGTCAGCGGATGGGTCTATGAAAGATGAGGTGAATCATAGAATTGATGAGGGAAAAAGAGTGAGTGGTGCACTTAGGAGTCTGTGGAGACAAAGAACTTTGTCCTTGGAGGCAAAGAGGGGAATGTATGAGAGTATAGTTTTACCAACGCTCTTATATGGGTGTGAAGCGTGGGTGATGAATGTTGCAGCGAGGAGAAGGCTGGAGGCAGTGGAGATGTCATGTCTGAGGGCAATGTGTGGTGTGAATATAATGCAGAGAATTCGTAGTTTGGAAGTTAGGAGGAGGTGCGGGATTACCAAAACTGTTGTCCAGAGGGCTGAGGAAGGGTTGTTGAGGTGGTTCGGACATGTAGAGAGAATGGAGCGAAACAGAATGACTTCAAGAGTGTATCAGTCTGTAGTGGAAGGAAGGCGGGGTAGGGGTCGGCCTAGGAAGGGTTGGAGGGAGGGGGTAAAGGAGGTTTTGTGTGCGAGGGGCTTGGACTTCCAGCAGGCATGCGTGAGCGTGTTTGATAGGAGTGAATGGAGACAAATGGTTTTTAATACTTGACGTGCTGTTGGAGTGTGAGCAAAGTAACATTTATGAAGGGATTCAGGGAAACCGGCAGGCCGGACTTGAGTCCTGGAGATGGGAAGTACAGTGCCTGCACTCTGAAGGAGGGGTGTTAATGTTGCAGTTTAAAAACTGTAGTGTAAAGCACCCTTCTGGCAAGACAGTGATGGAGTGAATGATGGTGAAAGTTTTTCTTTTTCGGGCCACCCTGCCTTGGTGGAAATCGGCCGGTGTGATAATAAAAAAAAAAAAACTTTTACCCAGGTAGATCTGTTTGTGACTTGATAAAGCCCACTGCATGGGTGAAATGCTGTCAATAAAGGATCATATTATACTGCTTAAGTGTTTATATTCCAGTTTTCTACTTCATTAATCTTTCTGTCTTTGATGCATCATTTACATTCAGTGCTATTATCAAAAAATTATAATAATAATTATTATTATTGTAGGTAGTAGGTTGGTAGACAGCAACCACCCAGGGGAGGTACTACTGTCCTCCCAAGTGAGTGTAAAACGAAAGCCTGTAATTGTTTTACATGATGGTAGGATTGCTGGTGTCATTTTTGTCTGTTTCATAAACACGTAAGATTTCAGGTACGTCTTGCTACTTCTACTTACACTTAGGTCACACTACACATACATATACAAGCATATATATACACACCCCTCTGGGTTTTCTTCTATTTTCTTTCTAGTTCTTGTTTATTTCCTCTTATCTCCACGGGGAAGTGGAACAGAATTCTTCCTCCGTAAGCAATGCATGTTGTAAGAGGTGACTAAAATACCGGGGGCAAGGGGCTAGTAACCCTTTCTCTTGTATAAATTACTAAATTTAAAAAGAGAAACTTTCGTTTTTCTTTTTGGGCCACCCTGCCTTGGTGGGATATGGTTGGTTTGTTGAAAAAAAAAATAATAATTATTATATGAGTGTGAAGCATGGGTTATAAATGTTGCAGCAAGATGTAGGCTGGAGGCAGTGGAGATTTCATGTCTAAAGGCAATGTATTATGTAAATGTTACCCAGAGAATTTGTAGTGTGGGAATTAGGAGGTGTGGAGTCACAAAAAAGTATTACTCAAGAGGGCTGAAGAGGAGTTATTGAGATGGTTTGGCCATTGAGAGAGGATGGATCAAAATAGAATGACTTGGTGTATAAATCTGTAGTGGAGGGGAGGAGGGGTAGGGGTCATCCTAGGAAAGGATGGAGGGATGGGGTAAGAGATATTTTGTGTGCAATTGGCCTGGACATGCAGCAGCCATGTGTGAGCATGTTAGATAGAAGTGAATTCCAGGTAAATAGTTTTTGGGACCTGACAAGCTGTTGGAGTGTGAACAGGGTAATATTTTGTGAAGGGATTCAAGGAAACTGGTTAGCCAAACTTGAGTCCTGGAAGTGGGAAGTACAGTGCCTGCACTTTAAAGGAGGGGTTTGGGATGTTGGCTGTTTGGAGTGACATCTAAACTGTCGTATTTGGGCACCTCTGCAAAGACAGTGGATATGTGTGAATGATGGTGAAAGTGTTGGATGATGCTGAAAGTGTTTCTTTCTTTTTTGGGTCACCCTTCCTCAGTGGGAGACAGCCATTGTGTTGAAAAAATAATCATAATTATAATAATAATACTGGTAAATGTAGGTAGTAGGTTGGTATACAGCAACCACCCAGGGAGGTACTACCGTCCTGCCAAGTGAATGTAAAACGAAAGCCTGTAATTGTTTTACATGATGGTAGGATTGCTGGTGTCTTTTGTCTGTCTCATACATATGCAAAATTACAGGTATGTCTTGCTACTTCTACTTACACTTAGGTCACACTACACATACATGTACAAGCATATGTATACACACCCCTCTGGGTTTTCTTCTATTTTCTTTCTAGTTCTTTTTTATTTCCTCTTATCTCCATGGGAAAGTGGAACAGAATTCTTCCTCCGTAAGCCATGCGTGTTGTAAGAGGCAACTAAAATGCCGGGAGCAAGGGGCTAGTAACCCCTTCTCCTGTATATATTACTAAATGTAAAAGGAGAAACTTTCGTTTTTCCTTTTGGGCCACCCCGCCTCGGTGGGATGCAGCCGATGTGTTGAAAGAAAGAAAGAATACTGGTAAAGTGTACAGAAAGAATTATTATTGAAGGTTAGGAGTAAGATGGAAAGTAGACTTGCAGAGGAACAGAGAGGATTGAAGAAGGATAAGGGCTGTGTAGATCAAATGTTTCATTGAAGTATACAAGTGAGCAGTATTTAGGTAAAGGTACAGAGTTGACTCGACTTATATGTTGCACTTATGGATTGAGAATAGGGATTTGATAGAGTAGGTTGGGAATCCATGTGGTAATTGTTGCGTATGTACAGAATAGGAAATAGGTTACTGAAATAATTTTTTTTTTTTTAATGCTGATAGAGGCTCAGGTTAGGGTATGTATTTGGGAGGGAGGGACTGTTTCCCAATGAAATTTGTGCTTAGACAGGAATGTACATCACCACATTGGTTGCTTAACATATTTATAGATAGGATTGTGAAAGAAGTAAATACTGGGGTATTGAGGAGTGGGATGGGATTAAAAGATATTTAATATGATAAAGTGAGGGTTGTCACAATTGCTTTTTGCTGAACATGATTCTTTTGGGAGATTCTGAAGGAAAGCTACAAAGGTTAGTGAACAGATTTGGGAGGGTATGTGAGAATAGGAAATTAAAATATGAACATAAAAAAGAGCAACATGATGAGGGTAACAAAAAGACAAGGTAATGATAGATTTAATATCAGATTGGAGGGAGTGAGCATGGAAGAAGTGGATGTATTCAGAAATTTGGGAATGGCTATGTCAACAGATGAGTCTATGAAAGAAGAGGTGAACCATAGAATTGATGGTGGGGGAAAAAGAAAGGTGATGTGTTGAGACAATATAGGGAATGTAAATAAATGGTATAAAATACTGACACAATGGAAATATAAACACATAGTCCTCCCCACCAACTCCATTTCCAAACACATTTCCAACATTTTTTCCAGTACCTCATTCCAAGTATCTATCTCCACATCCACCACCATCAAGGACATTACCAGTAATAGGCAGGACAAGCTTCAATCCTCTGCAGGGATGTACATAATCCTTTATAACAACTGCAGCAAATTATACGTGGGCAAAACGTCCAGAGACCTCCAAACACGTATTTCAGGACACCACCAGTATGCAGGCAGATCTGATGATTCAAGGAATGCCTGTGTTCAGCACCGAAATTCACACAACCATTTAATCAACTCCAGAAACACAAGACTTATCGCCAGAGAAGACAACACTCAATACCAAAGAATCCTGGAATCATCACTTATCTGTATATCCAACAACTTCAACCAAAACAACGGCTTCTGTAACATAGCTGAACCCCTTGCCAAGAAACTTCTTCATCGGTATCCCACATAGAACATAAGAATGGAGGAACACTGCAGAAGGTCTACTCATATACTTGTCCAATTTCTTTTTAAAGCTACCCAAAGTCCTAGACTATCACCCTACTCGGAAGATTGTCACATGCAGCATTCTCCACCTGACTCCATCCTATAAATACTCACGTACCTTTCACCCAAGTAGATCTGTTTGTGATTTGATAAAGCCCACTGTGTGGGTGAAACGTCAAGGAAGGATTACATTATGCTGCTTATGTGTTCATATTTCCAAAAGGGAATGTACCAGAGTATAGTGGCACTAACACTTTTTGTATGAGTGTGAGACATGGGCTTGAACATTTCAGCAAGGAGGCTAGAGATCAGTGTGAGATGTGAATAGTTTGAAGTGTAGAAATTAAAAGATAGTGTTGGGTCACCAAGAGTATAATTCAGAGAGCTGAGGAAAAATTAGCAAGGTGGTTTGAACATTTCAAGAGGGATTGGATGATGGTGTATAAATTTGGGGGTAGGAGGGGGGAAAGGGGTCATTCCAGGAACACCTAAAAGGAGGCATTAAGTTTTAGAGGATTGTGTGAGCATGTTAAATAGGAGTGAATTTAGACGAGTTGTTTTAATGGACATGCTGTTGGAGTGTAAGCAAGGTAACATTTATGGAGGGTTCAGGGAAATTGGTTAGCTGAACATGAGTCCTGGAGGTACAAAATAGTGCCATCACTCTGGAGGGATGGGTTGGGATGTTGCAGTTGGAGAGTTATATGAATTGTGACTCAGCACACTTCTGGCAAGACAGTGATTTAATGAATGATGGTGAGTGTGCTTTCTCCTTTGAATCACCCTTTCTCAGTGGTGTGAGACAACCAGTGAAGTAAAAAGAAAAAAGATAATACTGTAATATTAATAATAATACAAAATTCTCAGATTAGTGCCATACTTGCATTTGGTGAATGTCCTAAAGGGACTCTTGATTGATGGTCTCTCTATTCAAGGAATTGGAGCTTTTCTCCCTTCCTTAAGTTAGACCTAATTAATCTCACCTCTCCAGTTCTCCAGCTGCTGTATAACCCTTATTGGTATAGTTCTTCCCCATAATATAATAATAATCTTAAAGCTACTTGTCTTACCACTCCTCAGAGGTGAGGAGACAGGGACAGGTATATAAAGTCATTAATATAATTTTTATTGCTGATTTGATCTATCAGTATATGCATGAATTTTTAATTTTCTTTATTTCTGTAGCTCTTTGATGTGGTATATCGAGAGGAAACCTTACTGAATGTGATGAGGTCAGTAACACGCAATGGCTGGTCCATCGTCCTGACAGCAGCATTGGCCCTCATATTGGTGTATATGTTCTCCATCATTGGTTACATGTTCTTCAGGAATGATTTTATAGTGGATGTTACCGATAATGATATTGATTGGGGTAGGTATTTTTTTTTGCTCAACTTTTGATTTCTCAGATATGGGTGTCATAAATTGTTTACAGAATTCTGTATGATATATATGAACTTATATCATAATTAAGGTTTTTGACTGCTGTTTCATCACTAATTAGATTTACTAACAAATTTCAGATACAATTCAAAGTCACATTAACAAGCGTGTTGAAAATTACGTCTCAACTTCCTTGTCTGTTAGACAAAAGGAATTGGAAACATGTGAGGTTGGGGTAGACTGCACACAAGATGATCATCATGTCCTGGATCTAAGAGACCGTGAGTTATAGAATTTTTCGTTGTATTAATTCTAACAACTTAAACATTTTGATGAAATTTATATTTTAAACTCTTTTTGAGAACTTTAAATTGTGGATTTGATTATTTTTTATGTTCTCTAATTATTTAAACTTTATTCACCTTTTGCTTACAGTTGTTGAAGGTATAACAAAAGAAGTAATGGCTGAAGTTGAGGATGCAAAGGAAGAAGCCTGCTCAACTCTTCTTATGTGTATAGTAACCACGCTCAATCATGGACTTCGAAGTGGAGGGGGCATTGGAGACATTTTGCGGCCTCCATCAAATAAAGTAAGTTATCTAATTGCCTGCATGTCTCACTCTAAAGGCTCTTTTTAACTCTCCTCCCAAAGTTCTAAAGCATACAACCATATTCTTTTGTGCATAATGTTCAGCATGTCAAGTAATAGTTTTTTGTGCCTCCGTAGGGCTCTGAACTCATGTTCATTACATACAGTGACTTTGCAATAATTTTGGTGATCTGTGATTGTGCTTTGTTTTAGCAAACTGCTGAAGAGCAATCCTGTAGAGCATGATTAAATGCACACACTTTTCATATCTTTATTATTTTCTTCAAATCTTTGCCATACATTATAAAAATAAATTTTTGCTGTGAATATGCAAACTTCAGATACATTAATTATGTTTTTGTCTGCTAGCATCACATGTGATCTAGTATGCCAATAAAACACCATTTTAAATATATTTAGTAATGACTCCAGTTTTGTATTAAAGAGCCTTTAAAAATACATTTGGGAATATAATTTGCATTGATATATTGTACAATATGTTTATAGATTTATTGTATGAATTTAACTTTTATACCAAAGAACTAAATGTTAATACAGTAGGACCCCCGTTTCCACGGGAGATGCATTCCAAGGACCTGCCATGGATACTGAAACCACAGATAGTAGCAAACCCTACATATAAGTCCTTTACATAGCTATTATAAAATTTAATTGATAAATTATGCACAATAAGTGGAGAATTGTCACTTTTTCACTGATGAGAAGCACTTCACGGCTTCTCTGAGGCTTTGAAGAACTGCCAGTTTCTTGACTTTTTCTCTTTGGGGCCATTATTATGCAGAATTAAGAAGTATGTTTGAGCTACAGTAAACCGTGGATAACTGAATTCACCGAATCAGTGAATATGGGGGTTCTACTGTATATTTAATTAGAAAATCCCCTTCAAGGTAGGTACTGTGATGGTGGTGAGGGGCTCTTGCTCCAAAGAATTGGGCATGTTCTTCCCTTGGATTAAACACAGCTGCCTTTCAGTCTCTCAATGCTATATATGTATGACCCCTGTAAGCTTAGTGCTTCATTATAATAATAATATGGAATGCTGTTACACAGTATCACATTTCAAGCACTTCAAATGGCTTTTTTCTGGCAAAGGGTTCCTCTGTAAGGTGAACCCTCAGAGGTTACTGGACTGATGGAGCAGGGAGGTGTCCATTAATGCTGATTGTTTGTTAAATCCAAATTATGATAATATTTTTACATCATAACAGTGTAATCAAAGTAGAATGACATGGAGAGCGTATAAGTCTGTAGGGGAAGGAAAGCGGAGTAGGGGTCGTCCTTGAAAAGGTTGGAGGGAGGGGGTAAAGGAAGTTTTGTGGCGAGGGGCTTGGACTTCCAGCAAGCATGGAGTGAATGGAGATGAATGGTTTTTGAGACCTGACGAGCTGTTGGAGTGTGAGCAGGGTAATATTCAGTGAAGGGATTAAGGGAAACCGGTTATTTTTATAAGCCGGACTTGAGTACTGGAGTGAATGATGGTGAAAGTTTTTCTTTTTTGGGCCACCCTGCCTTGGTGGGAATCGGCCAGTGTGATAATAAAAAATAACTTGAGTACTGGAAATGGGAAGTACAATGCCTGCACTTTAAAAGAGGGGTTTGGGATATTGGCAGTTTGGAGGGTTATGTTATATATCTTTATATATGCTTCTAAACTGTTGTATTTGGGTGCCTCAGCAAAGACAGTGATTATGTATGAGTGAGGTGAAAGTGTTGAATGATGATGAAAGTATTTCCTTTTTGGGGATTTTCTTTCTTTTTGTGTCATCCTACCTCAGTGGGAGACAGCCGACTTGTTAAAAAAAAAAAAAGCGACACAATTTTTTTTAATTTAGAGGACTAAGTCAGTTAAATCCAGACATAATTTTACTTAACAGACTGCAATAATAACAGGTAATTCTGGATTTAATGGACTTTGTCTATTTAATTTGTAATGGTGTGTAAAAATAATGCACAATTGATTTAACAGGCAAGAGTCCATCAAATCTTAAATTAATTTAGCCAGCGGACTGTAAAAATTAATGAACAGTTCCGAATTTAGTAGACTTTGTTTTTTCTGAATGTTATCTGGACACAGAGCTTGTATGTTAAATCCAAAGTCTGTTTTTTCTGAATGTTATCTGGACACAGAGCTTGTATGTTAAATCCAAAGTCCATTAAATAAGGGTTTCTTAAATTGTGGTTTTTAATTTTCATAATTCATACATTATATTTTATGATTCCAAAATTAGTGTTTATCTTATTATAGGAAAGCTTGTTTGCTCCCCGTGTCATCTATGATCTTCTGTTCTTCTTCGTCGTCATCATCATTGTATTGAACCTCATCTTTGGTGTTATTATTGACACCTTTGCCGATCTCAGAAGTGAAAAGCAAAATTCAGAAGAAATACTGAAAAATTCTTGCTTTATATGTGGTAAGTAAATCTTTCTTACACAGTAACATTTTTAAATATATTTAATTTAACCCTTTCAGGGTTTCCGACGTACTAGTACGGCTTACGCACCAGGGTTATTGACGTACTAGTACGCGTAAATTCTAGCACCTTCAAATCTAGCGAGAGAAAGCTGGTAGGCCTACATATGAAAGAATGGGTCTTTGTGGTCACTGTGCACAGTATAAAAAAATCCTACAGCACACAAGTGCGTAATGAGAAAAAAAAAGCTTTGACCGTGTTTTTGGTTTAAAACAGCGACTTTGCACTGTATTTTCATATGGTATTTATGGTTGTATTCTAGTTTTCCTGGTCTCATTTTATAGAATGGAAGACATATTACAGAAATTGAGATGATTTTGATTGGTTTTACAATGAAAAGTACAGTGGACCTCCGGTTCGCGATACTAATCCATTCCTGAGAGCTCATCGTAAACCAAAAATATCGGAAAGCGAATCAATTTTCCCCATAAGAAATAATGGAAATCAAATTAATCCGTGCAAGACACCCAAAAGTATGAAAAAAAAAACTTTTACCACATGAAATATTAAGTTTAATGCAATAGAATAGTAATTACAATAACAACAATAACAATAAATAACAATAAATAACGAAAGAATAATTGACACTTACCTTTAATGAAGATCTGGTGATGATTGATGGGATGGGAGGAGGGAAGAGTGTGGATGGTGTTAGCATTTAGAAGGGGAATCCCCCTCCAATAGGACTTGAGGTAGCAAGTCCTTTTCTGGGGTTACTTCCCTTCTTCTTTTAATGCCACTAGGACCAGGTTGAGAGTCACTGGACCTCTGTCGCACAACATATCTGTCCATAGAGGCCTGTACCTCTTGTTTCTTTATGACTTTCCTAAAGTGGTTCACAACATTGTCAGTGTAATAGTCACCAGCATGGCTTGCAATAGCTGTCTGAGGGTGATTTTCATCCATGAAGGTTTGCACCTCAAGCCACTTTGCACAGATTTCCTTAATCTTTGAAGTAGGCAACTTCTTCAATTTCTCTCTCCCCTCCTCCGAAGCAATTTCCTCAGGTGTGGCCTCTTGCTGTTGAAGTTGATCTAGCAGCTCATCAGTGGTTAGTTCTTCATTGTCCTCCTCCACCAACTCTTCCACATCCTCCCCACTAACCTCCAACCCCAAGGACTTTCCCAATGCCACAATGGATTCCTCAACTGGCATAATCCTCTCAGGGTTAGCCTCAAACCCTTCGAAATCCCTTTTGTCTACACATTCTGGCCACAGTCTTTTCCAGGCAGAGTTCAAGGTCCTCTTAGTCACTCCCTCCCAAGCCTTACCTGTAAGTTTTACACAATTGAGGATAGTAAAGTGATCCTTCCAAAACTCCTTTAGAGTCAATTGAGTTTCTGTGGTCACTTCAAACCACCTTTCAAACATAGCTTTTGTGTACAGTTTCTTGAAGTTGGAAATGACCTGCTGGTCCATGGGCTGCAGGAGAGGAGTGGTATTAGGAGGCAAAAACTTGACCTTAATGAAACTCATGTCCCCACAAAGTCGCTCTGACAAGTCTGCAGGATGACCAGGGGCATTGTCTAATACCAGGAGGCACTTAAGGTCTAATTTCTTTTCAATTAGGTAATTTTTCACACTGGAGGCAAATGCATGGTGTAACCAGTCATAGAAAAAGTCCCTAGTGACCCATGCCTTACTGTTTTCCCTCCACAGCACACACAAATTAGCCTTGAGGACATTCTTTTGCCTGAATGCTCTGGGAGCTTCTGAGTGATACACCAATAAAGGCTTCACTTTGCAATCACCACTGGTATTGGAACACATCAACAGAGTAAGCCTGTCTTTCATAGGCTTATGTCCTGGGAGTGCCTTTTCCTTCTGAGTAATGTAGGTCCTGCTTGGTAATTTCTTCCAACACAGGCCTCTTTTGTCACAATTAAACACTTGTTCAGGTTTCAATCCTTCAGCCTCTATGTACTCCTTGAATTCATGCACATATTTTTCAGCCGCTTTGTGGTCTGAACTGGCAGCCTCACCATGCTTAATCACACTATGTATACCACTACGATTCTTAAATCTTTCAAACCAATCTTTGCTGGCCTTAAATTCACTCACATCACCACTAGTTGCAGGCAATTTTTTTACCAAATCGTCATGCAACTGCCTAGCCTTTTCACAAATGATTGCTTGAGAGATGCTATCTCCTGCTATGTGTTTTTCATTTATCCACACCAATAACAGTCTCTCAACATTTTCTAACACTTGCGGTCACTGTTTCGTAATCACAGTTGCACCTTTTGCAAGAACAGCTTCCTTGATTGCCATTTTCTTGCTCACTATAGTAGAGATGGTTGATTGGGGTTTACTATACAACCTGACCAGCTCCGACACACGCACTCCACTTTCGTACTTTGCAATTATCTCTTTCTTCATTTCAACAGTCATTAGCACCCTTGGTCTCGAAGGGTTGGCACTGGGAGCTTTCTTGGGGCCCATGGTGACTTATTTTGCAAAAACAGGCACCAAAAACAGTGATAATATGGAATGTACCGAATGTATCCTTAGATGCGCACACACTGGCTGGCTTGTAAACACTGGCACACACGGGGCAGTTCAGGCCACACATGGACACGTCTCGTACGAACCACATCGCATACCAGGTTTTGTATCGGGAAGCGAGGCAATTTTTGTGCGATATAATGCATCAGTTACCGGATTTATCGGATACCGATAGCATCGCGAACCGGGGGTCCACTGTACCTTGAAATTGAGCTCAAAGTAGCAGAAATGTTCAATTTTTGCCAAAGTTCGAAGGTAAACAAATCATGCCACACGTCCAATACACTCCAACTGATGAGTCTAATATTCTTTCACAAGTGCACTGAAATTATTTATACCATTTCTACACTAATGCAGTAGTCTGCATAGCAGTAAATCTTCTATTTTTTGTGAGAATAAAAATTCAAAGTGGAAAGCAAAAGAGATGTAAGAGGGGCCTGGGGACGTGACTAATGAACAGAGGAAATGTTATTTTAGTACCAGGAATGTCTGTCTTGTTTATTCTGGATCCTATTTGGAAATTACTAATTTCTGACCACTTTATTGGATAGTTGAAATAAGTAAATGGGTGGTTTCTTGTACTCATTCGATAGAAGAAATGGAGTTCTAGCAAAATAATTATGATTTGTGTCCACTAATACAATGGAATTGGCTGAAAATAGGGCTCAAATTGGGTGAAATCGCTGATGCGTAAACATTGTCGAGACTGCTAACTTTGCGAGATCATAATTCCGTAAGTTTTCCAAAATTTCATACTTTTAGTGTCATTATGATCGGGTAAAGATTCTCTAACTTTTCATGAGAATTTTTTTTTTTTTTTTCCAAAAAAAATTTTGACCCTGAGAACAAGTTTAGGAGAGGGCCTCTCAACCCTGAAAGGGTAAAAAATATTTATTTTAGAAATTTGAATTCAATTTTAATCTTATTATCTTTTTTTAACACATTGGCCATTTCCCACTGAGGCAGGGTGACTCAAAAAGAAAGAAAAATACTTTAACCATCATTAAACACTTTCACAATCACTCATACACAATCACTGTCTTTGCAGAGACGCTCAGATACGACAGTTTAGAAGTCCCTCCAAACTGCCAATATCCCAAACCCCTCCTTTAAAGTGCAGGTATTGGACTTCCCCTTTCCAGGAATCAAATCCAGCTAACCGGTTTCCCTGAATCCCTTCACAAAATATTACCCTGCTCACACTCCATCAGCTCATCAGGTCCCAAAAACCATTCGTCTCCATTCACTCCTATCTAACACGCTTACTGAAAGTCCAAGCCCCTCGCCCCCAAAACCTCCTTTACCCCTTCCCTCCAACCTTTTCAAGGATGACCGCTATCCTGTCTTCCTTCCCCTACAGATTTATATGCTCTCCATGTCATTCTACCTTGATCCATTCTCTCTAAATGGCCAAACCACCTCAACAGCCCCTCATCAGCCCTCTGACTAATACTTTTATTAACTCCATGCTTTCTCCTAATTTCCACACTCTGAATTCTCTGCATAATATTTATACCACACATTGCCCTTAGACAGGACATCTCCACTGCCTCCAGCCGCCTCCTCGCTGCAACATTTACAACCCAAGCTTCACACCCATGTAAGAGTGTTGGTACCACTATACTTTCATACATTCCTTTCTTTGCCTCCATTGATAACGTTTTTTTGTCTCCACAAATAACTCAATGCACCACTCACCTTTTTTCCTTCATCAGTTCTATGGTTAAACTCATCTTTCAAACACTCATCCACTGACGAGTCAACTCCCAAATATCTGAAAACATTCACTTCTTCCATACTCCCTCTCTCCACTGTGATATCCAATTTTCCTTTATCTAAATCGTTTGATACCCTCATCACCTTACTCTTATCTATGTTCACTTTCAACTTTCTACCTTTACACACCCTCCGAAAGTCATCCCCTAACCCTTGCAACTTTTCTTTATAATCTCCCAAAAGCACAGTATCATCAGCAAAAAGTAATTGTGTCAACTCCCATTTTGTATTTCATTCTCCATAATTTATTCCCACCCCCTCTCCCCAACACCCTAGCATTTACTTCTTTTACAACCCCATCTATAAATACATATTTTAAACAACCATAGTGACATTTCACATCCCTGTCTAAGACCTACTTTTACCGGGAAGTAGTCTCCCTCTCTCCTACACACCCTAACCTGAGCCACACTATCCTCATAAAAACTCTTCACAGCATTTAGTAGCTTACTACCTATTCCATACACTTGCAACATCTGCCACATTGCTCCCCTATCCACTGTATCATATATTTTTTTTGTTTGTTTAACAAACCGGCCGTTTCCCACCAAGGTAGGGTGGCTCCAAAAAAAAAAAAAAAAAGTTTCTCTTTTTAAATTTAGTTATTTATACAAGAGAAGGGGTTATTAGCCCCTTGCCCCCGGCATTTTAGGCACCTCTTACAACACGCATGGCTTATGGTGGAAGAATTCTGTTCCACTTCCCCATGGAGATAAGAGGAAATACACAAGAACAAGAACTAGAAAGAAATTAGCAGAAAACCCAGAGGGGTGTGTATATATATGCTTGTATATGTATGTGCAGTGTGACCTAAGTGTAAGTAGAAGTAACAAGACGTACCTGAAACCTTGCATGTTTATGAGACAGAAAAAAAGGACACCAGCAATCCTACCATCTTTCTTTCTTTCAACACACCGGCTGTGTCCCACCGAGGCGGGGTGGCCCAAAAGGAATAACGAAAGTTTCACCTTTTACATTTAGTAATACTATATACAGGAGAAGGGGTTACTAGCCCTTTGCTCCCAGCATTTTAGTCACCTCTTACAACACACATGGCTTACGGAGGAAAAATTCTGTTCCACTTCCCCATGGAGGTAAGAGGAAATAAACAAGAATAAGGACTAGAAAGAAAATAGAAGAAAACCCAGAGGGGTGTGTGTATATATATGCTTGTACATGTATGTGTAGTGTGACCTAAGTGCAAGTAGAGGTAGCCAGATGTACCTGAAATCTTGCATGTTTATGAGACAGACAAAAGACACCAGCAATCCTACCATCATGTAAAACTCACTTGGCAGGACGGTAGTACCTCCCTGGGCGGGTGCTGTTTACCAACCTACTACCTACAACTCTATGATATGCCTTTTCTAAATCCATAAATGCAACAAAAACTTCCTTACCTTTATCTAAATACTGTTCACATATATACTTCAATGTAAACACTTGATCTATACATCACCTACCCACTCTAAAGCCTCCTTGCTCATCTACAATTCTATTCTTTGTCATACTTATAATTTTTTCAATAATAACCCTACCTTATACTTTGCTTGGTATACTCAGTAAACATATTCCCCTATAATTTTTAGTCTCTTTTGTCCCCCTTCCCTTTATATAAAATAACTATGCATGCTCTCTGCCAATCCCTAGGTACCTTCCCCTCTTTCATACATTTATTGAACATAAACACCAACCACTCCAACACTATATACTCCCTGCTGTAAACATTTCTGTCGTGATCCTGTCCGTTCCAGCTGCTTTACACCTTTTCATTCATGTACCTCCCCCACACTCACATCCTGCTCTTCTTAACTCCTAAAAGACGTTATACCTCCCTGGACAATGCATGAAATTGCTGCCTCCTTTAAAAGTTTCTCAAAATATTCCCTCCATCTACCCAATACCTCCAGTTCCCCCTCAACTAACTCCCCTACTCTGTTTTTAACAGACAAATCCCTGCATTCCCTAGGCTTTCTTGATTATCTCACTCCAAAATTTTTTTCTTATTTTCAGCAAAATTTTTTAACATTGCCTCTCCCACACTGTCATTTGCTTTCCTTTTGCACTCTCTCACCACTCTCTTCACCTTTCTTTTACTCTCCATATACTCTGCCCTTCTTATATCATTTCTGCTTTGTAAAAACCTCTCACAGGCTCCCCTTTTCTCTTTTATCACATCCTTTACTTCATCATTCCACCAATCACTCGTGTTTCCTTCTGCACCTACCCTCCTATAGCCACAAACTCCTGCATTACATTCTAATACGCATTTTTAAAACTATCCCCTCCCTCTTCAACCCCCCACCCCCCCAGCTACCTATACTTACACTAGCCCATCTTTCTGCCAATAGCTGCTTATATCTCACCCGAACTTGCTCCTCCCTTAGTTTATACGCTTTCACCTCTCTCTTACTTGCTATATTCCTTTTGTCCCATCTGCCTCTTACTCTCTAGCTACAACTAAATAATGATCCGATATATCTGTTGCCCCTTTATGAACATGCGCATCCTGAAGCCTACCCATCAACCTTTTATCCACCAATACATAATCTAACAAACTACTTTCACCTGCTGTATCATATCTTGTATACTTATTTATCCTCTTTTTCATAAAATGTGTATTACATACTACGAAACCTCTTTTTACGCATAGTTCAATAAAAGGCTCCCCATTTTCATTTGCCCCTGGCACCTCAAATTTACCTACTACTCTCTCCACAACATTTTTAGCCACTTTAGCATTAAGATCTCCAACCACAAGTACTCTCTTGGTTCAAAACTCCCCACACACTCACTCAACATTTCCCAAAATCTCTCTATCTCTCTTCAACACTTATCTCTTCCCCAGGTGCATAAACACTTACTATAGCCCACTTTTCACATCCAACCCTTATTTTACTCCACATAATCCTTGAATTTATACATTTATATTCCCTCTTCTCCTGCCATAACTTATCTTTCAAAATTATTGCTACTCCTTCGTTAGCTCTAATTCTATTAGAAACCCCTGACCTAATCCCATATATTTATCCCCACTGAAACTCTCCTACCCTCTTCAGCTTTGTTTCACTTAAAACCAGGACATCCAGCTTCTTTTCATTCATAACATCCACAATCATCTCTTTCTTATCCTTCGCACAACAACCACGCACATTCAAAATCCCACTTTGACGGTTTTCTTCTTTTTCTTTTTAGTAAGTTATATGGGAAGAGGGGTTATTAGCCCATTGGTCCCTGCATTTTAGTTGACTTTTACAACACACATGGGTTACAGAGGAAAGATTCTTATTCCGTTTTCCCCATGGATATGAAAGGAAAAACAATAAGAACAATAACTATTAAGATAAAATCAAAGAAAACTGAGATGAGTGTGTATACATAAACATGTACATGCATGTGTAGTGTACTCTAAGTGTAGGTAAAAGTAGCAAGATGTTCCTGAAATCTTGCTTTTTTTTTTTCCCCCCCCAACAAACCGGCCATATCCCACCAAGGCAGGGTGGCCCAAAAAGAAAAACGAAAGTTTTTCTTCTTAAATTTAGTAATTTGTACAGGAGAGGGATTACTAGCCCCTTGCTTCCGGCATTTTAGTCGCCTCTTACAACACGCATGGCTTATGGAGGAAGAATTCTGTTCCACTTCCCCATGCAGATAAAAGGAAATAAACGGGAACAAAAACTAGAAAGAAAATAGAAGAAAACCCAGAGGCGTGTGTATATATATGCTTGTACATGTATGTGTAGTGTGACCTAAGTGTAAGAAGAAGTAGCAAGACGTACCTGAAATCTTGCATGTTTATGAGACAGAAAAAAAGGATTGCTGGTGTCCTTTTTTCTCTCATAAACATGCAAGATTTCAGGTACGTCTTGCTACTTCTGCTTACTCTTAGGTCACACTACACAAACATGTACAAGCATGCATGCGTGCATGCATATTATATATATATATATATATTATATATATATATATATATTATATATATATTATATATATATATATATATAGGTTATATATATATATATATATATATAGGCCTTATATACCGTGGTTGTTTATATATATATATATATATATATATATATATATATATATATATATATATATATATATATATATATATATATATATATATATATATATATCAGCGGATGGGTCTATATATATATATATATATAGTCTGTATATATATATATATATATATATATATATATATATATATATATATATAGTTTATATATAGGGTTGTTATATATATATATATATATATATATATATATATATATATATATATATATATATATATATATATATATATATATATATATATATAAATATATATATATATTTTCTGTCTTATAAACACGCTAGATAACAGGGATATCTTGCTACTCCTACTTACACTTTGGTCACACTTCACAGACACGCACATGCATATATATATACATACATCTAGGTTTTTCTCCTTTTTCTAAATAGCTCTTGTTCTTCTTTATTTCTTCTATTGTCCATGGGGAAGTGGAAAAGAATCTTTCCTCCGTAAGCCATGCGTGTCATATGAGGCGACTAAAATGCCGGGAGCAATGGGCTAGTAACCCCTTCTCCTGTAGACATTTACTAAAAAAGAGAAGAAGAAAAACTTTATAAAACTGGGATGCTTAAATGTGCGTGGATGTAGTGCGGATGACAAGAAACAGATGATTGCTGATGTTATGAATGAAAAGAAGTTGGATGTCCTGGCCGTAAGCAAAACAAAGCTGAAGGGGGTAGGGGAGTTTCAGTGGGGGGAAATAAATGGGATTAAATCTGGAGTATCTGAGAGAGTTAGAGGAAAGGAAGGGGTAGCAGTAATGTTAAATGATCAGTTATGGAAGGAGAAAAGAGAATATGAATGTGTAAATTCAAGAATTATGTGGATTAAAGTAAAGGTTGGATGCGAGAAGTGGGTCATAATAAGCGTGTATGCACCTGGAGAAGAGAGGAATGCAGAGGAGAGAGAGAGACTTGGGGAGATGTTAAGTCAATGTATAGGAGCCTTTGAACCAAGTGAGAGAGTAATTGTGGTAGGGGACCTGAATGCTAAAGTAGGAGAAACTTTTAGAGAGGGTGTGGTAGGTAAGTTTGGGGTGCCAGGTGTAAATGATAATGGGAGCCCTTTGATTGAACTTTGTATAGAAAGGGGTTTAGTTATAGGTAATACATATTTTAAGAAAAAGAGGATAAATAAGTATACAAGATATGATGTAGGGCGAAATGACAGTAGTTTGTTGGATTATGTATTGGTAGATAAAAGACTGTTGAGTAGACTTCAGGATGTACATGTTTATAGAGGGGCCACAGATATATCAGATCACTTTCTAGTTGTAGCTACACTGAGAGTAAAAGGTAGATGGGATACAAGGAGAATAGAAGCATCAGGGAAGAGAGAGGTGAAGGTTTATAAACTAAAAGAGGAGGCAGTTAGGGTAAGATATAAACAGCTATTGGAGGATAGATGGGCTAATGAGAGCATAGGCAATGGGGTCGAAGAGGTATGGGGTAGGTTTAAAAATGTAGTGTTAGAGTGTTCAGCAGAAGTTTGTGGTTACAGGAAAGTGGGTGCGGGAGGGAAGAGGAGCGATTGGTGGAATGATGATGTAAAGAGAGTAGTAAGGGAGAAAAAGTTAGCATATGAGAAGTTTTTACAAAGTAGAAGTGATGCAAGGAGGGAAGAGTATATGGAGAAAAAGAGAGAGGTTAAGAGAGTGGTGAAGCAATGTAAAAAGAGAGCAAATGAGAGAGTGGGTGAGATGTTATCAACAAATTTTGTTGAAAATAAGAAAAAGTTTTGGAGTGAGATTAAAAAGTTAAGAAAGCCTAGAGAACAAATGGATTTGTCAGTTAAAAATAGGAGAGGAGAGTTATTAAATGGAGAGTTAGAGGTATTGGGAAGATGGAGGGAATATTTTGAGGAATTGTTAAATGTTGATGAAGATAGGGAAGCTGTGATTTCGTGTATAGGACAAGGAGGAATAACATCTTGTAGGAGTGAGGAAGAGCCAGTTGTGAGTGTGGGGGAAGTTTGTGAGGCAGTAGGTAAAATGAAAGGGGGTAAGGCAGCCGGGATTGATGGGATAAAGATAGAAATGTTAAAAGCAGGTGGGGATATAGTTTTGGAGTGGTTGGTGCAAATATTTAATAAATGTATGGAAGAGGGTAAGGTACCTAGGGATTGGCAGAGAGCATGCATAGTTCCTTTGTATAAAGGCAAAGGGGATAAAAGAGAGTGCAAAAATTATAGGGGGATAAGTCTGCTGAGTATACCTGGTAAAGTGTATGGTAGAGTTATTATTGAAAGAATTAAGAGTAAGACGGAGAATAGGATAGCAGATGAACAAGGAGGCTTTAGGAAAGGTAGGGGGTGTGTGGACCAGGTGTTTACAGTGAAACATATAAGTGAACAGTATTTAGATAAGGCTAAAGAGGTCTTTGTGGCATTTATGGATTTGGAAAAGGCGTATGACAGGGTGGATAGGGGGGCAATGTGGCAGATGTTGCAAGTGTATGGTGTAGGAGGTAGGTTACTGAAAGCAGTGAAGAGTTTTTACGAGGATAGTGAGGCTCAAGTTAGAGTATGTAGGAAAGAGGGAAATTATTTCCCAGTAAAAGTAGGCCTTAGACAAGGATGTGTGATGTCACCGTGGTTGTTTAATATATTTATAGATGGGGTTGTAAGAGAAGTAAAAGCGAGGGTCTTGGCAAGAGGCATGGAGTTAAAAGATAAAGAATCACACACAAAGTGGGAGTTGTCACAGCTGCTCTTTGCTGATGACACTGTGCTCTTGGGAGATTCTGAAGAGAAGTTGCAGAGTTTTGTGGATGAATTTGGTAGGGTGTTCAAAAGAAGAAAATTAAAGGTGAATACCGGAAAGAGTAAGGTTATGAGGATAACAAAAAGATTAGGTGATGAAAGATTGAATATCAGATTGGAGGGAGAGAGTATGGAGGAGGTGAATGTATTCAGATATTTGGGAGTGGACGTGTCAGCGGATGGGTCTATGAAAGATGAGGTGAATCATAGAATTGATGAGGGGAAAAGAGTGAGTGGTGCACTTAGGAGTCTGTGGAGACAAAGAACTTTGTCCTTGGAGGCAAAGAGGGGAATGTATGAGAGTATAGTTTTACCAACGCTCTTATATGGGTGTGAAGCATGGGTGATGAATGTTGCAGCGAGGAGAAGGCTGGAGGCAGTGGAGATGTCATGTCTGAGGGCAATGTGTGGTGTGAATATAATGCAGAGAATTCGTAGTTTGGAAGTTAGGAGGAGGTGCGGGATTACCAAAACTGTTGTCCAGAGGGCTGAGGAAGGGTTATTGAGGTGGTTCGGACATGTAGAGAGAATGGAGCGAAACAGAATGACTTCAAGAGTGTATCAGTCTGTAGTGGAAGGAAGGCGGGGTAGGGGTCGGCCTAGGAAAGGTTGGAGAGAGGGGGTAAAGGAGGTTTTGTGTGTGAGGGGCTTGGACTTCCAGCAGGCATGCGTGAGCGTGTTTGATAGGAGTGAATGGAGACAAATGGTTTTTAATACTTGACGTGCTGTTGGAGTGTGAGCAAAGTAACATTTATGAAGGGGTTCAGGGAAACCGGCAGGCCGGACTTGAGTCCTGGAGGTGGGAAGTACAGTGCCTGCACTCTGAAGGAGGGGTGTTAATTTTTATTTTTTTATTATCACACTGGCCGATTCCCACCAAGGCAGGGTGGCCCGAAAAAGAAAAACTTTCAGCATCATTCACTCCATCACTGTCTTGCCAGAAGGGTGCTTTACACTACAGTTTTTAAACTGCAACATTAACACCCCTCCTTCAGAGTGCAGGCACTGTACTTCCCATCTCCAGGACTCAAGTCCGGCCTGCCGGTTTCCCTGAATCCCTTCATAAATGTTACTTTGCTCACACTCCAACAGCACGTCAAGTATTAAAAACCATTTGTCTCCATTCACTCCTATCAAACACGCTCACGCATGCCTGCTGGAAGTCCAAGCCCCTCGCACACAAAACCTCCTTTACCCCCTCCCTCCAACCCTTCCTAGGCCGACCCCTACCCCGCCTTCCTTCCACTACAGACTGATACACTCTTGAAGTCATTCTGTTTCGCTCCATTCTCTCTACATGTCCGAACCACCTCAACAACCCTTCCTCAGCCCTCTGGACAACAGTTTTGGTAATCCCGCACCTCCTCCTAACTTCCAAACTACGAATTCTCTGCATTATATTCACACAACACATTGCCCTCAGACATGACATCTCCACTGCCTCCAGCCTTCTCCTCGCTGCAACATTCATCACCCACGCTTCACACCCATATAAGAGCGTTGGTAAAACTATACTCTCATACATTCCCCTCTTTGCCTCCAAGGACAAAGTTCTTTGTCTCCACAGACTCCTAAGTGCACCACTCACTCTTTTTCCCTCATCAATTCTATGATTCACCTCATCTTTCATAGACCCATCCGCTGACACGTCCACTCCCAAATATCTGAATACGTTCACCTCCTCCATACTCTCTCCCTCCAATCTGATATTCAATCTTTCATCACCTAATCTTTTTGTTATCCTCATAACCTTACTCTTTCCTGTATTCACCTTTAATTTTCTTCTTTTGCACACCCTACCAAATTCATCCACCAATCTCTGCAGCTTCTCTTCAGAATCACCCAAGAGCACAGTGTCATCAGCAAAGAGCAGCTGTGACAACTCCCACTTTGTGTGTGATTCTTTATCTTTTAACTCCACGCCTCTTGCCAAGACCCTCGCATTTACTTCTCTTACAACCCCATCTATAAATATATTAAACAACCACGGTGACATCACACATCCTTGTCTAAGGCCTACTTTTACTGGGAAAAAATTTCCCTCTTTCCTACATACTCTAACTTGAGCCTCACTGTCCTCGTAAAAACTCTTCACTGCTTTCAGTAACCTACCTCCTACACCATACACTTGCAACATCTGCCACATTGCCCCCCCTATCCACCCTGTCATACGCCTTTTCCAAATCCATAAATGCCACAAAGACCTCTTTAGCCTTATCTAAATACTGTTCACTTATATGTTTCACTGTAAACACCTGGTCCACACACCCCCTACCTTTCCTAAAGCCTCCTTGTTCATCTGCTATCCTATTCTCCGTCTTACTCTTAATTCTTTCAATTATAACTCTACCATACACTTTACCAGGTACACTCAACAGACTTATCCCCCTATAATTTTTGCACTCTCTTTTATCCCCTTTGCCTTTATACAAAGGAACTATGCATGCTCTCTGCCAATCCCTAGGTACCTTACCCTCTTCCATACATTTATTAAATAATTGCACCAACCACTCCAAAACTGTAGTGTAAAGCACCCTTCTGGCAAGACAGTGATGGAGTGAATGATGGTGAAAGTTTTTCTTTTTCGGGTCACCCTGCCTTGGTGGGAATCGGCCAGTGTGATAATAAAAAAAATAAAAAAATAATATATATATATATATATATATATATATATATATATATATATATATATATATATATATATATATATATATATATATATATGCAAAACAACCACTCTGAAAGAATAAATTCCAAGCGCTTTCGTGACTACTCACATTATCAAGGAACTATGAAAGTAAAGCATCCAAGGAAGCTATATAAGGGGTCTGGCCGGCACCTCACTATCAGATACCACAACGGTTTAAACATCTGACGCGCGCCGACCCAACTTGGATAGGTCCTTGGCACAACTCACCTCACAAACTATTCTACCCAAGAAATAAGAAATTTTAAAGATTATTTGTCCAGTGTATTATTAAATTCTTCCCAAATTCTATTAATTATAAATGGATCTAATTTATATAAACCAAAGGAAATATTCATATTATTGTCAAAACTGCTTTTTATGAAACAAGATTCAATTATATTCCTGTCGACCATGGACTTGCTTGATACTACTTTCTCAACTTTTTGAAAATCAATTGGATGGTTAAAATCTCTTACATGAATAAATAGAGCATTGGAATCTTGTCCAGTTCTAATGCTATATTTATGTTGTTTTAATCTTAGTTCGAGATTTTTACCAGTTTGACCGTAATAAACTTTATCGCAAATTTTACAAGGAATCTTATAGACACATCCATCAGCATTTTGGGGGGAATTCTTTATCAAAAGTTTTTTTTACTGTATCAAGATTTTTGAATACAACTTTAATATTAAAAGTCTTAAGAAGAGAAGGCATATCAACCAAGTTGATTTATCCTCTGATGAAATTAATATTAGTAAAGGAATGGTATATAGCTCTATGTTAAAACCAAACATTCCCAATTGCCCTCAAAGATTCTTTAAGTCTTATGATACACTTAATAACAATAAAAATTTGCGCCTTACTAAAGCAGACAAAATAAATGCAATAGTAATTATGAAAGAAAATGATTACCAAGAAAAAATGAATAATCTCTTAGATGATACTGAAACCTATTCTAAACTTAGGAAAAATCCCCTAGAAACCGTTAACAGCAATTTCAATAAAACAACAAAACTTCTACTGAAAGGCAAAGATGAATTAGTCAAACAATTTACTTCCACTAATCCATCTTTGCCTTACATGTATGGACTAATAAAAACACACAAACCAGGGAATCCAGTCAGACCAATTATTAGCTCCATAGGGTCAGTTTCATATAAATTATCCAAATGGCTTGTTGATATTTTGAGCCCTATTGTTGGCAAAATTTCTAACTTTAATGTTAAAAACAACATAGACTTGGTTGATAAATTAAGCTCCTTGACTGACTTAAATGATTTTAACATGGTTAGTTTTGATGTTACTTCCTTGTTTACGAAAGTTCCTGTTGATGATTTATTAAGTTTCTTATCTGAAGAACTCGTTAACTATGATTTACCATTGCCAGTTTCTACTATCATTAAACTTATTAAACTTTGCATTGTTGATGCAAAATTTGTATTTAATGATAAGTTTTACACTCAGAAGTTTGGTATGGCAATGGGAAATCCTCTTTCACCTGTTCTTAGTAACCTATACATGGAATTTTTTGAAACAAGGTTACTTAACACAATCCTCCCTAATAGAGCTAAATGGTTCAGATATGTTGATGATATTTTGTGTCTTATGCCCAAAAATGTAGATATACACCATTTCCTAGGAAAATTAAATAGCTTAGCCCATTCTATAAACTTTACTGTTGAGTTTGAAGAAAATAACTCATTGCCTTTTCTAGATGTTTTAATTATTAAGGGTAATAATGAATTCAAATTTAAAATTTACAGAAAACCTACAAATAACTGTTCCTATGTCCACTATTATTCCTCGCATCAAGATAGAGTCAAACTGTCTGTTTTCTCATCAATGT
>NC_091302.1:46533786-46546286 GCF_038502225.1 Cherax quadricarinatus | reverse complement strand
GTTCTTGTTTATTTCCTGTTATCTCCGTGGGGAAGTGGAACGGAATTCTCCCTCCATAAGCCATGCGTGTTGTAAGAGGTGACTAAAATGCCGGGAGCAAGGGGCTAGTAACCCCTCTCCTGTATACGTTACTAAATTTAGAAAGAGAAACTTTTTTTTTTTGGGGGGGGGCCACCCTGCCTCGGTGGGAAATGGCCGATTTGTTGAAAAAAAAAATATGTAAAATAACATTTTTACTTTTCTTTATTGAAGATTGGTGATGGCATCTGGAAAATAGGGAGGAGAAGAGAGGGAGTTAGGGTTAGTGTTTGGAAGGGGAATCCCCCTCCATAAGGACTTTAGGTATCAAAGCCCTCTCTGGGGTTACTTCCCTTCTCT
This sequence comes from Cherax quadricarinatus, assembly GCF_038502225.1. NCBI lineage: Eukaryota > Metazoa > Arthropoda > Malacostraca > Decapoda > Parastacidae > Cherax > Cherax quadricarinatus. The sequence goes on along the minus strand of NC_091302.1, from coordinate 46,545,908 downwards.
GTCTTTTAATGCCACTAGAACCAGCCTGAGAGTCACTGGACCCCTGTCTCACAAAGTAACTGTCCACAGTCCTCTGTTCTGGTGCCTCTTTAAGACTTTCCTAAAATGGGACATGATTTTGTCACTGAACTTGTTGCAAAGATGGCTTGTTTGAGCTTGCTCAGGGTGGTACTTCTCCACAAACATTTGGACATCATTCCACTTGGTGCAAATCTCCTTAATTTTTGAAGACACCTCATCCACTCCCTCTTCCTCCTCTGAAGCAAGTTCCTGAGCTGTGGTCTGATACTGTTCCAGATGAAGCTCTTCCAGCTCTTCAGTGGTTAGCTCTTCCCTGTGGTCCTCCACCAACTCTTCCATGTCCTCGCCACTCGCCTCCAGCCCCAGGGTGTTCCCCAGTGCCACAATAGAGTCCACAACAGGCAGAGGGTCAGCTGGGTCAGGGTCAGCCTCAAACCCTTCAAAATTCCTCTTTTGGACACAATCTGGCCACAGTTGTCTCCAAGCAGAGTTCAAAGTCCTGGAAGTCACTTCCTCCCAAGCCTTACCTATAAGGCTTATGGAGCTGTAGATATTGAAGTGATTCCTCCAGAACTCTCTTAGGGTCATCTTAGTGTCTGTGGTCACTTCAAAGCACTTTTCAAACACTGCTTTTGTGTAGAGTTTTTTGAAGTTAAAAATGATTTGCTGGTCCATGGGCTGGAGGAGAGGAGTGGTGTTAGGAGGCAAGAACTTCACTGTTATAAAACTGAAGTACCTAGACAAGAGGTCTGCTAAGTTTGGAGAATGAGCAGGAGCATTGTCCATTAACAGGAAGCACTTGAGTGGCAAATTATTGTCTAGGAGGTATTTTCTCACACTGGGACCAAACACTTCATGGACCCACTCTCTGAAAATTTGCCTTGTGACCCATGCCTTATTATTGCTTTCCACAAGACACATAACTTGTTCTTTATGACATTGTTTTTCTTAAACACTCGGGGATTTTCTGAATGATACACAAGTAAAGGCTTCATTTTAAAATCACCACTAGCATTAGCACAGAACAAAAGAGTTAGCCTGTCTTTCATTGGCTTGTGTCCTGGGAGTGCCTTTTCGTCCTGAGTAATGTAGGTCCTCTTTGGCATTTTCTTCCAAAACAGGCCTGTTTCGTCACAATTGAACACTTGTTGGGGTTTGAATTTTTCAGTGTCTACATAAACCTTAAACTCCTGTACAAACTTCTCAGCTGCCCGTTTGTCTGAACTGGCTTCCTCACCATGCCTTACAACATTGTGTATGCCGCTACACTTCTTAATTCTGTCAAACCAGCCTCTGCTGGCCTTGAATTCACTATCAGCACTGGTTCCAGGTGTTTTCTGTACCAGATCGGCATGCAACTTCCTTGCCTTTTCACAAATAATCGTCTCTGAAACACTATCACCTGCCATCTCTTTATCCTTGATCCACACCAGCAACAACTTCTCAACCTGATCGATTGTCTGTGGTCTTTTTTTGGTTAGCATATTAACACCTTTACTTTCGTTTTTCTTTTTGAGCCACCCTGCCTTGGTGGGATACAACCGGTTTGTTAAAAAAAAAAAAAAAACTTTCGCAACATCAGCTTCCTTGATTTGTTCTTTCTTTGCCAGGATAGAAGCAATGGTCGACTTGTTTTTCCCATACATCCTGGCAAGCTCAACACGTTTCACACCATTCTCGTACTTCTGTATTATTTCCTTCTTCACATCTATGGTGTTTCTCACTTTCTTTACCACAGGGCACCACTAGCAAGTTTCTTTGGGCCCATGGTAGCTTATTTCACAGTCCCACAAGCACTAAACACAATGAATTAATCGTATAAAATGTTTGAATGAGAGCACAGGTTAGTGTTCACTCAAGCATCAACAAAGCCAGACTGGCTCATGGCGCCCGCGTGGGGATGCGGACAGAGCGGGCTGGCGGACATGTCCGATACCCAGCGGTTCGAAAATAGGGGCGAGTTCGATAATAGGGACAAAGTTGGTTCGAAAAAAGCTGTTGATTTTCGAAGAGTTCGATAAGCGATACGTTCGAAATTTGAGGTTCCACTGTAATAACTAATATATATTCTAATGTTGTAGACTAGTACCGAGGGCCACATGGAGTCTCATGAATGCATAAGTTGGCAGAAAAGTTTTACACATTTCTACTTACATTTGGTATATGTTTGTCTTTACTTTCCTGTTTTTTTATCATTCTTATTCCTGTAGCATTATCACTCAAATTTGAAGCTTGGTTAAAGACCAGGTTGAAAGCGATTGATGATCCTCAGAACTATTTACAGCTTACAACTAATACAGTTATAGGTAATAGGTTGGTAGACAGCAACCACCCAGGGAGGCACTACAATCCTGCCAAGTGAGTGTAAAATGGAAGCCTGTAATTGTTTTACATGATGGTAGGGTTGCTGGTGTCTTTTTTTCTGTCTCATAAACATGCAAGATTTCAGGTATGTCTTGCTACTTCTACATACTTACACTTAGGTCACACTACACTTGCATGTACAAGCATATACATATACACCCCTCTGTGTTTTCTTCTGTTTTCTTACTAATTCTTGTTCTGGTTTATTTCCTCTTATCTCAATGAGGAAGTAGAATAGAATTCTTCTTCCATAAGCCATGTGTGTCGTAAGAGGCGACTAAAATGCCGGGAGCAAGGCTAGTAACCCCTTCTTCTGTATATATTACTTAAGTTAAAAAGAGAAACTTTCGTTTTTCTTTTTGGGTCGTCACCCTGTTTCGGCGGGATATGGCCGGTTTGTTGAAAGAAAGAAGAAAAAGAATACTTAAGGTGGAAGTAGAGCAGCAAATGGTTTTGCAGTGTGGAAATAAATAAAGAACTATGCATAAAAGCATGCATGGTTCTTTTCATTCAGTGATGGTTCTTTTCATTCACTGATGGCTCTTTTCTTCAATTGATGGTTCTTTTCTTTCATTTTTGGCCTTTTTTTTTCTTCACAGATGGTTTTTGTCTTTCACTCATAGTTTTCTTACCCATATCCTCATCTCTCTTTTTTTCCTACACTCATATTACAACAGCTTTTGGCAGCTGGGTGTTTCTCTTACCATTTTTGTATTTTCTTTGTTTTGTGCCATTCTATCTTACCCTTTGATTTATAAAATGTGTCAAATCTTTGTCCTTAAAGAATAAAAAGGCACAGTACCATGACTGGAACAATACAATAGAAGAAAACTTATGAGAACATTTCGATCTGACTTGGTCCACTAAGTAGTCATGCTAGTTAACCCTTTCAGGGTCCAGAGGCCAAATCTCAAATTGACAGCCAGAGTCCAAGAATTTTCCCCCCAAAAATTTTTATATTTTTTCCAGTGAAATAGTAGAGAATCTTTTTCTGAAAGTAATAAAGCAAAGAGTACAAAATTTGATGGAAAATTGACGAAATTACGCTCTTGCAAATTTTGATGCGTCAGCGATATGTACGCATTGGGGATTTTGCTGATTTTGATTCCCATTTTAGGCCACTTACATTGTTCCAGTCGACCAAATTCTTAGCTATTTTGCTAGTATTACTTCTATTTTATCAGTTGAGCACAAGAAATCACCCAGTCAACTGTTTCAACTACCCAATAAAGTGATCGGAAAGTCGTAATTTGGCCAATTTAACACAAAGTTCAAAATATTCCAATTTCAAAATTGCCCAGAATAAACAATGCAGGCATTCCAGGCACTAAACTAACATTTTCTCTGTTCATTAGTTACATTTTCAGACTTCACAAATGAATTCCATTTTGATTTTTTATTCACATAATGAATTTTTATTCACACCAATAAATAGAAGATTTACTGTTATGCAATATTGTAATAATTGTATAAGTAATATCAGCACATTCGTCAACGTATATTAGACCCACCAGCTGACGCATATTAGACTCGTGACATTTGTTTACTTTTGAACATTGGCAAAAATTTAACATTTCCGCTACTTTGAGCTTGGTTTCAAGCCATTTTCAGTACTAAAACCAATAAAAATCATCTCTATTTCTGTAATATGTATTCCATTCTATCAAATGAGACCAAGAAATCGCAAATACAACTGTAAAAAAACATATGAAAAAACACCACAAAGTCGCTGTTTTAATCCAAAATTACGGTCGCCATTTTTTTTTTCTCATTATGTACTGTGTGCTGCAGGATTTGTTTTATGTGGTGCACACTTACCACACAGATGTGCTCTCTCATATCTAGGCCCAAATTTACCACTCACAGGTTATCTAAGTGAGCTGAGCTCATGGCATAGAACTACGGTTTGGACCCTGGCTTCAAAGTCGTAGATCTACAGCACAGACCCTGAAAGGGTTAACCCCTTCAGGGTCCAAGGCCAAAATTTGAAGTGGTGCTCCAGTGTCCAAGAAATTTTGAAAAAAAAAAAAAAAAAAAAAAAATTCTTACAGAATTAAAGAGCATATTTTTGTGAAGGTAATAAGACAAAAAAAAAAATTCTGATCAGTACTTACCGAGATACAGTGCCAAGAAGTTTGTCAAAAATGATGTGGTGGCGGCAACATCGACGAATTCCACTTACGCGCATTACATTATTTTGCGGTTTTTATTGTTTTTTCTTTTCTTTTCCAATTTTTTTCTATTCCTACTAACATTTGGGGCCTGGGAGACCAATACTGAATATAATGTATATATATAAACTCACTGTATTGAACACAATAACCGCACTAAAGTTATTATCATATTATTGTTTACCACTGTTGTTTATTACAATAAACATGCACAAATCTTGTATAATACTAATGTTCTATCATATATTTACATATTTACAATCACTGGACATGGTTTTAGAACTGCTGGAGCTTGTGGAACTCCTTGAAACAAGGCACCATGCACAGAGGCACCTTACATTCCTCACACATAAACCGAGTGTCTTTGCGTCTTTCTTGCCGTCGTTTTGTTTGTGCACAGACGATGCATCTCTTCTGAGCAAATTTCTTCTGAGTTGAAGGAAGTTGTATTATGAAATGATCACCTTCCCTCCTCAAACGCTTGGGAATATCCTGAGGAATTCGAGGACCATGTTGTATAGCAGGTGTTCTTACCTGGTACTTCATTATGAGTTGTCTGACAACAGACAAACAAAATTCACCATACGGTGGTCTGTTGCCAGTCTTTATTTGGTACATATTATATGCATTGAGCATTGAAATGTCAATGAGATGGAAGAAAAGTTTCATGTACCACTTGTAACTCTTACGAACACAGTCAACAAAACCAATCTGCATGTCACATTTGTCAACCAAGCGCATGTTTTGTGTATAATCAATCACTGTCACTGGTTTTCAAATACGTTCATTAGTCACTCGATCAACTTTGCCACTGTCTTGCATTTCATTACGGTGAATGGTTGTCAACAATGTGACATCTCGTTTGTCATGCCACCGTAATGCCATGATGTCATTGGCAGTAAACACCTGCACGTCATCACCACGAGCACCTGCGTTGAGCCTGGGCATATGTTTACGATTAGAACACACTGTGCCACACACATCTGTCTTGTTCACTCGCATGAAATCACTGAGTAATGGGCTTGTGTACCAGTTATCGGTATATAATGTATGCCCCTTACCAAGATAAGGTGCCATCATGTTTCTCACTATGTCACCTGAGATACCCAATAACATCTTGGTATCTTTCAATGTTTTACTACCCGTGTATACAACAATATCCAACACCAGGCCACTGTCACAATCACAGAGTACAAACAGTTTTATACCAAAGCGTTTCCTCTTGCTCAGTATATTCTGCTTGAATGACAGTCTACCTTTGAACAAAATCAAAGACTCGTCAATTACAAGATTCTTGAATGGATAAAAGTATATGCTGAACTTTTGTTTGAGATACATGAAAACATTTCTAATCTTGTATAACCTGTCACTTCTGTCAGGCCTGGTTTTGTCAGAGAAGTGCAACATATGTAAGAGTAAGATAAACCTGTTCACTGGTATGATTTCACTGAAGACCGGGGTAGAAATTAGCTGATCTGTGGACCAGTATGCTTTTATATTATGCTTATAGACGTGAGGCATAAGCATTATTGTTGCAAAAAGCAAATACATTTCTGCAACAGTCGTCTCTTTCCACCTGTGTAGTCTTGACTGTGGTGATAAGATCGTATTTACCATGGTGTACTCAAAATACTTATTACTTTCCCTGACAATAATTTCCATCAATGGCTGGTCAAAGAATAATTCAAAGAATTCCAGTTCATTGGCCGTGGTTCCAAGGGGACAAGTAGGTAGAATTCCACTTTGAGAGTCATCAAAGTGGTGAGGCTTGGGAACAAAATTGGGATTTTGCTGCCAATCCCACATACGGTTTGCTGGTGGATACTGGACATCATAGGCTGGTTGTGCGGGTGGTTGTGGTGGGCTGGTGGCTGACACTCCGCTTTGTCCTTGAACTGACGAGTCAGCAGCGTGGGTCCCAGCGTGGCCTGGTGAGTCACGCATGGCGGTGCCACTACCATCACCACTAACACCATCCACTGATGCCTGTGGTCTATCCATGCCAAGTGTAGCCACATCATCCTCACTATCACTACCTAAAACTGGTGTAGGGCCACAGGATGTACTCCGTCCCCTGGGCACAGCATAGGGTACACTACCCGAGCGCATGCGGCGGCGAACATACCGACACTTCACTGGTGAATATGATTCCTCACTATCACTACTCGAATTATCGTCGAGCGCAATAAAATCACAATCCACGTCACTATCATCATCATTACTGAAGTCAGAGGCCTGGCCACGCAAAAATATTAGTTTTCTCTTGCATTGAGGAACAACCCACCGTGAGTCACGAGTGCCCACACCAGAGGTAGAAGGTTGAGGATCGTCAGGGTTTTCTGCACTATTATCAATATCCTGGTCATTCTTTTCGGTCACTAACTGATCAAAGCCGTAGAATTCGTCTTCATTTCCACTTCCATCAGTGTCAGATCTATCAGATAGGAAGAGGAGAGTCCCAATTTTCCGGGGAATGAGAGCTGACTTGCGACGAGGCATGGTGAACAAGGGTGACTGAGCCGGCGTTCCCACAATGCTATGCAGGCGCCTAGATTTTTTGTTTATAGTGCACACCCACTGCGCAGACCCGTTCTCTCACATGTAGGCCTATGAGCGCTTTCGCGCTAAATTTGACGGCGCTAGAATTTTGACGTAGATCTACAGTTTGGACACTCAACGTAAAGCCGTAGATCTACGGGACGGACCCTGAAAGGGTTAATGGTCCAAATTGGACTGAAACATCATCATAAGTTTCATTCTTCCACGTGTGAGTTGTGTATAAATCTTTGTCCTGTTTCTAATCTTATACTATTTTGATCAACTGTTTCCTTTTCTGAAGTGAGGTAATGTTTTATTGTGTGCTCAATTTGCATATGGGCCATTTTATTTATCTGATTTGTGCCATTGCTAATTTTGTTGGACCTCTTTGCTGCATTTGGTACCATTGATCATGGATTACTGATAGATGATCTTTTCATGTGTGGCCATAGGAATACTGGACTGAAATTGTCAAGTAGTGGTCAGCAGTTCTGTATCTGAACCATTTTCTTTGCCCTGTGGCTGCTCAAGACTTTTTTTGGACTGGTATTGTTTACTGTTTATGTTAGTGTCTTCTGCTTACTGTTGGATGCCCATGGGGTTGATTATAATTTTTATGCTAACAATCCACAAGTCTACATCAGGATTCTAAATATGGCAGATGAAAAACTCTGTTACTGGAAAATCAGATTTGGATGATAAATTGTAATTTGAAACTAAATGAGGGTTAGATTTTGATTATGAGGAATATACAGATTGGAGATTTTGGTGCCTTTCATGGTACTACTGTCAGTTTGTAGCTTGAGGGATCAGTGAGAAATTTGGGTATCTACCTGTATTCTTGCAGTTTTCATATTAGTAATCTCTATGCAGTCAGAAAATATCTTGATAAGGAGAGTCTTCATATGGAGCTCAGGTTGCAAGTATCTGTTAAGTCGGGAATCTGTTCAAGCTTTGATGTTTCATTTTAAAGCGTATCTCTCTTTTCTAGAGCTTATGATTCTGATGATCATACTGTCACTCGTTGCATTTGTGGCTTGATGTGAGTGCTTGTGATTTTCTTGAAAGAACATGCTGAAAAATAACAAAATCCCAATTTATAATCATTATTATTATTCTGGGAGCAAGGGGCTAGTAACCCCTTCTCCTGTATAAATTACTGAATGTAAAAAAGAAGCATTTCTTCTTTTTTGGGTTACCCTTCTTCAGTGGGAAATGGCTGGTGTGTTGAATTTTTTTTTTCAATGTACTGACCGTATCCCACTGAGGCAGGTTGACCTAAAAATAAAAACAAATTTTTTTTTTTGTTACGTTTAGTAATTTGTACAGAAGAAATTACTAGCCCCTTGCTCCCAACATGGCTTATGGAGGAAGGATTTTTCTCTACTTCCCATAGAAATTTGTGTATATGTAATATAATACGTAATTCTCTTATTCATTATTTAATAATAGAAAATAAGACTTTATTATATTTTATACATTATAAATAATACTTGTGAATAATCAAAATGTGCCTTTATTCAAATGAGGTCTCATTCTCTTTTGCAGGATTAACACGCTCAAGCTTTGATAACAAGGCTGTCAACTTTGAAGACCACATCAAACGTGAACACAACATGTGGCACTACCTTTACTTTTATGTTCAGGTGAATGTGAAAGATCCGACCGAATTCACAGGACCTGAGAGTTATGTCTACACCTTGGTGAAGGTAAATCAAAATAATCTATGAATACATTTATTGTTTTTTATTAGCAATATTAATACACTTCTAATGATAGAATAGGACCTGAGAGGTTTCATACACTGAATCCAGTCCTGATACAGTACTTTTACCATGAGACCAATGCTATGGCTAATAAGTGTTTAGATGAAAGAAAGTTAATACCATTGCAGGAACAGTTGACAACTAACCCTCAATTTGGAGAGGAAATTTTAGACCAAGTTTCTATCTGTCTTTAAATATTATTGGTTATAATTTGAAAATGGCCCAGGGCAGGTCAGAACATCATCTAAAGTTTCTCCAAATTGTAGGCTATTTGTGAATAACTAAATAATTTATTTGAATCAGACATTTGGCTCTAGCAAACCATATTATTTTTATATTTCCCCAAAACCTTGTGAAGTTGATGTCATGCTTTTCCCAACAACTTCAGCCAAGGGATACCCAGAGAATGTCTCCTTTCATTGATTTTAGGAATGGGATGATATGAAAATTTTTGCCAATACCTGTACTCAATTTTAGGGTGTTACTGATACCAAGAAACTTAGCCAATATCCACCAATGCCAATACTGACAAGCTACATCTCTGATCTGTTTTACCTTGCAGTACATTATACAGCTAACAAAAAGGCATCATCAGTTGCTTCAGAGCAGTGCTTCTAGATGCATCAGGGTCAGTTTTAGTGAAAAATTCTGCAACTTTACCAATAACTTGGAATTATTTTTGTAGTTGATGCCAATGTTATACCTGCATGTATAACAATGTTATACCAGCATGTATAACATTGGCTGACAGGATGTGTATGAAAATTCTAGTTTCCAACAGCATATTTCCCAGAGTTACTCAAAATTTATGTAAATGAATGTTAATGAGCTATTAAAAGTTGTCATTACACCAGTTTAAATATCCAAAGTACTGAATATGATAACAATAATGATTATTCACAACAAATTAGAGGTACAAAGACTAATAAACACTGTCAGTGTTTCAAGTCAGTTAGGGGTGTGTCAGTATTGGTACCAGCAGGTATCAAATATCGTTTCTTATGCTTTACTCTACAGTTAAAATCTTAAGGATGTACTCCCAAGATGAAATGATTTAGTGTTTTTCCTGTAAGTCTCCCCACATAGAGTGAACATATTCCTAGACAAGGGAAGTCATTTAATTTCACTATTTTTTTTTAATTAAGAGACCCACTGTTAGGGACTGATGGTCTCTTGAGTCCACCTCAGATGGAAACAGAAACCCTGATGTAACAATTTAGCATTGAATCTAAAGCACAAAGTGTTTGTAATGTATATTAACCCTTTCAAGGTCTGTCCCGTAGATCTACGGCTTTACGTTCAGGGTCCAAACCGTAGATCTATGCCATGAGCTCAGCTCACTCTGATAAACTGTGAGTGGTAAATTTGGGCCTAGATATGAGAGGATACATCTATGTGGTATGTGTGCACCACATAAAACAAATCCTGCAGCACACTGTGTATAATGAGGGAAAAAAACAGACCGTGATTTTCGATTAAAACAGCGACTTTGCAGTGTTTTTTTATATGTTTTTTATAGTTGTATTTGCGATTTCTTGGTCTCATTTGATAGAATGGAAGACATTACAGAAATAGAGATGATTTTGATTGGTTTTAGCATTAGAAATGGCTTGAAACTGAGCTCAAAGTAGTGGAAATGTTAAATTTTTGCTGATGTTTAAGAGTAAACAAATGACCTCACACGTCTAATATACATTCACAAATGTGATATTTATACAATTATTACAATATTGCATAACAGTAAATCTTCTATTTTTTGGTGTGAATAAAAATTCATTATGTGAACAAAAAATCAAAATGGAATTTATTTGTAAAGCCTCAAAATGTAACTAATGAGCAGAGGAAATGTTAGTTTAGTGCCAGGAATACCTACATTGTTTATTCTGGACCCTATTTTGAAATTGGAATATTTTGAACTTTGTGTTAAATTGGCCAAATTACCAATTTCCGATCACTTTATTTTGTAGTTGAAACAGTTGACTTGGCGATTTCTTGTGCTAATTCGATAGAATAGAAGCAATAATCATGAAATAGCTAAGAATTTGGTCGACTGGAATAATGTAATTGGCCTAAAATGGGAGTCAAAGTCGGCAAAATCGCCGATTCGTAAATATCGCTGACACATCAAAATTCGCGAGAGCATAATTTCGTCAATTTTCCATCAAATTTCGTACTTTTTGTTTTATTACCTTCACAAAAAGATTCTCTAACATTTCATAAGAAAAAATAATTTTTTTTTTTTTTAAATTCTTGGACACTGGGGCACCACTTCAGATTTTGGCCTTGGACCCTGAAAGGGTTAAAAAAAAATACACTGATAAGTAACACGTCTGAAGTTCATCTGTAACTTTTTTTGTGTGTGCTTGCGTGCGTGCATGCACATACGTGTACACCTAATTGTACTCGCCTAATTGTGGTTGCAGGGGTTGAGTGCATATGTGTGTATGCATGCATGTGTGCACATACGTGTGTGTGTGTGCATGCGTGCACAAACACGCGCAAATGAGGGGGGGTAGAACAGGAGGAAGGAATAATAATATAGTCGTAGTAGTAGTAGTGCAAAAGTGATGGAGGTTGCAATAAGAAAATAGTAATACAGTGGTACCTTGACTTACGAGTTTAATTCGTTCTGTGATCGAGCTCGTAACTCAATTTGCTCGTATATCAAATCAGTTTTCCTCATTGAAATTAATTGAAATGCCTTTAATCCATTCCAGCCCCCAAAACACCACCCCAATTTTTTTGTTACAGGTTTTTAATAAGAAAGAAGTATTTATAAATAAGAAATATTGTATACTTCACCCACCACCATCTCTACTACACCCACCACCATCTCTACTACACCCACCACCCTCACTACTACACCCACCACCATCTCTACTACACCCACCACCCTCACTACTACACCCACCACCATCTCTACTACACCCACCACCCTCACTACTCCACCCACCACCATCTCTACTCCACCCACCACCATCTCTACTCCACCCACCACCTTCACTAGTCCACCCACCACCATCTCTACTTCACCCACCACCTTCACTACTCCACCCACCACCTTCACTGCTCCACCCACCATCATCTCTACTCCACCCACCACCTTCACTACTCCACCCACCACCATCTCTACTACACCCACCACCCTCGCTACTCCAACCACCACCATATCTACTCCAGCAAAAAAACGACCGAGCGATGGCTCGTAACTCAGAAAACTTATAAGTTGGGGCACTTCTAAGTCAAGGTACCACTGTAGTAG